>NC_086181.1:25196200-25520089 GCF_023053635.1 Elgaria multicarinata webbii | reverse complement strand
ATAAAGCACTTTAAAGCAGTAGTGTAGATCTGGCCCAAGTTAGGGGCCCAAGTGATAACTTGGTGATGCCAACAGTCCTTGAAGCTCTATGCTCCAGGGTGTTGTGGCACACATTGGATGGGAGTTGTGTAATCAGGTGCTTTTCTTTTATCTTTTCCCTCCTGCTGTAGGTGTATCAACTGAAGTGTATCTGTTTTATCAACTGCAGCTACAGCTTAATCATCTCTCAATGGTACATGGAAAAACTGGATCCGTGGTCATTTCCAGGGACAAGCTAACATTCCCAGATGCACTTCCTCTGGTACTCTGCAACGTGCTTACTGATGCTATCAAAGAAGGGCCACCTTTAAAGATGTCAACGCCCTGCTTATTTCTGGGTTTGGCAAAGTTGGAAAGTTCAATCGATGGGGTTGTAAATCACACAGCTACGTGAGGGTATGATACACACCTGTTATTACTTGTTGTCTCAACGCAACAATAACAGAGGGTTCTGATCAAGTGAGAACGATGAGAACAGTTTTCACACCTATGGAAATCTGCCCCATGGATCTCAACTCCTGGGAAATCTGGTTCCATTGACTCTACTTGAAGTAGCCCAGATTGTATACTTGTTCCATCACATTCTTCTCATGCACCAAGAAGAATGGGATACAGAAGATTCCAATATAGTAGTTCAGACAGAGGAAATAACAATGCTTCAAAGCTGCCTGTGTAACCCCCAAGTGCCCTGTATTGCCTTAATTCCCACTAGAAGAAGAGGCAAGATGCATGGAAAATATGTGTGTACTGTTCCCTGTAGCATTCCTTTTTCATTCAACCACAGAGAGAAAAGGGATTGTTGATTTTATTGATTTTATTTTGGAAGGGGGGGGACAGGGTTAACCCCCCTCCCACATCACTATGGTCCAGTGGGCTGTGCACACTTATAGCAGGGTAAGGAAACCTATCAGGCATAGCTAAACTATATGTATTAACAAAAGAGTTACATTTGGCCCTATAAGGTTGAAATTCTTCTCCTAAGGCTTAACTATAGGCACTAAGCATTTTAAGTACAATATAATGGATTTTTGAGTCCCATTCTCCACTGGAATGCAACTCCCAAAAGCTTCTCCAAAACTGAGTTTGGCTCTTGGTCCAGAAGACATTCCCCAGCCCTGTCTTATCAGGTACGTAGCGATCCCATCTCCTCATCTCAGTGTTTCCCATCAATCAAATGGAATCCATCATCTATGTATTGTAGCTTCTAGATACTTGGTAACCTTTCTGTGAATGTATTCTTATGGAGGCATTAAAAGGAGGAGTTTATTAAACACCTTGATCAACTGGGTTCAAATTAACGTGGTAAACAACCCAAGTTTGGGGGCTGGAGACAAGGGAAACACACACACACACACACACACACACACACACACACACACACCATCATCATCTTGGGACTTTATGATAGTTTCACGTCTACCTCCCCTGATTCAATGAACTCTAGGTGCCCTGATAATATGCAACAAGGGTGTGCTCCTAATTGCTTTTTCCACCTACCTGTGATTATAATATATCAGCAAATCAAACACTTGTAGGTATGTTCTTTCCCCACAGGCTCCTGCTCCATCGCTGTCACTTCCTCCTCTCCTGTTTCTCCTCCTCTGCCCTGCAACCTGCAACTGGTTTCCTGAGCTGGGATGAGATTGCACTGCTCCTGTCTCAGGCACTCAACCTGACTTTCCAAGCAGCAAGAGGAATAGGAGAAGGTGGTACTGGCAGCAATGTAAGGGGACATGCAAGTGAGTGAGCAGCATAATACAACATGTGGTATCTAAATAACTGAGACAAAAGCAACACAACCTTCTCCTCTCTTAGGAAACTGGCTCTGGGATAGCTGTTCCCCAATAGGAAGGAAGAAGGAGGCAGCAAAGGGGAACCAGCTAGTCGGGAAGAGTATCTACCATTATTCAATGAAGGAGCATAGCTCAGTGGTAAAGCACATGTTCTGCAAACAAAAGATCTTGATTTTAATCTGTGGTATCTCCTGGTGGGGATGGAAATTGAGAACCACCTGAAATAGGAGGTTTAGAAGACCAGGAAAAAGAAATAGAGAAAAAAGGGCGCATCTTTTTAAACACACACATACATCCCCACATTTTTGTAAACTAGGATTTTTCTGAGAGGGGCCGTAGCTCAGTAGTAGAGCACATGGTTTGCATGCAGAAGGTCCCAAGTTCAATCCTCAACATCTCCAGGTGGGGGTAGGAACAATTTCTGCCTGAGACCATGGAGAGCCAGTCAGAATCTCCAGTACTGAGCTACAGTACGTGGACAAATTATCAGCATTGGTGTAAAATAGCTTCCTATGTTCCTATGGCTGTTATCCCCATTTTTTTCCTCTTGGTTTTTCTCCTCCAGGCTTTCATGTCTCTATCTGAAATCCTTGGGAGCCATTTCAGATCAGTATGGAATAAAAACAAAACCAGAATAATGATTGAGATAGATAGATAGATAGATAGATAGATAGATGATAGATATTGCACAGAGCAGCAGAAAAGCAAACTCAAATAACATAATGCATCAATCCACCAGGGAACCAACAGATCACTCAAAACCAAATAAAACAGTCTTTAAAAAGCACTGGAATGCCTCTAGGGTGTGTGGAGGGCATACAGATTTCCAGGGGTGAATGAGTTCCACAACCCAAGAGCTGCTACCAATGAGGCTGTGTCTTATGTCAGTCTCAAATGCACCTCTGATAGTGGTTTGGCATAAAGCAAGGACTCTTGTGGTTATTTCAGTGGATATAGCAAAGGCAGTTCTTAAATTTGGGTATCTACCACAGCCACACACACATTAAAAATAATCTCACAGCACCATGAATAGGTCCGTGCTCTATTTTATATCTCCTTTTTACACACGCATAGGCCTAATCTACCCCTGCAGCCCTTTTGCAGTGGAAGAGGGCTGCTTCTGAATGTTCTCTGTTTCTGCAATCAATGCTGATGAGCTACACATGACCACATGACAGGAGTGCCATTGCGGGAGCACATGTGCTCCGTTACGGTGCTTGCGCATGTATATAGGTAGAAGTAGGTGGGTCTGGGAAGATGGGTATGGGGCAGAGATTTTTCTATGACTCGTGAGCCATGTGCATGAGCACAGATGCACAGCAACACATGGGGGATGTGAACTCTGTGGAATATGTGCTCCTGCGCATGGATATTTTGTATTTTTTTTAAAAAAAAAGCACGCTTGGTAGTAAAACACGTCGATACCCATGCACACACCCCTCACAGGTGATTGGCTGTTTGCTGAGCCTGAAACTTGCCATGAACAGCAAGGAACTCACAAAAGGGGCACACTGCACACATTCTTTGGAATGAATGCAAGAGAGCCGGAAAAACCATGACAAAAGCAGTCAGTGATATTCTGGGAAAGCTAAGAGGTGGAGCCGAGATTGCCGCGGGAGCTGGTGGATATCATGTGCCCCATTAGTGATGACTGCGATATAATCCTGCAATAAATGGCTGGGGTAGACTCCCTCTCAGATACAAATAAAACAGTGATCTAAACTGCAAACATGACACAAGAAAACATTTCTGCACATTAGCATCTGATCAACAAACAAAGTGCAATCCTGCGCATGTTTAGTCAGAAAAAAAGTCCTACAACTCCCAGCATGGCTGGCTGGGACATGCTGGGAACTGTAAGGCTTTTTTCTGTCAAATCGTGCATAGGATCCCTCCAATCTTGCCTGGCATGGTACAATTTGGAATATTTTCCCTCTGGGACCAAGGGAGCAATTGTGTGTAAGTTACAACACTCCCTGAACATCAATTTGCTTTGAATTTCAAATGGATCATTAGCCTTCCAGTTTTGCTTCTTTCCCCTCCTTGCCCTGTGGGTGGTTGGCGAGAAGCTTCATCACCCACATACCTGTCCGGACCCCATACTTAACCGAAATTAATTCCCCAGCAGGCGTCTCATGGACGCCCTTCACGCCAGCGACATCTGTAACTTGACAGGTGATAATGGAAATTTTCTTTATGACATCCGTGTACGTTGAAGCAGTCGGGTGGGTTATTATCTCTGACACACACTCTCAAGAGGCCAATTGCACGAACACATTTCTCTGAAGGCAATGAAGTTTTTGGACAAGGCCATCCCCTTGAGCAGGGTCAGCGTTAATACAGAGAAGCAGCTGTATGGATGTGGGTTTCCTGGACAGAGGTCACTAGACACTGCATGATAAAATTGACTGGGGGGGGAGCATTTTTAATTGGGGAGGCCATACAACAATAAATGGGGCTGCAATAGAAGAAAACAGGGACATACTTATTTGTAACAAGACTTGTTGGTGATGTTCTTCTGGGTGAAGGTCTTCCTTGGGAGAAAAATCCAAAGGGGAGAAGGATTACCAGCTCAGTTTTCCCTATGGATTGGAATGAAGCTATGCCTCTCCATGATATTCAGTAACAGAAGACCCCATAGCAGGGGAGGCATAACCGTTTTCAGCCCAAGGTCTGAATTCCACTTTAGAGAAGCCCTTGGGGAACACATTCCCATGATATTCGGGGCCAAAGGTAAAAAGGGCAGGCCAAAACTAACCCAAAATGCTGGTACATTTTACCTTAAAGCTCTTACTGCCATCAACAAATCTTTAGGAGGACCATTCAAGCTCTTAGAATGGTGGAGAGGGGAATTGCACAAAAGTTGGAAAGCCACCAAATGATCAGTGTTTGGGGAAGGGAGTGGCACTGTCAGGGGAACCCTAAAAAGCAGGATTGCATAGAACTCAAGACAGTGGTCCCAGTCAGTGTCTCCCCCACCAGTAACTAACCATCCCCAAAACTGCTTACCTTCATCAAAATTGCTTAGGTTGACCATAGGAAAAGGAGGACAGGGCTCCTGCATCTTTAAAAGTTGAATAGAAAAGGGGATTTCAGCAGGTTCCATTTGAATACAGGCAGCACCTGGAGAAATTCTCTCTTCGTCACAACAGTTAAAGCTGCAGGTGCCCTGCCCTCTTTTGTATCTGGCCACTCTAGTATAGTTCCTGCAGCTGCAACTGTTGTGATGAAGGATTCCTGTATATAACTGCACTGCAGCCTTCTCCTCTACATTTTTGACATATTCTACATGTTTCAATTGGCTTCATTTTGAAGTGTTGATAGGATGGCTGGGCCAAATATCCCTCCTCACACCACACTTTTGTGCGACCACTTGCCCCTCCACAAAAGGAAGGGGTATATTGGCAATTTGGGGGGCATGGGTGAACTGAATGGATTTTTTAAAATTAATTCCTAAATGCTTGTCTCATCCTGCTGTTTTAGGGGTGGGTGGTCTTACCTTCTTATTTTAAAAAATCATTTTTTATTGTGAGTTTCATAGTCTGTTAGCTACAGTGAAGGCTGCATCCGGAATCCTCTGTGTGTGTGTGTGTCTTTTCTCCCTTCCTAGGAATATACCACTGACTGCCCATATATCTGCAGAGAGGAGGAAGGATCACCTTGCTTCACAAGGTGTCCTTGCTCAGAATATAAGGGTAGATAATCCAAAAGGTGGCTTATATTTTTCAAAGACCCTCTTTGTTCCATCTCACAACATTAGGGTGACCATATGAAAAGGAAGACAGGGCTCCTGTATCTTTAACAGTTGTATTGAAAAGCGAATTTCAGCAGGTGTCATTTGTATATATGGGGAACCTGGGGAAATTTCCTCTTCATCACAACAGTTAAAGCTGCAGGTGCCCTGCCCTCTTTTAAATCTGGACACTCTAGTATAGTTCCTGCATCTTTAACTGTTGTGATGAAGAGGGAATTTCACCAGATTCTCCATATATACAAATGACACCTGCTGAAATTCCCTTTTCAATACAACTGCTAAAGGTACAGGAGCCCTGTCCTCCTTTTTATATGGCCACCCTACACACCATAGCAGTGTGCCTGAGGACACAGTTTAAGACTCAGCAGATTAGCACATTGGGCTCATGTGTGGGCATGCAAAACTTGATACGTGAGCTGTCTTGCAATTCAACTCTTGAATCAATCCTAATTAGTGCCTACAATAGTTCATTTGCCCAGAGACAAAATCTGGAGTTGCCTAGATTTGAATGTACAAAGAGCAAAGTATGACTTAAGTCTGCTGTTCAGCCTGAAATTGCATCATTGACGTGCATTTGCTTTTATCTTATTGGCTTTTTAAATTATTATTGTTGGTTGCTTCTGGCATGGGTTTTTGATTAAGAAATGCCAGGCAAATGAGTACAAATGTCTTAATAATAGCGCTGGCTGCCTTGGCATGCATTTTGTGTGTAAGTGGTGTGCTCTGTGAATTTGGCAGGTGCTGTGCGGTTTCCATGCCACTGCAAACCGCATCATGCCAGCCAATGTTTTGCTACAGCCTGGAGACAAATAGTGTGGACTTGGCTAATCCAGCTGGAGAGGTGCCAGTGCTACACATAAAGAACTCCGCAACAGGATTTCACATGGAAGGAGGGGATTTTAGCAAGCTCAAGTGATGAGGGGTGGGGTGTGTGGGAGGACAGGATTAAGTAGGGTCCAGAGGCCTTCAGCTGAAAGTATTCCAGTTTAAATTGCAAGAACATGGTGTACTTTGAACATATGATGCTGCCTTGAACTGAATCAGACCTTTGGTCCAATTAACTCGGTATTGTCTACATTGACTGGCATCAGCTTTCCAATCAGGGATCTTTCCCAGTGTTACATGGGGGCTGTCTTCACGGTGCCGAGTTGGCTCCACCTCCCTCTTCAACACTGCACTTTCCCTGTCCCGGGGTGGCATCAGGTAATCCTGAGGCCAAGGAGGAAGTGCTGAGTTTCAGGGTGGCCATCCAGGTCCCGGAGCTGTCTCCCCCCCTCTTTCTGGTGGAAGGCAACCAATTGCTGGTCACCTTCCACCAAGCTCTGCCCTGGGTTGACCCCAAATTGGCACTGGAGTGACATCACACAGTCGAAGCACCCTCTTGACATCACTCCCTTTGAAAAAGTTGGGGTAAATCCCTGACTTTTTCAAATCACAGTATCATGGGGAAGACCCATGGTGATTGTGAAGCTGTGCTCATCTAACCCACACGGTGCAGATCCACAGTCACTGTGGGGCTTTCTTTGTGTATAGAAAGACCCCTGGAGATGCCAAGAACTTAAATGGGGACTTTAAGGATGTGCTCTACCATGGGGATTATCTCCTCTTCAGCAAGATCTACACTACTGTTTTGAAATGTTTTATAACAGTATTGACAACTGTTGGGGCCCAGGACACACCCCATATACAGTTTTCAAACTCTTTTATCCTGCTTGGTGTAGATTTGGTCTTGGACAAAACAAAAGCTAGATAAATCAAGAGCAGGAAAAATGTGGCCCCCTAAATGTTTTGGCCTACAATTTCCATCAGCCCTAGCCAGCATAGCTAATTGTGAAGGATCAAGGGAGTTGTAGGGCTACCACTTCTGGAGGGCCACAAGTTGCCTGCCCTGATATAAATGTTATCAACACAAGACAAAGTCTTCTTTTTTTAAGCAAATGGATACAACAGCCAGTTTATTTTAAAGTATCAGTAGACACCCTCCAGCTTTTCACAGATGAAAGCAGGGACATAATTACAATGCACCTATTTTTACAACCAGGAGCAACCATGTCATCAGAACAGCAAGAACCTGACAAAGGCTGAGCTGTGTGGAATCCTAGCTGAAGGACCACACTTTACCCTGGATAAATCACATTGGAGACTCTGGTCAAAGGAATAAGAAAGATTGAAATTTATTGCAGGAAATAGATGGTGCATATGAGGGTCACAAATTGAAGGTGGAGAGAGACCCAAAGAGATGTCTCCTATCCGAGAGGCAAGAGCATGAAGAAGGAGGAAGTGAAGTCAGCAACGCTAAGATTATCAGTCTACCATGGGAAGGAAAGTCAGGACTGGTGAGAGGACAGTCTATGAACCTTGGAGGTCCTGTCACTAACTATTCCCTTTCCATAAAACATTATCCTTCAGCTAGGATTCCACACAGCTCAACCCTTGTCAGGTTCTTTCTGTTCTGCTAATAAGCCATTCTCCCTGTTATTCTTCCACATTGCTGAAGGCTCTACTGTGCTTGGGGGTGGGGGACAATCCTGATCAGGATCACAGTAGGGGGGAAAGGTTGAAGCCCCACTGCCCTCATGACATGAACTGTTCCTTCTCTCCCTGCTGCCTTGAACAATTGCTATTTATTTAACAACAACAGTGATCACGCAAGGGCTGACAATGATGAACTAGTTTGGCCCTCAGTCTTCCCAGGTTCCTCAGGAGTAATTCACTCATTGTCCTTTCATGGTAATAGGGGGAGAAATCGTTGCAACCTCTCATAATAGTTGCATTGCTGTTTTGTGGTAATTAGAGCATTACACCTACAGATTTGAAAGAAAGGCCTCCATTGTGCTGGACTCTGAGCAAACAAGCCACTGAGCTGACAAGAATAACAAAGCGAGCAAGAGAGAGAAGGGATGGGAAGATACCAGTTGTCATGGGGGGTGTTGTCAAAGGCTGGGAGAGACATAATTCATAGCACAGATCCCTGTGGCCTTTGCCTATACATTGAGAGCTAGAGTGAAGACCAAACCCTTGGTGAATCATGGAGGTGGCAAACAGGGCCAAATGCTGTCTTGGCGTAATTGCAGTGACGTTACTGGTGTTGCTCAAGTGAATTTATTTAACACTGAATATCTCACCACATGGAAGTCAAAAGCACTCGTTTGTTCCAAAACCAAAGAAAATGGCACAAGTGTCCATATAGGACCTCCAGGTGTTTTGGCTCACAATTCCTGACATCCCTTGCTATTAGCTATGTTGGCTCAGACTGATGGGAGTCATGGGTTAAACCACCTGGGTGGGAAACACAAGTTGCCCATCCCCTGATATAGGAATGCAGCTGAGGGCTGATTCATGCCTTACTGGATTGCCAACTAGAGCTGAATGGCCTCCCACGCTGGCAACTTGCAATGTTTTCAAAGCCAGCTGTGTCTGTTCTCAATTTGCCTCAAAACTGCAATGTTTTCCTTTGGTTTCCCCCCCCCCCTTTTTAATACAGACTTTTCCTTTTCTCTTGGAATCTAAATGAATATTCTTCTCTGACCAAGGGCTCATCTACACCATGCAGGATATTGCACTATGAAAGTGATATATAAAAGGCAGGAGCCACACCATAGCGGTATGAAAGCGGTATATGGTATATGTTAATGCGTTACAACAGTTGTCAGTGTACTTCAATACCACTATCCTGCTTGGTGTGGCTCCTGCCATTTATATACTACTTTCATAGTACAATATCCTGCATGGTGTAGATGAGGCCCAACTAAGCTTTTGTGGGCTATCTTAGCCCTCATGGCAACATATTTCCTATATTTTACCTCACAAAAGTTATGTGGGGGCCAGAGTTGTCCAGCAAGTTTCAGGCCAATAAACCCTCTCTTGTCCAATCCCAACATTTATAACACACATCACCTGCTTCTGTTCCGTGGTGTGCCTTGGTATGGTTTTTCCTCTAATCTCCTGGGTAGGCATATGGGCAGCAGTGCAGAGGCAGAACGAAATACAGGCAAGGGACTATACTATAACTAGCCCTGTTTATCACTCTGTTTTTGTTCAGAGGTGCCACAAGCTCCCATTGCCTATGCTGTAGTGGCAGGCATGCCATAGGTTGCTCACCTATGGGATACAGTTGGGACTGCAATGTGCCTGTAGTATACATCTCTTTCAGTGCTCACCAGGTTCCCTTCCCTTCCTGATGTGAATATTATTTATTTTTTAAAAAATAACTGGGAGACTAGCATGCTGCACCGCAAAGTATTGCCTCCAGCACCATCTTCATTTGAGGTCAAAAGAGAGGGGTTTTGTGTGTGTGTGTGTGTGTGTGTGTGTGTGTGTGTTTTGGAACTCAGGCGCCATCTTTCTCTTGTACTTAAGTTCTTAAGTAAGTGACTTTTCTTTTAGTGTTACCAGTTGTGTTCTGGGATCAGAGTGTTTTGTGACTGGCCATGTCCATCATAGTAGCCATTTTATGAACTGGCAAGTACCCATAGCAGTCATTTTGTTAGAGTGCCCACAACAACACTCTCTCAAAATTCCAAATGTGCTCACTGACCTAAAGAGTTTGGGGTGGTGGTGGCATATAGTAATCTGATGGGGAAGACAACTGAACAAGGCAGGACCTACACTACTGCTTTAAAGTGCTTTAACTCGCTTTATAACCATTTTGACAACTGTTGGGGCCCGGGACACACTCCATATACAGTTGTCAAAACCGTTTTAAAGTGCTTTAAAGCAGTAGTGTAGATCCAGCCCTAGATGACACCCTAGAGCCTCTTCAATTTCTCAGCTACTGTAATAATTTTGGCACATGAAAACAAGCAGTGCTACATACAATAGCATGTGCTAATTTTATGCCTCAAGCACTCACCAGCTGTCAGTATTAAGCTTGTGAAGTAACATCCTCCAAAGAGTAATTTTGCAGCAAACAATTTCATAGTCGTCATGTCCTTGCAAAAATAAAGAAAATGATCATAGGCCACAATTTCATAACACCAGTAATGTCTTTGCCTTTGTATACTGACAAGAACAATCTGCTCTGGAAGCATAAACACTGTGGAATGATGTTCTAAGACACAACTTGGTTACCTTAAGGCAGGGTGGGTGGGTGCAGAACGTATATTCAAATCTACTGGTAGTAGATCTTGGGGTGAATTGCAGTGAGATGGAAAGGAATTTTTACTCCCAATAATTTAACAATAGCAACAACAAAAAGGCTCATCCCTCCTCCCCCACTCAAAAATAGGCTGCTGAAATGAAGAAAGTTTGGATTGGGCATGGGTGAACTAGGTGTAAATTGTTGTACAAAAAGGACGACTAATTCAGTTCTGATTTAAACACAAATTCCTGGTCTGCTCAGAGGCAACCTGGTCCTTAATTTGGTGTATTTCTTCCTTCACGCCACCACTATTTTGTGCCTAGCTATGGAATATTCTGTAAGTCTGTGCACTATTGACATAAGGGCAAGGTTTCTTATATTTCTGTGCGGCTTCATCATTATGTAGGGTGACCCTATGAAAAGGAGGACAGGGAGAAAATGGATAGGGAGACATTTTTCTCCCTTTCTCATAATACCAGAACCCAGCATAATCCCATAAAGCTGTTCGGTGGAAGATCCAGGAAGTTCCAGGACAGATAAAAGGAAATACTTCTTCACACTGTGCATAGTTAAACTATGCACTACCACAAGATGAGGTGATGGGCACCAATTTGGATGGCTTTAAAAGTGGGGTGACCATATGAAAAAGAAGACAGGACTTCTGTATCTTTAACAGTTGTATATAACAGGGAATTTCAGCAGGTGTCATTTGCATGCATGCAACACCTGTTGAAATTCCCTCTTCATCACAACACTTAAAGCTGCAGGAGCCCTGCCCTCTTTTGTACCTGGTCACTCTAGCATAGCTCCTGAAGCTTTAACAGTTGGGATGAAGAGGGAATTTCACCAAGTGCTGCATGTATACAAACAACACCTGCTGAAATTCCCTTTTCAATACAACTGTTAAAGATACAGGAGCCCTGTCCTCCATTTTATATGGTCACCCTATTTAAAAGAGGGTTAGATAAATTCCTGGAGAAGAAGTCTATCAGTGGCTACTAGACTTGATGGCTATGTGGTACCTCCACTATCTGAAGCAGAAAGCCTATATACACCTGTTGCTGGGGAACATGGGTGGGAGGGTGCTGTTGCACTTGTGTCCTGCTTGTAGGTTCCTGATCAACAGTTGGTAGTCTACTGTTTTGAACAGAGGGCTGGACTAGATGGACCCTTCATCTGATCCAGCATGGTTGTTTTTATTTTCTTATGTTCCATCACTCAACCAATCAGGTATTGTTGATTCCTCCCCAATATCAGGGCTGATGGAACATAGCACAGAACTTTGTCCTAGTGAGCATTAATGTTAAAACACAGGTTTAATGAAGGAGTTCCCTGTATCCTTCTTTACAGAGGACAGTCCTCTATGTGAAGGCATTCCCTATTTGAAGGGTTGTCTAGGGTGACCATCCTGTATCTTTAACAGCTGCATAGAAAAGGGAATTTCAGTAGGTGTCATTTGTATATATGGAGGACCTGATGAAATTCCCTCTTCATCACAACAGTTAAAGGTGCAGGATCTATAGTAGAGTGACCAGATTTAAAAGAGGGCAGGGCACCTGCAGCTTTAACTGTTGTGATGAAGAGGGAATTTCACCAGGTTCTCCATATATACAAATGACATCTGCAGAAATTCTCTTTTCAATACAACTGTTAAAGATACAGGAGCCCTGTCCTCCTTTTCATATGGTCACCGTAGGGTTGTCCAAACTGAATCTGGTTTGAAGCTAAAGAATCATAAGAAAGTGAGAAGGAACATATAACTTGCTGGTCAATGGTTAACACCTGGGCAACAGGCTTTGCAGGTACATATGCCACCTAGGCACAGTCTTCACTACTGTGGTGAGATGCATTGTATTTCTATTTAAATTCCAGTTATTATTTCAAAATTGGCATCAATACATATAAATTAGCCTATAATACTTTATGCAAAACTGTGCCCTCTTTATTGGTAAAGTATTTCCTCTTTTTAGAGACAGGTAAGCAGACATCCTCATTCCTGAAAAGCCCAATAAAACCTCATTTGAGTGTCTACTAGACCAGGCCTTAGCGCGCCTTCCGACCCGGTTTCCCTGCTGTGCGTCCACATGACTTACAGGGGAATCCGGCGGCAGGCCACGCTGAAGCCTGGTCTAACGCGCCATAAGCGAATTCGCTTAGGCCGGAGCTGGGGAACGTCTAGGGACTTCCGTGGCTTTTCGCGGCTACTCACTCACTCGCGAATAGCCACGAAAAGCTGCGGACCTGCCTGGCACAGCGCTCATACGAGCGCTGTGCCCATCGGCCCGGGGGGTGGGGGAGAGAGGGGAAGGGGAACGATGGCAGGGTGGGTGGCAAGGGGGCAGGACGGGTGCAATCGCGCCATGTGCCGCCCGAGCAAGCAGGCAAGCGGCGCTTGCCCGGGCAATGCCGCCCCATGCCAGGCATTGCCCGGGCAAGCGCCGCTCGCCTGCTTGCTCGGGCGGCGCGCGGCGCGATCGCACCCGCCCTGCCCCCTTGCCACCCACCCTGCCATTCTCCCCCCCCCTTTTTTTAAAAACCCACTTACCTTCTCGGAGTCTTCAGGCCGCACCCAGCCCCTTTAACAAAACAAAACAAAAAAAATGGCGGACGCCGCAGGGACTTGACGTCCCTGCGCGTCGTGCGTCTGGAAGCCTGGGGGAGGCGTGCTAACGTTAGTGCGCCTCGGCCCCGCCTCCCTGCCGGCATAAGCCGGCAGGTCTAGCAAAGCCCTAATTAAATAGGGAGTGACTGCCTCATTATTTGAATTCAAAGTAGTCCTATTAACTGGGGCCAAATTGCAACAGAAATACTGATTCTTGGACTGGAGCTGTCCCCTCTTCCAATACCAGGCTTGAACTCTGGAGACTTATTGAGTTAAGTGGCATTGCTTTGTATGAATGTGAACCGCTGGTTTGAACCCAAGAATCTTGGGATGAGATCATAAGATCCTGGGATGGGGGAAAGAGAGAACTCTTTGGAAGACCATTTGTATTTATCACCAATCCCAAATAGGTCACGTTTTCTGATATATTTCTGGAGGGTCAACACCACTTTTCATGCTTACCAGACCAATTAGCCAGGTTTGAACATGTCTGGAGTTACCCACCATTGATTTACCAAATTGATTTGGAAGATCCCATTGGGTTTCAAAGCCCCAAATAAGATAACCTTTGCATGTGGTTTTCTCCCAGTTGATCAAATTGCCTTTTGATCTGCAAGAATTTGCCCTCCTATTTCAAAGGTGGTTAAGTTTTTGAATTTATCCACCTTCTCTTTGATATTATTTACAACAATTCAATTATTGTTGTTTTATTCCACTTGGGAGGAATATCTGGGGATATTGCAACTGTCTTAGGTATATAAGTTCTACATGCTTTGAAGTGCATTTTGTTAAACACCCTTCATTTTTGAAAGCCTGTATTCTAATATATCTTAAATGTCCTACAATTAGTGTCCATCCAGAAGTGATGCGGTCACAGATGTTTGACGATGAGGTGCTTCTGAAAAGGCAAGCAGGAGAGAAAGAATGCTAATATTTGATGGTAGAGAAAGGAAGTCTTAAATGAGCCATGAAAATTCTTCCATCCGATGAACAAACATTTTGTGGATGCAGAGAGTTCATGAGAGAATCCAATAACCACATGTCATACTTGTTCATTACTTTGTTTCCAGACTCTGTTGGTTTATCTTAATCAGGGGGAAGCCTTGTAAACACTGGTTTTTCCCTCCTAGAATGCTCTGGTAAACAGTGAAAAGAATGGAGGGTATGCTAGAGCATGCTTGATTGACTGTGGCCATGGCTAGACAAGGCCTGTATCCCGGGATTGTCCCAGGACCATCCCTGTGCGTCCAAATGCCACACAGGGGATCCCAGGAGCAGGCAGGGATGACCCCTCCATTTGCCTGGGATAATTCTTAGGTCTAGCTAAGGCCTGAACATACTTCAAATGGCTAAATTCAAACTCTGTTTTCCTTCTTTCCAAGGGAGGAGAAACGTTCATGATTTGTCCCTTCCTCCCCTCATTCTGAGAGCCAAGAGTAGTTTGGGATTCTCTCAACCTCTTCTTGGTACCCATGAGCTATTACAATCTGCTCCTTATCTCTATGGGAACCAGAGATACAATTTCCCGTCTTTCATCCCCTCTTTATTTTTTCTCTAATGCTGAAAGGTCCTCATCACACTTTTAAGAGAACTATATACCAAAGGGATCTTGCTACAACTTACAGCAAAATCCAGTTAATGTTAACTCAGAAGTAAATCTCTTTGAGTTTAGCAAGTGGGTATAGGATTTCAGCCTTGGTTAAGGCATCTCCTGAGATACCTTTGCCCATGATCTTTGCTCCTGCAGCAACATCACTCTCAGACATCTGAACATGTCTTACTTCTGCCAATGATGCTACCTTTTCTCCCTTGATGCCCCTTGTACCTGGAACTCCTTTCTAGATAACTTATGTGGAATGCTCTTTCTCACTTCCTTCACATCCTCATTAAATCACACATTTTCTGTAAAGCTCCTTATTCTTATGCCCCATGATAATTTAGCCTAAGTAAGTGTAACTAAAGTAATTGCATACTGTTCCCACTGTTTCCCCCTGCTTCCATCTCCATTCCTTTCCTCTATTGTTACCTATCTGAGCCCCTCAGGGCAAGAGCCTGTCCTCTTATACTTTGTAAACCACAATTCACACTGATGGCATAATCATCATCTTTCTGCAACTCTGTCAGGAACATCACAGTGCTGCTGGAGTATTATTTCATTTTGAAATACTGCTCATAAGGATTCCCCCCACCAGGAGCTCAGATTTCAGCTTAGGCTACGTGGAATGTCACCACTCCCAAAGTGCTAGGAAGAAAGTTGGTATGGAGCTGAGGGTGGATAAGATAGGATAAGATAGGAGGAATGGTGGCTGGGCATGGTAGATTCAGGTGTGGCTTCTTGACTGCATTCATATCTTCCTGGCAACCTGGGCAATTGGCCACAGCAGGATGGATGCTAGAAAGAAAGGCAAAGACGTATGTCATGATCTGCTGAACTTGTTGGTCAACATTCTAGACCAGCACCCAACCCAACTTCCATAGACAGGAATATAAGTGAGTCAAGTCCTGTGCCTGATCATTGGTTTTCTGTCAACAGCTACCAATCCCTTTCGTGTCCCATTTCTGGAAAGCTACGGATTCTTCCTTTTTGGTTATTTGGTAATTGGCACTAGCAGTGCCCACCATGGTGGAATGGCAAGTGGTCAAACAACAAGCTCTGATAGCCACCAGGGAAGCCCACCTACTTATGCTTCTGCTGGCATTGATGGGTAAGGAAGCCTGCCATTTTTTTCTTCTTCTTGCTGCGAAATCAATCAGGCTAAAACAAACATGCAATGACTTCTAGAACTGCAGATTGAGAAGGCAATGTTATCTGGGTTTTGATGCTAGTTTGATGCTGTGGCATGAAGTGCTAATATAATGGTAGGACTTAGTAGCTATGAATCTACAATTCTGTTCTTAGTTCTAGATGGATAGAGGTATGAATCCTAGAAATCTGTTTTTGTCTCAGCCTTAGGTCTTTAATTTTTACTTTGAATGAAAGGTTGATGGTTTTGTTCTGTTATTCTTTAAGCTCTTTTCAATAGATTTTGTCCTAGTCTTGTATTCCCAGGTATGATGATAGAGACACAAAAGAAAGAAAAAATGCTTATGACTAGGCCTTAATAATAATAATAATAATAATAATAATAATAATAATAATAATAATAATAGCAGCATTCTGGAAGGCCCATAGCTCAGTGGCATATTTGCCTTGTAAAAGATTGTAGGTTCAATCCATAGCATGTCCAGTTAAAGAGACTCAGGTAGCTAGTGTGGCAGAGACTTTCAAAGAGCCATTGCCAAAGAGCCTATCAGAATATACAATACTGGGCTATATGGACCAATGATTTGACCCAATTTAAGGCTTCCTCATAAGCATTAGCCTCTCTCCTGGATCAGCTCAGGGACATCCCTATGCATCCCTATGCATCTATGCAGTGGATCCTGGGGAAACCAGGGACAGGCAGAGACTTTCCCCGGGCTAACCGAGATCTCAGTTATCTTGATTTTTCCAATGGTCTTGGGAAGATCCTGAACTCCAGGGGTGGGTGGTACAGAGCTGTTCAGGGGGGACGGCCGCAGAGGTGGTTTTTTAAAAGAAAAACTTATCTTTTTTCCCCCGGATTGGGGCCATATGACTGGGCTTCTCTTCTAAATTTTTTTTTTTAAAAAAATGGTGGCCATGACATCCGCCTTCCCTTCTGGGACATCACACAGCCATACAGAAGCTGGGGGAGGATCACGGAAGCAGGTAGGTCTGCAATCCTCCCCCTCCCTCCCGCTACACCCTTAGATGTAGATGAGCCCACAGTGGTAAACCAGCTGTCAACCAGGGGCCCACAAGCAGGGCATGGTGCAACAGCACCCTCCCACCCATGTTCCCCAGCAACTAGTATATACAGGCTTACTGTCTCTCATACTTGAGGTTGCACTTAGCTATCAGGACTAGTAGCCATTGATAGCCTTCCCCTCCAGGAATTTATCTAACCCCCTTTTAAAGCCATCAAAATTGGTGGCCTTCACTACATCTTGTGGAAGGGAATTCCATTGTTTAATGATGCACTGTGTGAAGAAGTACTTCCTTTTATTTGTCCTGGATCTCCCATCAATCAGCTTCATGGAATGACCCCAGGTTCTAGTATTATGAGAGAGGGAAAAACATATCTCCCTGTCCATTTTCTCCACACCATGCATAATTTTGTACACCTCTATCATGTCTCGCCTTAGCCTTCTCTTTTCCAAGCTGAACAATCCCAGCTGTTGTGATCTTCCCTCATAGGGGAGATGCTCCAGTCCCTTGATCATTTTAGTTTCACTTTTCTGCACTTTTTCCAGCGCTACAATATATTTGTTTTAGGTGAGGTGACCAAAACTGTCCACAGTATTCTAAGTGTGATCTTGTTTCTCACCCATTCCTCTGATGTGGAGTTGTTGTTGTTGTTGTTGTTGTTGTTGTTGTTGTTGTTGTTTTAGGCAGCCTTAGCAGCTTTGCCCTTCTCTTCCTTCCTTCCTTCCTTTCCTTCCTTCCCTCCTTTTTTAGTCCATCTTGCAGCATTATAAAACAACGTAAAAAAACATGAACCAAATGTAAATAAAACAATGATATCACCAAAACCACAAGACAGTCCTCTTCTAGCTAGTTTCTAAAATGCTTGGAGGATTATTATTTTTTTAAAAAAATGTTTTTGCACACTCTTGAAATTAGGCCAGAGAAGACTACTGATGGTCCTCCTGAGAGCATCCCAGTGCTCCAAAGCCACCACCGCACTGTCCCTCCTCCCAACAGAAAGCCAACTTTGGTTCCTCAGAGGATCATACTCAGAGCAGGTCTTCATCAGCTGAGATTAACACAGATTTATGACTGTGTGTTTTTGCCATGTATCAAGAAAAAAAGCTGCATTCAGACACTGCAAACCCAAATCAGAAACTCCCACAAACTTTGCAGTGCCATTGGAATCCCTTTCATTATTCTTTTCCAATATTCTGTTCTATTCAATCAATCAGTTCATCAATCAGTCATTCAGTTTTCCATGTACTAACCTTCCTGGTTTCTGTTACCCCTATGCCTAGGTCTAGATTCTTCTTTAATTTCCATGAAAACATTCCCACCACATGCTCAGCTCTACTATTCTGCCATAATTCACACACCCCAGGTTTATTCTTTATTTATTTTTGTTGCCTTCTTTTGGGATTACTTTCTGTGGCACAGCTGCAGAGTGTTCTGATGGGAATGCCAAGCAAGCAAGGCCCATTCCTTACATTACATCTAATTTCAATTCAGATGCAAAAGCGCTGGGGTGGTCATATATCTTACATTACAGAGGACAGTTTTCTATTGGAGGGCATCCTCTGTTTAAAGGGTGAGGGTGTTTAGTCCAAGTCCAGTTCAAGTTAAGGAACTCTCAGGAGGGTGAGGTAAGGGCTTTGAAGTTGCCCAGAAGCAGCAGGTGGGCAGGAGACTTAGCACGCTCACAGGTCATCTCCTGGTCACAGCCTTCTCCACCATTGTAAGAAGTGTAATATTTATATTGAAATCAGAGTAATTATTTCTAAATGTGCATCCCTACATATACAATGGGCCTGTTCAGAAAACAACTTAAACCCTGGTGTTTAAGTTGTTAAACACCATTGTTAAACATTTCAATTGACTAAAATGGTGCTCTTATGCATCACTGCAAATTATTAAAGATATTTTTAATGCAAATACAAATAAAACTGCAATTTGCCTTTTGCTTTTAATCCATGAGAGAAAGAACAGGCATTTTTTTTTCTAGGATGATGTCTGCTCTGACACCTGCAAGCATTGCATGTGTTACGACTATGCAAGGATGCTTCTCTTCCATGAATCAATCATTTTTCTCTCCTATGCAAATTTATGGAGCTTTCATTAATCAGTTATAGCCCCCACAATTAATCAACTAATCTTTCTCTAATGAGGTGACAGACCTCAGCTAAACATCTGGGACTTTATGCAAAGCCCGTGATTGATGATACGGAGGGGATTTGCCAGACTTTGAATTGTTGGCTCACTCTGTTTTTCCACCGAATTCGTCCGCTGAAGACTGGGGAAACAGAACTGGAAACATGGACTTTCTCCAGCATGTCTTGTGTATCCTTAGTGCGAATATTTATAATCCAGCCCTTTTTGGGAGCCAGCGCTACACAAATAAAGCCATCAGCGCATGGGAAGAACTATAGCCCAGTGGTAGAACATAGGCTTTTCATGCAGAAGGTAGAAGGCCCAATCCCTGACTTTGCAACAGAGGCCTGGGGAAAGCCTAGAGAGCTGCTGCTGGTCAGTGCAGAGTAGGGATGGCGGCAGAGGGAGAAATATGTTTAACCTGATTTTGCACATTCAAATCGCTACGGCCTCATCTACACCAAGCAGGATATTGCACTATGAAACGGGTATGGAAGTAGAGTGGCCATAGGAAAAGGAGGACAGGGCTGCTGTATCTTTAACGGTTGTATATAACAGGGAATTTCAGCAGGTATCATTTGTATGCATGCAGCACCTGGTGAAATTCCCTCTTCATCACAACAGTTAAAGCTGCAGGAGCTGTATTAGAGTGACCAGATACAAAAGGGGGCAGGGCTTCTGCAGCTTTAACTGTTG
Organism: Elgaria multicarinata webbii; assembly: GCF_023053635.1. Classification (NCBI taxonomy): domain Eukaryota; kingdom Metazoa; phylum Chordata; class Lepidosauria; order Squamata; family Anguidae; genus Elgaria; species Elgaria multicarinata. The sequence goes on along the minus strand of NC_086181.1, from coordinate 25,500,226 downwards.
TGATGAAGAAGGAATTTCACCAGGTGCTGCATGCATGCAAAGGACACCTGCTGAAATTCCCTTTTCTATACATTTTTTTAAAGATACAGGAGCCTTGTCCTCCTTTTCACATGGTCACCCTAATGAAAATGGTATATAAAAGGCATGAGCCACACCAAGCAGGATATAGTGGTATGAAAGCTGGATATGGTAAGTGTCAATGGGCCCCAACAGTTGTCAGCACACTTCAATACCACTATAAAGCAGTAGTGTGGTTCCTGCCTTTTATATACCACTTTCATACTGCTTTCATAGTGCAATATCCTGCTTGGTGTAGATGAGGCCTATGTGAACTGAAACCCAGTTATCTTTCAAAATTCACACATCTCAGAATTTTGTAATAGAGTTCTCCAATAAAAAATGCATTCTTCTTCACATGAACTAAAAAAATTGTAAATTGCAGTTTTGTTTGTATTTGAAATAAAAGTCAGTTGCAGCCTGATAAATCAGGGCACCATATACAGGGAATTAACATCCAAAATTGAATTACACTATGAAAACGGCTTGGAAAAAAAATGCTTACAAAAATTCAAGTGATGAACAAAAATGCTAATGACTTTTCATGCAAACTTAAAAGAAATCCGCAAATTCATGAGAAACCGAGCTTAAGACTGGAGAAATTCTCAGAATTCAAGATGAACTGATGAACTGAACTTACAATGGGAAAATCTGAAAAACCGAGAGAATCTGAAATAGACAGGTTCATGATCCCCTTGTGTAGACCAGCCTTCCCAACCAAGCATGCTTCAGATGTGTTGGACTACAACTTCCATCATCTCTTTTTGATAGCCCCAGAGTGCAGGACATGGAATAATGGGCTCAAGTTACAGGAAGCCTGATTCCGGCTGGACATCAGGAAAAGCCTCCTGACTATTAGAGTAATACAGCAATGGAACTGATTACCTAGGGAGGCCATGGGCTCTCTCATCCTAGAGGCATTCAAGATGTAGCTGGACAGCCATCTATTATTTATTTATTTATATAGCACCATCAGTGTACATCTGTCAGGGATGCTTTAAGGTGGATTCCTGCATTGAGTAAGGGGTTGGATTCCATGGCCTTATAGGCCTCTTCCAATTCTACTATTCTATGATTCTATGATCCCCAGTCAGTAGTCATGGTGGCTGAGGACATTGTGAGCCATTGCTCAACACATCTGGAAGGCACCTGGTTGAGGAGAGTTGGTGCAGATGATGCTGGTCTAGATGAATCAATGGTTTGAAGTAGGGTGACCAACTGTCAGGATTTCCCCGGATTTGTCCTGGTTTTTGTTCTTTCCATGGTGTCAGGGGGGATTTTCTATAATTTTCAATAATGTCTTGGAATGACACACCTTCCCCTTTAAGGCTGCCATTAGCATGGCAGGAGGGAATGACATGCTTTCTTGAGGCACATCATTCCCCCACCCCGAGCTCCAATTGAGGTCTTAAAGGGGAAAGTGGGTCATTCATGGACATTATAGAAAAGGCCCCAATTGGAGTGGATGGTGGTGGTGCAGAATGAAATCCTTTCCCCTCCTCCACTCCAATCGGGTTCTTTAAGGTGGCGGGGGAATAACGTACTTTCTGCAGGACTCAGAAAGCTGCTTCCACACACACACACTAGGTGTCCTCTTTTTTGGTTTCCCAAATATGGTCACCCTATTTGAAGATAAATCTTGATTGTTTTTAAACAACCTTCACACACAATCTCTGTATGAATCCTAATCTGGGATTCCTTCTGAACACCAGCTCTAGTTTTGAATGTTTCTGCGAACACCGTATACAAATTTCAACCAGCTGTGTCTTAAAATCCACATTACCTCATCGTATGTACAAATTCCAGCCAGATGGTTCCAATTGTGAAAATGCAGTGGAGAACATTTGTCTTTCTGCCCAAGGAAAGAGTGGTGCCAAGGTTTTATTAGGTTGATTTTTCTCCAGTTTTCCATTTCTCCTCCAGAATTCCCTAATGATTAGTCCCCCAATTCTCATCTCTTTTCACCTGCAGATAACTTGCCACTGTGGTTCTATTTCCATCAGAGGATATCCCACCCCGCCAGTTCACCGACCTACCTTCTTTCCTTGATCTGTTAGTTCATTTCACAATCTCTTGCCATTATTTACATCAGCTCAGTCAATGTTCTCGCTAGACTGTTTTTTAACACTCCTCCAGGACATACTTCCTGAAATGTTCCTTCTTCCCCTTGCAGACATTAAATCATATTGCCTGCCTTCATGTCTTATTATGGCAGGGTTTTTTTTTCACTGACTGCCTCTGAGTGCACTTTTTCCCCCTGCCTTGCCCTTTGATCTCTGTTGATTATTCCCACGTGGTTGTGGTTGTGTAGAGATTCCAATTTGTACTCTTAGAGTTACATTATCTGCTTGGTACTCTCTTATATCCTCATTGCAGCTCATTCTTATGATGTGCCAAGCATTTATACCTCTCCATGTCCATCCAAAATGTGGAGAAATGTATGCTTTTATTTTTATCCTATTCCTAGCCTTCTCCACAGGACTCGGGGGTGTACACAGTCCCCCCTCCAATTCTCCTGTTATCCTCACAACAGCCTTGTGAAGTAGGCAGGGTGGCCAGATGCAAAAGGGCATATCTAACTAATTTCCTTAGAACTGGACACAGCTTTTTCTGTCAAAAAAGTGGACACGGATCCAGATCACGGTTGCAGTGTGGAGGAAGGCTTTAATCCTTAAAGGTGCATACAGTTGCTGTAGTATTATCTGCTTGGCCTTGAGGACTTTGCACATGGGCAGGGATGTTGCCTCTAATTAATATTATGCTGTGTTTTAGCTCCAGAAGAAAGATTTTATCCAAAATGTGTCTAGCTAATTAAAGAAAAAATTATTAAAGAAAATATTGTTTTTACCGGCACCAGAGCTTGTCTCGCTTTCCACATCTGAATGTTACTCACTGCCACACACTCCATAGCCAACCTCTGGAACTCATTGCTGCAGGATGCTGTGATGGTCAGTTCACTTAAACGGCTTTTCGAAAGTGACTTCATTTAAATGTCTTACAAAAAGGGGTTAATTTGGTGGCTTTTGACTGGGTTCTTTGGAAGATTATCAGGGATTCCATGGTGAGAAGACAGGCAATGGTGTACAAGCTGCATAAAGGACAGGGTGTCCATGATTGTTGATTTTTACATGCCAGGCATAGTTGCATGGAAGCAAGGGTTGCTCTTGGTTTCTAGTGCTGGCAAGAAGCTAAGGACAGACTACTCAATTGTGTGTTCAACAGAATGCATCCTACAATTTTTGACAAGGTGCTGTAATTCTATGGCAGACATCAGAGGGGTTACTTCTGAAAGTATTTTTGAGTCCAGGAAGCATAGGTATCTACCATCTATGGTCACCCCTGGCTACTAGATGCTAAGAAAGGCCATTTCTACACCTGCCTTTTTTCCAGGGATTGTCCCAAGTTCATCCCTGTGCATCCAAATGACACACAGGGTATCCCAGGAGCAGGCAGGGATGACCCCTCCATTTGCCTCGGACAATCCTTAGGTGTAGAAAGGGCCAAAGAAAGGCAATATCAGTTACCCTATGATACATGAGGGCAATGTGTAGGGTGGTCATATGTTCTACTTTACAGAGGGTATTACTTTACTTGAAGTCCTCTCAGAGGACAGTCCTCTATTTGAAGGTGTTCCCTCTTTGAAGGACTGCTTGGTCCATGTCCAGTATAAAGACAGAGCATCTTAAGATGGTGTGAAAACAGGGGACTTGGAATTGCCCATCAACATCACCTAAACAGCAGACTGAGCAGGCAGGCAGACACATAGCTCACCTGGTCACCAGGTCAGTCCCACCCCTCAAGGCAAGATCTATTATAGTTCTATTTAAGTTACAGTAATTATTTCTAGAAGCATAGGAAGGTGCCTGGTACTGAGTCAAACCACTAGTCCATCTAGCCCAGCAGTGTTGACACTGACTGGCAGTGGCTCTCCAGGGTTTCCTGTGGTATTCTCTTCCTCACCCTACCTGGAGAAGCCAGGGATTGAACCTGGGACCTTCTGCATGACAAGCATATCCTCTATCACACTGAACTATGGGCCCATATCCTCTAAATAGGCATCAATACAGATAAAGGACCCTATGCCATTTTAATGCCAGCCAAACTCTCTCTTTTTCTTTTTGGTCCTCATTTTTGGTGATACATATCTATATCTATATCTATATCTATATCTATATCCATCCATCCATCTATATAAAGTGATATGTAGGTGGTCAGCTGAGTGACGTGCCCTTTTCGTTATTGCTACTGTTAAACTGTTGGGAGCCCAAAAACTCTTGCAGGTCTACTTTGCAATTTGCCGAGAGTTCTTCCAGGAAAACTACATCCTGCTGGCACCTAATTAAAGACATTCAGGACTGCGTAGAGTGAACAAAGCCTGGATTCAGTTGGGAGAGTTAACAAGGCCTCTCAGCCTCTGACCTTGGAGGAACTCAAGCCTACGGGGAAATGTGTGGCTCAGAGAATTTGTTGTCTCTCCTTGTCCTCCTCCTTTTTTAAAACAGTTTATTATCCAGGGAAGTGATATGATCTTAACAAGCCTGCATCAGATGAGTGCTAGCAAAGAAGGGTCATTAATGCCAATGAAAGAGGCGCCATAAGAGTTTCTCGAGTTGATTCTGATGAGGTTATAATTGGGTTTCAGGGTGTTGCCAGGTAGGTGGGAGAAAGTAAATGATAGTTTTGCTAAATTAGTTTTGAAGAGGGAGATTGCCATTGAGAAATTAACATGCCACAGGACAGAATGGCAGGCTCATCTGATGGGCAAGGAGGAGTTGATGACCCAGACAGCGGGAAATTGTGGGGAATACCAGTCTTTTATTTTCAAATTGCAACTGGCGACAGGAAGGCATGGATTTATGTGGGTTGTTGGGATGAAGAGATGGATTAGGCTTGTGTTCGGTTTAGCTGCCCCACCTCAGGCGCTGCTAGAACCAGACATGGTCTACACAACATCTGCCCTGCTTCCTGCTCCTTAATCCTGGATAATTGCTGCCCTGCTCCCAATTAAACACCAAGCAAGATATATGTCTGAGCTGACATTTCTGAGTGTCAAAGAAGAAGAGATCTTCCAATTCCTCCCAGGAGTCTGGAATATCTATATGACAGGAGGAAACTTGCCCTAGGATTCAACTAAAGGAGTTCATCAATTTGATTCTGGTCAAATCTGTATTTGTTGATGTCTGCCTGACACTCAGTTTTATTAAGACATCCTCCTCCTGTAAAAATTTGATCCATCTGCAAGTTTGATACATGTACATGTTTACTCCTTTTGGGGGGATTGACAAAAAATCTGGCTATTTCCTTTTAGAGATCAAAGACATTCCCAGAGAGCCTTTATTTGAAGCATTCAGGTAAGTGGGGGACTGTCGGTGATCTCCTGATGGTCCATAGGATTGTCCATAGCTTCCTGTGATGTGTTGGGATGTCTTGGGGGCAGGGAAGCTTCTTGCCTTTTCCAAGGATGCTTCCTAATACAAAAGCATTACTCTGGGATAAATAATAAAAAAAGCTGCCACTTGAAGGTGCAATGTGGCTGAATGGAAGAATCTACACCTATAGCCCTTCACAATGGAAGAGGGCTGATTGTGAGTTTTCCCACTTCCGCGATCAGCACTCATGGGGCACACCTGAGCGAAGTTTCCTGCAATGACAGGAGTGTCGTTGTGGGAGCATGTGTGCCCCATTATGGCAGTTCCACATGTGTATCAGTAGAAGTGAGCGGGGCTAGGGAGATGGCTATAGGGTGCTGGATTTTTTAAAAAAAATATTGCTAACAGATGAGCACCAGCGCAGTTACACAGCATCACATATCCGCTCCTGTGCAGAGTTACGTTTGTTTAAAAAACCCACAATCTTGGCAGTGAAACACGCCAATACCCATGCACACACCCCTCACAGCTGATTGGCTGTTTGCTGTGCCAGGAACTCATGGCGAACAGCAATGACCTCATGGGGGGGGGGCACACTACAAACATTCTTGGAAAAGGGTGCAAGAGAGCCAGAAAAACCATGACAAAAGCAGTCAGAGATATTCCAGGAAAACTGAGAAGTGGAGCCGCAATCTCCATGGGAGTATGTGAATGTCATGTGGCCCATTAGTGATGCTTGTGATACAATCCTGCAATAAACGGCTGGTGTAGACTCCCCAGTGAAACACATTGGCTTTCTGGGTATCTTCTTATTTTTGTCATCTATTTCAGGTGTGCAAGAGAACCAGGCAACAAGAGGTGAGTGTATGTTTCATGCAAACCTAGCTTACTTTTCTTCCGTCTAGGGCTATCATCTGATTGTCATATTAGGTGAATATACTTCTTCCCCATGTTCTTTTTTCTTTTTCTGCAAGATATTTTGCTCCATTTCAAATGTCTCTTTCTCTTTTTATTATTGGACCAAAATGGCCCTGCCAATTTTGCGCCCCCTTTTGCAGGCCGTAATAGTGCATTCCAGCAATTGCAAGGTGAGTTTTTGATGGGAAGAACTCACCAGGGCTTCTCAGGGCTTCTTTCTACCAGTTGCCACCATTTTGAACCCCACAAAATGCTTCAGAACTGTGCTACTTTATAATGTGGCATCATTCCAGAGCATCCTGGTGAACTCAAAAAATGGCAGTCTCCACAGTGGGGAGCTGAGACAGTGGCAGTGAGGTTTGTTCCACTGCCTTTGAACTTTCCCCAAACTAGAAGTGGGAAAGTGGGAAGGCCATTTCAGCCCCTCTTTTGCAGTACATCCCCACCACTCCAACTTTGGCTGACAGTTCTCATTGGGGCCCGATTCCGATTCCACCTGGTAATTCTCAAACTGTGTGTTGAGGCACACAAGTCTGTGCCAATAAACAAATGAAATAACGCATGACCTTCTTTCACGGACTCCTTCAAAACAACCTTTATGCTGGGAGTGAGTAATGATTCCTGGTTTCTGCATTGGAGTACTCAATCATTCTTGACACAGAATTTCCCTGCCTGCAAAAGAGTTTGCTTTCTGCATCTCTGCTTGAGTCATGGCTCTAAGCTTGCCTTCATCTCTTTAGGGACAGTGATGATCACTGTGTGAGTGGCATGATAGCATCAATGTGCTATTAAAAAATAACAACTGAAGCATCAAGGCAATAAGTAGGTTTAGCCAAACCGATCTCCACTATATTCTTGTTTCTTTGCATGCAGCACTTTACTGAAAGCCTGCCCCGACTTTAGACTTGGTTTATGGATGCTTCATCTACACCTTAGCAGCTATGAGATAGGAGGGAATGCCAAGTCTCCCTTCCTCTCCAGATGCAGCCATAAACTGACCGACACAGATAAGCTGTACAAGACTTAACGTTTGGTCTGAATGGAACAATTAAATTTTCTATGTTTGGGGCAATAACATTGAATAATTTCTTATCCCACTGATGAAGACCCTTGTGGTCAAAACATGTATGGGACAGGTGGATGTGTGTAGCCTTCTATGTGATCAGTAGAAAAACATGATAGAGCTTCTTAGTTTTATTTTGGTATAATTTTATGCTATGTGTTAAATCATTTAATTTTTTAATTAAGTGTTTATTATTACTTTTTATGTTTAACAGTATGGATCAGGTCTTTCGTTAAATTTTATCTCAAAGCTTCATCCCACCTACCTGCTTCCTTCGGATTATCCCCGTAGCACTAAGCTTTTGCCGTTGTTGCTGTTTTTGCTACCGGGAGGCAGCGATCCTTTGCATACCAGTTTAAGGGGGGAAATGTAAAAAAAAAAAAACATTAAAAATCAACAGATCACCCAATTCAATTCAAATTTGGTATGCTTAAAGCTCTCCCTAATATCTATTAATGTGCCAATCTTGGTGTCTTTATCTGTAAAGCTTACACAGATGAAAGCATTTCTTTAAAATCCTGCTCCTGTGCCCCAGCAGCGGCTCGGAAGATACGCTCAGAAAGCAGGGGCTAAATAGGGCGAATTTTTTGGCTTTGATGCACAATTAAAGCAGGATGCATGGGAGTACTTCACAATGAAAACAGATTATAAGGTGGAAAACTTCTGAGTCCTTTGCATGCAATTCACAGTGATTGCACAGTATAACGGTGGTGTGACAAAGCTCTCAGTGTGCATAGTGGTAGCTCTTTTTAGACCTTGTATTGCACTAATTTTCTTAAGCCTGTTTTGTTTTGTGTATTGACTTTGGTTTAAGACATGACCTTCTTAATATTGTTGTTGGAATCCATAAGGCCTCAGCACTCCCCATCTTGAAACCCTGATTCAGTCGGAATGAACCTCTGCTCTTTTTTGCAGTCTGTGGACAGCCCCCTGTCAGCCTCAACCGAATTGTGAAGGGAAAAGATGCAGAGCCTGGAGAATTCCCTTGGCAGATCAGCTTGCAGCTGAACCAAAGGCATGTGTGTGGAGGGTCTCTCATCTCAGAGGACTGGGTGATAACTGCAGCACACTGCTTCTATCAGTGAGTACAGAGGGTGGGATGGGAAACCTGGGCGCCTGATGCCTCCAGACCTCACTGTCCTGGTTATTAGAAACTCTCTCTATATATAACTCTGTTAGGAGTTATATGTGACATATAGAAAGCAACTGAAGTACTTTGGCCACACAATGAGAATACAGGATACCCTGGAGAAGAGGCTGATGCTAGGGAAAGTGGAAGGCAAAAGGAAGAGGGGCTGACCAAGGGCAAGACGGATGGATGATATTCTGGAGGTGACAGACTTGACTTTGGGGGAGCTAGGGGTGGTGACAGCCGACAGAAAGCTCTGGCGTGGGCTGGTCCATGAAGTCACGAAGAGTCGGAAGCGACTGAATGAATAAACAACAAAGAAAGATAGCAGAGACAGAATATACTTGACCAGAGGATATATTTTAAACTGTTTCTTCATGTTGAGCTTGAAGAAAGTAGTAACAACAAATCATGAGAGACTACAAAACACAGTCTGTCCTTACCTTAATACAGACAACACGAACCAACCACACAGAAGAGAAATTAACTGCCTTTCTCAACTGCAATGGAACAGAGCAGAAAATCCCCTCCCACCCACGTTGTCTGTATTAAGGAAGATTGTGTTTTGTAGTCTCTCATTATTTGTTGATGTATTTGTTACTACTTTCTTCAATCTCAACATAAAGAAACAGTTTAATATATATCCCCTGGTCAAGTATATTCCTTTGCTGCTATCTTTCTATATGTCACATATAACTCCTAACAGAGTTATATATAGAGAGAGTATCTAATACTGGTCCCCCATTCTACAATAATGTTAGGCGTCATCATCATCATCTCAGGCAAGGAGCATCATTGATACCCACCATCCATTGGCTCAACGTTTGAATACCATTTTAAAAAAGGCATGTGAAATGCATTTTATAACACTGAGATATGACTTACTGCCATCATTTATCACCATCAGATAAGTCAGTTATTTTGCACACATTGATCTAATGATTATTAAGCACAGTATTTATTTGTTTAGATTTTTCCACTGCCATCCTTCAAACACACACACCATGACCAAGGCAGCTTATAAAATTGAAAATGCAATAAAAGAAATTGAAAACATACAAAAAACATTCCTTCGTCCCCACCACCGCCAGCAAAACCCATAGGAGTACGCACACACATGCAATGATATTTATGCCTATCATTTCTTGAATAGATACTGATCTTGATTTGTGTGTGTGTGAAAAAGCCCATTTCATGAAATTGATGCATGATTTGCAGCTGTGATTTATCACTGTCAGTTCAAAAGTAAATACATTTGCATGCATTTAGCTATTTTCTTTACTTTGAGATTTATACTCCATCTAAAAAGTGTGTGTGGGAGCTTAGAGCAGGTTACAAAATGTCAAAACACCAAAACAAATTAAAAATGTACAAGAAGTATAAAACACACACACACACACACACACACACACAGAGTCCATTGCATTCTTCACACCATTTATTCAAACACATCATTTCTTTAATAGGCAGTAATGTTGAAGATTTCCCTACTAACTAGGAAAAAACAACAGCAACAAGAAGAACACAAAGCTAGCCGTGCAGCTCAACAAATGAAAATAGATTCCATAAGTGGAACTTTAAATCTGATCCGACATGAGGCAGCTCCCTGTGTCCATATGTACTATTTCTTTTAGTGGTTGAATAGCTAGACAGCTCAGGCTCTTTCAAGAAAGACACTTGGGTCATAGAATCATACAATTGTGGAGTTGGATCATATTCTAGTCCAACCCTCTGCACTGTGCAGAAAAACCAATTAAACCATTCATGAGAGGTGGCTGTCCAGCCTCTTCTTAAAAAGCTTCAGAGATGGAGAACCCACAACCTCCATAGGTAGACTGTGCCAATGTGGTACAGATCTTATCATCAGGAACTTTTTCCTTAAAATTAATCTAATATTTATTTATTTATTTATTTATTGCATTTCTATACTTCCCAATAGCCGAAGCTCTCTGAGCGGTTTACAAAATTAAGACAATTCAAGTATAAAACAACAGTATAAAACCATAATATAAAATACAATATAAAAGCACAACCAAGATAAATATGTCTCCACTGCTACCCCCTCCCCAAAAATACCACTTCTCCACCCTGCTTCATTCTTTCTCTTATGTTTTCAGGTTCATGGATCTCTCCCAGTACCAGGTCCTCCTGGGGGTCACCCAGCTGTCCAATCCTGGCCCACTGGCATGTTGCCTGGGAGTTAAGAAGGTCATTGTCAACCCCACCTATGAGGGCCAGACCAGCAGTGGGGACATTGCTCTGGTGCAGCTGTCCAGGAGGGTCCATTATTCTGACCTGATCCTGCCCATTTGTCTGCCTGATGCCTCTGTGAAGTTCCCACCGGGGAAGGTGTGCTGGGTCACTGGCTGGGGGAACTTGCATCATTCAGGTATGTGGGGCAGGGAGGGGACTAGAGCATCGATCCAGAACCTCAGATCTAGGGCCAAATCCAGTCCCAATTTGGCCCTTTAAGATTCCCCAGAGCTCCTCCTTCCCCTGGGCTTATCTTCTTTCTCTTTCTTTCTTTCTTTCTTTCTTTCTTTCTTTCTTTCTGCATTTATTTATTTATTCATTCATTCATTTATTCATTTTGTACCCTGTGTCTACCAAAAATGGCACTTGAGGTGGCTTACCATCACAAATTAAAAGAACAATAAGCAAATACATTAAAATACAATTAAGAACAATTAAAAACAAGATATCATCATCAATCAGGCACCTCCTGAAACTATCTTAATTTCAGGATGCCTTCCTTGGCTGACCAGCCATGGTTTTATTGTTTCTTTTGTTTGTTCCTTTAAAAAAAAAAAAAATTAACACAGGGGTTTATTCTTTTCTCTTCCCTTTCTCTTCTTTCTTATCTTTTGTTGCTCACCGCTACAGAATCTGTCTATATGCGGAATGGTATATAAATCTGGTAAATAAATAAATGTGATAGTTTCCCTGCCTTTCTGCAGCTTTTCACCATTACAAAAATCGTTGAAATGCCCTTCTTAAGCCAAAGAGCTTTAAGCCAAAATGGGCTGCTATTTATTTATTTATTTAGGTATTTTTACCGCACTCCTTTTGTCTGGTCCCATCCTGCACTACAATATAACTTTTGGGCTGAAAGAAGTTGAGCACCTCAGGAATTCAGACAGATTTTGAGAGAGAGAGAGAGAGAGAGGCAAGTGTAAGGTGGTAGGAAATATCTGTCAGAGACAGTCAGATATGAAGGATTATGGGGTGGAGAAAGCCTTTTGTGTGGTATCATAGGCCTGTCTGTTTGTGACTGGGGAGGGAGGGGGTTGGATCCAAACTTAGAATGAGTAGACCCACTTAAATGAATGGAAATTAAGGGTTGTATCCAATGATAGTCTTCCTTAGAGTAGACTTATTAAAATAAATGGGCCTTAGGTTTGTCATGACTAATGTAAGTCCCATCCATTTTGATAGTTCTGTTCTAAGTGTGACTAACAACCCTAAGTTAATCATGACTAATTTAAGTCCCATTTATGTCAGCGGGTCTGTTCTAAGCATGTCTGGATCTAGCCCATATTATTTCACAAGATATTAAAAGCAAAGAAAGAAATGTAACCTATACTAGGTGCTTAAAACTGACACGATTCTATCCCAGGGGTCATAGGGTAGAGGATTTCCCTGTTCTCCCACACACAAGGAGACTTGAGCGCAGAGAAGGAGGTTTGCCCTCACAAACTTCCATGTTGCTGGCATGGAAAGTCCCACTGCCTTTGCCGTTCTGCCATGGCTGTTCAGTCAGTGATGACAGCAAAAGGTGTTCATGGTTGGTGTGGATTGAGGGAGGCCTTGGATCCAGGAGATCCAATCCCCTCTCATTCCAGGTGAAACATTCCCCAAACCAGTGGTGGTGGTGGTGGATGTATGCAAGCCCTGGAGATGTAAAATGGTGGGAAGGGGGGGAATATCCACCTCCAAAATAAAACAAAAGAACACCCACTGGGACCTTGGGTTGGGCCACTTCTCCACCTCGGAGTCTCCCTGTCCTGCCCCCATCATGACAGGGATGCCATGAACATTTCCTTCCAGATATGGGAGGTGCTGAAGTTCAAGCATGCCTGATTGTCTTAAGGCACAATTCTATGCATGTTTAGACAGAAAAATTGTAGGATTGTTTTCTGTCTAAACATGCATAGCATTGTGCCCTTATTCTGTGACTTGGAAATGAATTCTGGGGCCAGGAAGGAAAGATGAACCGCCCTATGAAGAAACTAATGACCAAGCCAGGATCTACACTACTGCTTTATAATGATTTATAACGGTATTGACAACTGTTGTGGCCAAGAACACATTCCATATACTGTTTTCAAACCACTTCCAAAGTGTTATATCCTGCTTGGGGTGGATCTGGTCCAAGTGAAGTGTTTACAGTAAAAGGGAGTCCAAAAACAAGGAAAGGCGATGAAGTGAAAAGACTGGGCGAAATATGTGTTGTTCTGGGGAAATGATGGGGATGGGAGGGGCTTAATGGAATGGGCAACCTGTGTAAGACTGGAGACCTAGGCCGTAGCTAGACCTAAGGTTTATCCCAGGATCATCCCGGGTTCATCCCTGCCTGAGCGCTGGATGCCCTGTGTGGCACTTAGGGCCTTGCTAGACCTAGAGTAGGGGCAAGGCCACGCTGCAGCTATTGCAGGCCGTCGCCCCTAGCTAGACGTAACACGCGACGGGGTAAAGGAAAGCCCCATCACGTCGGCCATTTTTTAAAAAATTAAAGGGCCATGTGTGCAGGAGCCCACCAACGAGAAGGTAAGGCTTTTTTTTTAAAAAAATAAACGGTTTCCCGCTCCCCCCTGCCACCGATTTCCCCCCAATGTCTAATGCCCCCTGCTCGCCAGTCTGCTCCCCCCCGCTCACCCGCTCGCTTGCCCCCTGCTCGCCCACTTGCTCGCCCACTTACTCACCCATCCGCTCCCCCCGCTCACTCGCCCGTCCACTCGCCCCCCTGGTCCCCATCTCTCTCCCCCCTCCGCGATTCCCTCACCCCCGGCCCAATGGGCACAGTGCTCGGCTTCTCCCAGCTACTTGTGCATAAGCCACATAGCCTGGAAAAGCTGCGGAAAGTGCTAGACTTTCCGCAGCCCTGGGCTCAGCCCAGGGCTATGGAAAAACCAGGCCAAAAGTGGATCCGGTTATCCCAGGTCAAGGGAGGGTTTAGCCCAGCCTGACCCTGGGATCCCCTGTGTGTCATCTGCACGCACAGGGGTGAGCCCAGGTTTCAGCCTGGGCTAAACCCTCATCTAGCAATGGCCTGAGATGAACAGGTTTGACCCCAGAACCATCCTGGGATAAACCTTAGGTCTAGCTACGACCCTAGAGGTTGGGTTTTGGAAAGAAGTGCTTCAGTGGTTTGTTGTCATTGCAGTCAACCTTCCCTCCCCACAAACCCTCCAGAAGGTGAAGGTGCCCATCATTGACACAAAGACATGCAGTAAGCTCTACCGCACCAACATGGGTGATGGATTGGACCCACAGGCGATCAAGGACGATATGGTCTGTGCTGGCTACGCAGAGGGCAGGAAGGATGCCTGCAAGGTGAGAGTGCGTTCAGGGCCAGCATCAAAGGGCAGGCATGGTTGGGCACCAGCTGAGTGCTTGCCCCACAGCAGGGAACGGCTGACAAGAGCCCCCTGGAGCTGCTCCTCGTCCTCAAGAGGCTTGTTTACCTGCCTCTTGCTCTGGCTCAGATAACAACGGTGGTGAGAAGGTGGAGCAGCAGATGCCACGGCCTACTTGCTGGTTGTCTCTTTGCTTGTCAAGCAAGCAAGTGTTGGCAATGAGGAGAAAGGGGAGGAGGAGGAACAACAGCAGCTGGAGACAATGGTGATGAGAAGGAGGAGGCCGCCTTGCCCGAGGGGGCGTCAAAAACCTGGATCTGGTAATAAGTGCATGTAATTCCATGTACATCCTTCCTCAACGGCAGCGTGTCATGAGTTGGCTTCTGACAGAAACAGCTCACTCCCACTTTGGGCAAGCAGTGGCAAATACCGTTCAAGAGAACGAGAAGGAGCTGAGCCAGAAGGAGAACCCTCTAGCAGTGTTTCTGTCTCTGTCTACCAAACATGTAAGAAGAAAGAAATTTGTGAAAAAAGTGCCTTTCTGCCTTCAAAGCCCAAGAATAGGTTGAGAAGCTGGGGAAGCACATTCTCGCAAGAACTAGATTTGAAAGTAAGGATATTGAGCATTTTGTTACAGTTCTCCCCACACACACACACACCACCACCACTTTTTTTAAAAAAAGAATTTATCAACATTTGCACATTTTCTCAGTAATGGAATGGAAACCATTCTAGATATTTTGAGCTTCATCACACCCGCGTTATACTGTGCATTCACTGTGAATTACATGCAAAGGACTCAGACATTTTCGACTTTATAATCTGCTTTTATTGTGAAGTACTCCCATGCATCCTGCTGTGATTGTGCTGCTTCCCTAAAAGAAGTGCCAAAAATAGAATCGCGGCAAGAGCGACTCTTCTTACTCCCCCACAATCCCAAGGCTAATTTTAACATACTTCCTTGTCCTTCTCTGAGTGGCCACTGGGGGCGCAGAAGGATGATTTTTAAACTTCAGGTCAAACAAATGCTTACATCTGCGTAAGTTTTAAAGATAAAGACATCAAAATCGGCACAGTAATAGATATTAAGGAGGGCTTTCAGCATACCAAATTTGAACCAGATTGGGTCATCTGTTGATTTTTTTTAATGATTTTTTTACATTTCCCCCCTTAAACCCTTTTCCTGGTATGCAAAGGATCATAGGAGCACCACCGCCTGGGGTGTGATTTAACTAACTAACAAAGACAGCTTTATGCTATGGGGATAATTTGAGGGAAATAAGTACATGGGGTGAAGCTCTTTGTCCCAAAAAAGAAAGCAAATGTAGGGGACAGCTAAACTGAAGATTTATCCATCCTTCCCCAGGGCTTTGAGTGTCTGCATTTGAATCCCCATGTATTTAAACCTGTTAGTGCTGGATCAGTGCCACCACCTCTTTTTTTCTGACAGGCTCCTCATCTTAAACTGCTAATTGGCAGGGGGTAAAAAATGGTCCTCCCCATGGTAATAGCTCTATACATTGTTATTTGTCCAGTGCAGATGGGTCAGGATTTCATTTCAGTTTTGTTTTGTTTTTTAAATAAGAATATAGCAAAATTCATCATGTTTGGGCTGGAAAGAAGCTAAGATTTTTTTAAAAAAAAATGAATGCAGGAGAAACCAAAATTGACAGGCTCCTCCATCCCTACTTGAAACCAAGGCTTCATCTACACCAACCATCTGTCAGGCATGCTTTAGGGTGGATTCCTGCATTGAGCAGGGGGTTGGACTCTATGGCCTTATAGGCCCCTTCCAACTCTACTTTTCTTTGATTCTATGATTCTATGATTGCACTATAAAAGGGAAAGGAAAGGAACCTCTCGTGCAAGCACTGAGTCATTACTGACTCTTGGAGGGACGCCAGCTTTCGCTGACGTTTTCTTAGCAGGCCTTATAGCGGGGTGGTTTGCCGTTGCCTTCCCCAGCCGTTATTACCTTTCCCCCAGCTAACTGGGTACTCATTTTACCGACCTCGGGAGGATGGAAGGCTGAGTCGACCTGAGCCAGCTGCCTGAGACCCAGCTTCCGCTGGGATCGAACTCAAGCCATGGGGAGAGTTTCAGCTGCAGAAACTGCTGCTTTACCACTAAAAGGCTGAAGCCACACTGCTGCTTTATAGCAATATTGAAGTGCACTGACAACTGTTGGAGCCCATTGACACATACCATATACTGGTTTCATACTGCTATATCCTGCTTGGTGTGGCTCCTGCCTTTTATATACTGCTTTCATAGTGCAATATCCTGCTTAGTGTAGATGAGGCCCAAGAATGCTCACTCTTAACATCCCTTTTCTTCACTCTAATCCAGCTTTCTCCAACCAGATGCCCTCCAAATGAGTTGGACTGTAACTCCCATCATACCCTTTAGTGATATTGGCTAGGGATGGTGGGAGTCATAGAGCTTCATCCCACATACTTGCTTCCCTATATTATCCCCTACAGCGTTAAGCTGTCAGCATTGTTGTTGTTGTTGTTGCTAAATCACACCCCAGGCGACAGCGCTCCTAAGATCCTTTGCAAAGGGTTTAAGGGGGAAAATGTAAAAAAATAGTAAAAAATCAACGGATGACCCAATCCGATTCAAATGTGGTATGCTTAAAGCTCTCCTTAATATCTATTACTGTGCCAATTTTGATGTCTTTATCTTTAAAGATTACGCAGATGTAAGTATTTGTTTAATTTTTCTTTAAACATATCAAATCCTGCTCCTGCGCCCCAGTGGCTGCTCGGAAAACAAAAAATGATTTGCTTGAAAACTAGTATCAAAATAGGGTGGGTCTTTTCTCTTTATAGCACAGTTAAAGCAGGATGCATGGGAGTACTTCACAATAAAAGCAGATTATAAACTGGAAAACTTCAGAGTCCTTTGCACACAATTCTCAGTGATTGCACAGTATAACGCTGGTGTGATAAAGCTCATAGTCCAAGACATCTTGTGGGCACCAGGTTGAGAAAGCCTGCTTTAATCAGATATAGTGTCTATTCTGGTCCACAAAGCAGGAAAAGTTCTCATCAGTCCATCTGCATTTAAAAGCGACAATATCATTCTAAATGGGATGCTATGCCCATCTTTCATACAAGCTGAGGCCATCCGATGAGTCAGAATTAATACTTGGATTCACCATTCAGCACACAATGTTGAGTTTCCAGCTTTCTCTCTGATAAACTACACCTGCTCTTGAAGAAAATAGATCACCTGATTTGTTTAGCGATGTCAGAGAAATCCATCATGGAAGTGTATGAGTTCATTTTTCTTAAAATTGACCAGTGGATTCCACAGTGAATTGGCTTTTTCCAAATTGCATAGATTATGTGGACTAGTTTTGTGTGTGGTTTGTGTTTACTTTCTGGATTTTTTTTAAAAAATATTACATTTATATCCCTGCCTTTTTTTTCCTCCAAGTATCCCAAGGCAGCATACATGATCTTCCTGCTCCTCTCTATTTATCCTCACAACCACAACAACCCTGTGAGGTAGGTTGGGCTGAGAGTCTGTGACTGGCCCAAAGTGACCCAGTGGGATTCCATGGCTGAGTGGAGAATTGAAGCCAGATCTCCCAACACTCTAGCTACTATACCACACTGGCTCTCAATTTTTACTCAAATGTTATAGTAGAAACATATGTAAAATGGAAGAGTGAGAGAAAACCACCATCCGAAAATGCACATTTCTCCATGGGCTAAAGCATTGGGGTGGATTGGTGGGTTGTGAATTTGCACAAGTTCAAATTTGCACAAATTCAGAAAATTGGAAAAGACCCAATGCCATCAGGGAGCAGATGACGGAACGAAAAGCACTTGACAGTCAACGAAATGCAAATGGAACAGGGGGGGGGATCTACACTATTGCTTTTTAAGCGCTTTAAAGCACTTTGAAAACGTTTTGAAACCTGTATATGCAGTGTGTCCCGGGCCCCAACAGTTGTCAAAACTGTTACAAAGCGCTTTAAAGTGCTTTAAAGCAGTAGTGTAGATCCCCCCCAGATCTTACAAAATCCGCACATCCCACTTGTGATGTCAACCCCACCGTGCATTTCCTCCATTGCTCATTTCTGTCTCCTCGATTCTCACAGGGCGATTCTGGAGGTCCCATGGTGTGTCTGGTTGGACGTTCATGGGTCTTGGCTGGCATCGTCAGCTGGGGTGAAGGATGTGCCATTGAGAACCGGCCTGGAGTCTATAGCCGACTCACATACTACGAAAGCTGGATCCACAGCTGTATCCCAGATATCCAATTTATCAAAGATCCAAGTGTCCATGAATCATGGGAATGCTGACAGGACACCAAATGCCAAAAGCAGCCTCGGCTTCACTTGGCTGGCCATGCCTGCTCCCTTGCTGCCACCATTTTGATGATCTCAGTGTGCATGCTGATTCTCATATAACCAATGGACACAGTGAGAAAATCTTTTCCTAACATCCAAGTTAAGGAACACAAAGGGATCATCAACTTCCTCTCTGACTCTGAAGTTGTTCGGTACCACCCCCACCCCGCTCCAGGAAGCTTCAGCATTCATTTTACCAAACAGCCTGGCTTTTATCTCCTTTTTTTTCTATTTATTGTTGGAATTTTTTATTAGAATAGTTTCTATCTCTTATATGAGAGACATTTCAAGAACGTATATAGAAGACAAGCCAACTAATTAAAGCTCTTTCCGGGGGTTGGGGATAGCCATATTAGCCTATTGCAGCAAGAACAACAAACAGTCTTGTGGCATCTGAAAGACTAACACAATTATTCTGGCATAAACTTTCATGGACTATGATCATGAAGTGTTGAGAATGTCAGTTATATATACAGTGCATACGTAGAGAATTAGGGAGATGTGTAAACAGTGAGATCGGAAAGAAATTAAATTCAGTATTGACAGTAGCCATTCACTAAGCAGCAGCCTGGCACTCAATAAAACAATTTACACATGTAATGTGAGAAAAATCCTTTATCCCAATTCAAGCCACTGGCAATAGAATTGAACCTTTTGAGCCTCTTTGGCTCTAATCTCCCTTTCAAGTTTCTGTGCTCCACAGGATGTTCTGTGTTCTCCACAGAACACAGAATGTTCTGTGAGGCTGAAAGTGTTTTCCCACCGATTTTTGAACATCACCATTTCTGGTTTCACATTTTTAGCCATTTATTCTTTTCCATAAAGACTGGCCGCTTTTCCCATTGCTGGGAAATGATGACATATATCACATTAGAAGAAGAGCAGTGATATGAACTAGGGTGAACATATTAAAAGGAGGACAGGGCTCCTGTATCTTTAACAGTTGTATTGAAAAGGGAATTTCAGCAGGTGTTATTTGTATATATGGAGAACCTGGTGAAATTTCCTCTTCATTACACCAGTTAAAGCTGCAGGTGTCCTGCCTCCTTTTAAATCTGGTCACTCTAGTATAGTTCCTGCAGTTTTAACTGTTGTGATGAAGAGGGAATTTCACCAGGTTCTCCATATATACAAATGACACCTGCTGAAACTCCCTTTTCTATGCAACTCTTAAAGATACAGGAGCCCTGTCTTCCTTTTCATATGGTCACCCTATATGAACTCCTTATGGTGTCAATTACATTGTTAAGTCCTATAAGTGTGTCGCCTGAGACAGAACTCACATCTAGTTTTGTTGCAGGGTCTATCTTTCAAACTCCAAGGATATACTTAAATTGGGTAGCAAAGAGGAATATATGTGTGTGTGTGTGTGTGTATGTGTGTGTGTGTGTGTGTGTGTGTGTGTGTGTGAAAATGGGGATACTGTTGCTGCTCATTTCTTACTCAGCAATTCCAAACTTGTCAACTTTCCAAATGCAAGATATGTTCTGATGTTCTAGAATTGTCAAAATGTTCTCTCTTTCACACGCACATGTGCCAAAATACCACAATTAGGTGTGACTCCATGAAGACTGGATTTAAAATTTGGAAGTTCTAAAGATTTCATCCTCAGGTCTCTATCTTTATTTCAAGTAGACATATCCTATACATTTTAAGCTAGAGATTGAAAGAATTAGTTAATTGTTGGTATTTTTTTGGGGGGGGGGGAATCATACATATTTGGAGAGGGGTGAGGAGGGAGTCCAAACAAATTTGTAACCTCCATTTTCACCCCCACCAGGTGATTGAAAAAATAATCTTGAATACTTTATTGACACATGTGGTTTGTCTAGGTCAGTGGTGTGCACAGATTTCAGGGATATGCATTTGGCCAGATCATTTCACTGGGGAATATTAATTCATCTTCAGCAAGTAAAAATAATAATATATAGCCAGGTCCTGGGATTAATTTTATGAATGACTCAATTCCCCACCACTGTCCTATAGTACGTTACACTATGTCGTGCAGCCTCCCCCAACCTGGTGCCCACCAGATATGTTGCACAATTACTCCCATCACCCCATCCAGTGTGACTAGTGACCATGGTGGCTGGCAATGATGGGAGTTATTTATTTTATTTATTTATTTATTTATTTATTTATTTATTATATTTTTATACCGCCCAATAGCCGAACCTCTCTGGGCGGTTCACAAAAATTAAAACCACAATAAAACAACCAACAGGTTGAAAGCACAATTACAAAATACAGTACAAAAAGCACAACCAGGATAAAACCACGCAGCAAAATTGATATAAGAGTAAAATACAGAGTTAAAACAGTAAGATTTAAATTTAAGTTAAAATTAAGTGTTAAAATATTGAGAGAATAAAAAGGTCTTCAGCTGGCGATGAAAGCAGTACAGTGTAGGCGCCAGGCGGACCTCTCTGGGGAGCTCATTCCACAACCGGGGTGCCACAGCGGAGAAAGCCCTCCTTCTAGTAGCCACCTGCCTCACTTCCTTTGGCAGGGGCTCACGGAGAAGGGCCCCTGTAGATGATCTTAAGGTCCGGGCAGGTACATATGGGAGGAGGCGTTCCTTCAAATAACCTGGCCCTAAACCGTTTAGGGCTTTAAATGTCAATACCAGCACTTTGAATCGGGCCCGGACCTGGACTGGCAGCCAATGAAGCTGGAAAAGGACTGGCGTAATGTGATCTCGCCAGCCAGTCCCTGTTAGTAAACGGGCTGCCCTGTTTTATACCAGCTGAAGCTTCAGGTCCGTTTTCAAAGGCAGCCCCACGTATAACGCATTGCAGTAATCCAAACGAGAGGTTATCAGAGCATGGATCACTGTAGCTAGGCTATCTCTGTCCAGATAAGGGCGTTGTAGTCTAACATATCTGGAGAGCAGATGCTGGGGGAGGCTGCTATAGCAGTAATGCTGGTTCCTTAGTTGCAATGAAGAGAATGGGGCTCAACTCACCCAGAACATAATTAATAAATAAAAATTGTGCTAGGCGGGATCAAAAGAAGCTAGTGTTTCCTCCTAATGCACATCTGTGACATGCCAAACAGGCACTTGTCAAATATGCTCTAGTTTTGAAGCTCTAGACAGTCAGACAAACCAACATCCCCTCTTAGGCCACTATGGGTAACATCCAACATAGGACCTTAGTTACAGTAGAACCATTGAAATGAATGGGACTTCAACTAATCATGATTTAATGTAATTCCATTCATTTCAATGGGTCTACTCTATGTAGAACTTATGTTGGATACCCCCCCCCCATAGTGGAAGGGCCATTGATCAGCAGTAGAACACATGATTGGACACAATCCCTGGCAACGCCAGAGAAGTCTGGGGAAGACTTCTAGCTAAGACTTTGGAGAACTGTGGCCAGTCAACGTAGACACTACTGAGCTGGGAGATGTCTAAACACTCAGAAAGCACAGCTGCGTGTCAGTTGTGGTGCAGCGTCGATTATACATTGCCCCTGCAATTGTGCACCTACCCCGGAGCTTTCCGCCGAAGCTGTGGAGAGAAAAAAGTTGGGAACTTTCCCTGACTTCTTTCTCCAAAGCGAGGCGAGGACACACAAGATGGCATCAAGACAGCCCCTTCTCCATGTCAAGAGAGGGAAAGTGCAGGGTTTGAGAGGGAGGCAGTGCCAACCCGGCACTATGAAGACATCCTCCTAGATATGGGGCAGTGATTATGGTCCTTAGGACCCAAATGTTGCTGGTGGGGCAATCACACACACAAATACATACTCATACATACACATACACTCATACACGTGTGCACACACACACCTCAATCAAAATTGCAGAGGTGGGGGAGGTTAAATCCTTTGTCCATCCAAGAAATCCTGCTTGGAGTGGCTGCGGGTGCAGGAGGACCTTTATTTTCCTCCCCTACTTCAGTGATGTTGATAAGACTGAAGGGAGGGAGGCAAGGTTAAAGGCTTCCCCCCCCCCATCTCAGAAATCCTGCTTAAGACAACTGGGAGGAGGAAGAGGCTAGGAAAGAAGGTGGGCAGGAATTCCTCTCCTCAGAACCCTCAGTTCTGCTTGCAAAATATGGCATGGCAGGAGGGTCAACCTCCTCAGCAAAAAATGCAATCCAACCATCATGCGACACAGCTGTATGGTGGGCTGGCAAAAGCCCATTTCTGCCAGGAAACAGGGTACCCATGGATGAGTTTCCTACCACCCTGTGTGTTGGCAGTGGCAGCAGCAGCAGCAGTCATGCAAGGGGGAGGTATTAGAGGACAGGACTCCTGTGGCAATCTGTCTAGCTGGCCTCCAAAACCTACATGTGACCTGCTGCCTATGGGTTGCCCACAACTAAGCTATAGTAGAGGGATGATAGAAATCTGCCTTTTACAGAGTCAGGCCATTGGTCCATCTAGCCCAGTATTGCCAACACTGACTTTCAGTGGCTGTCCAGGTTTTCTGGCAGGATTATTTCCTAGCCATATCTGGAGATGTTGGGGGTTCGAACGTAGAACCTTCTGTATGCAAAGCATTTGCTATGCTACTGATCTTTGGTCCCTCCCCAGAGTTAATTTGACTTGGTATAAGGAGCTCCCCACCTTCTTCTGCTTGATAAGCCATTCTTCTTTGGCTGGGTAAGAACTTAAGAAGAATTCTTTTGGATCAGACGAAAAGGCCATCTAAATCCAGCATCTTGTTTACCACAATGGTCAATCAGATGCCAATGGGAAGACCATGGAGAAGGCATAAAGGCAACAACCATCCTCCTCTGTTTGCCCCACCAACAACTGGCAATGAATTAAAAGTAAGTCATAAATTGTGCAGGAGTTCTTAGAAAGAGTTAGACTTTTAAAAAAGAAATAAATCACACACAAAAGCAATGGTAGCCATGTTCACCTCCAAAATCCAAACGAGGATAACACTTTTATTAGACCATCCGAGGTCACCAAAAAATGGAGCTTTCAAAACCTTATACATTTTTTGTGACCTTCACATTTTTTTAAAGTGTTTCTCCTCCTTCCTCATGATTTGGTTTTAGTATGAGAAGAACAGCTAAATATGTGTGACTAGTGACCATGGTGGCTGGCAATGATGGGAGTTATTTATTTTATTTATTTATTAATTTATTATATTTTTATACCGCCCAATAGCCGAAGCTCTCTGGGCGGTTCACAAAAATTAAAACCACAATAAAACAACCAACAGGTTGAAAGCACAATTACAAAATACAGTACAAAAAGCACAACCAGGATAAAACCATGCAGCAAAATTGATATAAGAGTAAAATACAGAGTTAAAGCAGTAAGATTTAAATTTAAGTTAAAATTAAGTGTTAAAATATTGAGAGAATAAAAAGGTCTTCAGCTGGCGACGAAAGCAGTACAGTGTAGGCACCAGGCGGACCTCTCTGGGGAGCTCATTCCACAACCGGGGTGCCACAGCGGAGAAAGCCCTCCTTCTAGTAGCCACCTGCCTCACTTCCTTTGGCAGGGGCTCACGGAGAAGGGCCCCTGTAGATGATCTTAAGGTCCGGGCAGGTACATATGGGAGGAGGCGTTCCTTCAAATAACCTGGCCCCAAACTGTTTAGGGCTTTAAATGTCAATACCAGCACTTTGAATCGGGCCCGGACCTGGACTGGCAGCCAATGAAGCTGGAAAAGGACTGGCGTAATGTGATCTCTCCAGCCAGTCCCTGTTAGTAAACGGGCTGCCCTGTTTTGTACCAGCTGAAGCTTCCGGTCCGTTTTCAAAGGCAGCCCCACGTATAACGCATTGCAGTAATCCAAACAAGAGGTTATCAGAGCATGGATCACTGTAGCTAGGCTATCTCTGTCCAGATAAGGGCGTTGTAGTCTAACATATCTGGAGAACAGATGCTGGGGGAGGCTGCTATAGCAGTAATGCTGGTTCCTTAGTTGCAATGAAGAGAATGGGGCTCAACTCACCCAGAACATAATTAATAAATAAAAATTGTGCTAGGCGGGATCAAAAGAAGCTAGTGTTTCCTCCTAATGCACATCTGTGACATGCCAAACAGGCACTTGTCAAATATGCTCTAGTTTTGAAGCTCTAGACAGTCAGACAAACCAACATCCCCTCTTAGGCCACTATGGGTAACATCCAACATAGGTCCTTAGTTACAGTAGAACCATTGAAATGAATGGGACTTCAACTAATCATGATTTAATGTAATTCCATTCATTTCAATGGGTCTACTCTATGTAGAACTTATGTTGGATACCTCCCCCCCCCCATAGTGGAAGGGCCATTGATCAGCAGTAGAACACATGATTGGACACAATCCCTGGCAACGCCAGAGAAGTCTGGGGAAGACTTCTAGCTAAGACTTTGGAGAACTGTGGCCAGTCAACATAGACACTACTGAGTTGGGAGATGTCTAAACACTCAGAAAGCACAGCTGCGTGTCAGTTGTGGTGCAGCGTCGATTATACATTGCCCCTGCAATTGTGCACCTACCCCGGAGCTTTCCGCCGAAGCTGTGGAGAGAAAAAAGTTGGGAACTTTCCCTGACTTCTTTCTCCAAAGCGAGGCGAGGACACACAAGATGGCATCAAGACAGCCCCTTCTCCATGTCAAGGGAGAGAAAGTGCAGGGTTTGAGAGGGAGGCAGTGCCAACCCGGCACTATGAAGACATCCTCCTAGATATGGGGCAGTGATTATGGTCCTTAGGACCCAAATGTTGCTGGTGGGGCAATCACACACACAAATACATACTCATACATACACATACACTCATACACGTGTGCACACACACACACCTCAATCAAAATTGCAGAGGTGGGGGAGGTTAAATCCTTCGTCCGTCTAAGAAATCCTGCTTGGAGTGGCTGTGGGTGCAGGAGGAGCTTTATTTTCCTCCCCTACTTCAGTGATGTTGATAAGACTGACGGGAGGGAGGCAAGGTTAAAGGCTCCCCCCCCCCATCTCAGAAATCCTGCTTATGACAACTGGGAGGAGGAAGAGGCTAGGAAAGAAGGTGGGCAGGAATTCCTCTCCTCAGAACCCTCAGTTCTGCTTGCAAAATATGGCATGGCAGGAGGGTCAACCTTGTGTACTCCATTTCTCAGCATAAATTGCAATCCAACCATCATGCGACACAGCTGTATGGTGGGCTGGCAAAAGCCCATTTCTGCCAGGAAACAGGGTACCCAAGGATGAGTCTCCTACCACCCTGTGTGTTGGCAGTGGCAGCAGCAGCAGCAGTCATGCAAGGGGGAGGTATTAGAGGACAGGACTCCTGTGGTAATCTCTCTAGCTGGCCTCCAAAACCTACATGTGACCTGCTGCCTATGGGTTGCCCACAACTAAGCTATAGTAGAGGGATGATAGAAATCTGCCTTTTACAGAGTTAGGCCATTGGTCCATCTAGCCCAGTATTGCCAACACTGACTTTCAGTGGCTGTCCAGGTTTTCTGGCAGGATTATTTCCTAGCCATATCTGGAGATGTTGGGGGTTCGAACGTAGAACCTTCTGTATGCAAAGCATTTGCTATCCTACTGATCTATGGTCCCTCCCCAGAGTTAATTTGACTTGGTATAAGGAGCTCCCCACCTTCTTCTGCTTGATAAGCCATTCTTCTTTGGCTGGGTAAAAACTTAAGAAGAATTCTTTTGGATCAGACCAAAAGGCCATCTAAATCCAGCATCTTGTTTACCACAATGGTCAATCAGATGCCAATGGGAAGACCATGGAGAAGGCATAAAGGCAACAACCATCTTCCTCTGTTTGCCCCACCAACAACTGGCAATGAATTAAAAGTAAGTCATAAATTGTGCAGGAGTTCTAAGAAAGAGTTAGACTTTTAAAAAAGAAATAAATCACACACAAAAGCAATGGTAGCCATGTTCACCTCCAAAATCCAAACGAGGATAACACTTTTATTAGACCATCTGAGGTCACCAAAAATGGAGCTTTCAAAACCTTGTACATTTTTTGTGACCTTCACATTTTTTAAAAGTGTTTCTCCTCCTTCCCCATGATTTGGTTTTAGTATGAGAAGAACAGCTAAATATCTCTGAGTGTGTCAGTGTTGCCTTCGGACAACACAATAGTCAATGGTGGATTAATAGTCAACTCCACAGTTGATTATCGAGGGGATACTCCCCACACAACATGATTGCAATTGTCCATGGTGTGGATTAAGGCCAGCATTAAGTTAACTATTACTCAACAGTGTCTTTGATTGACACATCCCCCCCCCCATCCTCACCCTCCCTTCAGTCCTTCCACTGGTATCCCATCAACCATTGTGAGTTCTGCTGGCTGGACTAGAGTGGCAACTACTGCTTTGGTTACTCTTTTCAGGAGATTCTGTAGTTACCGAAATAACCAACTGTGTGCAATGAAATAGTCAACAATGCCTGACATACAACACAATAACCAACAGTTGTTCAAATAATCAACTCTGCACTATATTGGTTATTTGCATTGGTTATTTCAGCCAAATAACCAACTGTGGTGTGAAAAAGTCCTGACGGATGACACAATAACCAACCGTTGACTATTTAACCCACTGCTAACAATTTAACCTACCGTTGGTTATTGTGTTGTCCCAACCCAGTCATCATTATTATTATTATTATTATTATTATTATTATTATTATTATTATTATTATTATTATTATTATTATTTTATCCTGCCTTTTGCCCAATAAATGTGGTTCATTGGCCCTAATCTATCATTGTGCACATTACTTATTATTGATTTAGTAAATTATGTTATGGACCCCTTGACAATAGCTTATTTTTTATAATCATCATCATCATCATCATCATCATCATCATCATCTTGAAGTGGTGTACAACAGTAAAAAATAAAAACACAAATCAGCCACAGTTAAAACGTTTAAAAATGGAACATACAATATATATTTTTTTCTAAAAGAAAGAAAGAAAATTTAAAAACATCCACAACTAAAACATTTAAAATCAAAGACCATTCCCACAAGCACATAGTGTTCACACATGTGCAGGGCTGGTGCTACCATAGAGGCCACTTAGGCAGCCACCTAGAGCACCAAGCTAAGAGGGGCGCCGGGTGCTGCACAGCACTCACACACGTTGTTGATTGTGAGCCAGGCTGGCCCAGCCTGAGAATTTAGCTGGGCCTGGGCGGGCGAGGTGGTGCCCCATGCCGGCCCAGCTGAAGCGAAGCCTGGGATAGGGGTGGGGGCTCAACTTTCAGACTTCCTCCTGGAAGCTGCCCTCCCAGAGCTGCTCTAGCTGCCCAGAAGCCGCCCTCCCAGAGCCGGGAGGCCGCCGCCACCACCAGAAGAAAAAGCACGTGGCAAACTCAACTCTGGCCCAAGCCAGCCTCTGCCTTACTCCTGAGGATAGGGCACCGGGTTGCCTCGCCTCTCTCCTCAAACAGACCGTGATGTCCAGGCAGGCAGGCAAGCGGGACTCCCTCTCTCTTCCCCCAGGAAAGCTAGGGACTTGTGGACTCTTCGCAAGGAAAACTCTCCTGCTTCCTGATCCTGCGCGCATGGATCAACAGGACTTGCATCCGAGGAAGCATTGAACTGGGAGGCACCAGGCGGCCCGATCTGCCTATTCCTCCTTACTCAGAAGCCTTATTCCCCCGAGTAAACATGCAGAGGGGATCGGGACACCAGGCTGCATAGCAGGTTGCGTTCACACGGAAGTAAGTCCCAGTGAATTCCAGATGGCTCGGTCCCAAATCGAAGTGAGCCAGTCCCAGCTCTCCACTCGGCGCACACGTTTGGACTTCTGCGCAATTGGGGTGGGTGGGGGGTACAAGTAGCTTGCCTTGCCTAGGGCACAAAATAGTCTGGCATCGGCCCTGCACATGTGCAGGCATCCCCATTCATTTCAGTGGTGCCTTTGCATGTTAAAGAAGCTCAGCACACATGCTGAAGCCGCTGCATGAAGCTCCTTGATGGAGCTGGAAAAAAATCCTACAGTTATTAAGGCTAACCTACCTCCCTAGTTTTTTTTGCATCCAATCTACCTCCTCCAGGTTCCACTCAGTTTCAACTTGTGTTTGTTTCTTTTGTTGAAGTTTCCTAAACAAGCTCATTACCAATTAAGATACGATAAAACTTTGCAAGATGCCAAAAGCCTTTGATCAAAGCAAATCCACAATCTACAAAGCAAAACTTGCAAAACTGAGTAGTGCGACTCTCATTTTGCCATCAGGGGTGAGTTAGGTGCTGTACAGAACAGAGCAGGAGGATGCTGCTTTTCCAAAGAGCTTCCAGTAATTAGTTGAGCAAGGCAGAAACAGAACTGCTTTTGCAAGCTCAGCTCCCTTTCGAGGCAAAGCAGCTTAGCAAAGCAAATTCTACAAACTACATTGACATTCAATAGTAACATAAATAGGAATGGGCGAGTTCATTTTTGAGGAAACAAAGTACAAAAATTCACAAAGTTCTCCATATTTGGGAGAAAAAGAACTTGGGTTGTTGTTGTTTTTTTTAAAAAAATAATGAATGCAGGAGAAACTGAAACAGAGGCATCTTTACATTAAAGAGAAGGTGGGGGAAAACACCATTACCAGCCTTTTTTTCCCCCTTCTCAGGCCTTTCCATGTCCACTATGGGCTCCTTTAGACAGCAACAAAACTTCCCCTCTGGGCAATGATCCAGTGCCATCTAGTGGCAGAATTAATCCCATGATTATTTTAAATACTGCATTATCTCCATTAAAAAAAAAAAAAAGTGAAATACCAGGGGAAAGCACAGAGTTTGATGCCATCATGTAAAGAACCCACAAACTTCTGTGAGTGGCCAATCACGGGTGTGCAATGAATAGCTCATATAGAGAAGCTCTGAAAGGTTCATCTATCCAGCCCCAGGGCTTTGAGTGCTTTGCTCTTGGAAGTCAGGTTTGAATCCCTCTGTATGCAGCTGTGTTAGTGCTTAATTATGGTTGCCACCTCTTTCTCTGACAG
This sequence comes from Elgaria multicarinata webbii, assembly GCF_023053635.1. NCBI lineage: Eukaryota > Metazoa > Chordata > Lepidosauria > Squamata > Anguidae > Elgaria > Elgaria multicarinata. The sequence goes on along the minus strand of NC_086181.1, from coordinate 25,470,833 downwards.
ACTCCTCATCTTTAACAGCTATATGGCAGGCAAGTACATCACGGTCCTCTTCATGGTTGGAATAGGTGTACCTATTGGAATTTGGCTGATGCGGATGGTACCTGTTTGGACAAACAAAAATGTATTGTATCGTGTGCTGTAAAAACCCTTAAAAACTCTCCTTCATATAAAGGATCAACATCAACAACACCCTCCATCACTCCGTGCAGAGTAAATAAGCTGTTTCTGAAGCTTTTGTAATGTGCATATGTATCTTAGAGAAACCAAATTCAGGGTATTTATCTTCATAACCAAACACATGTGCGTCAGCTGCTCTTGGTCAAATTTGGAAATGAAAAGAAATTGCATATCTTTGATCGCTAGGTAATTGTATTACTCTTAAGACAATAAACAACCTATAGAATCCAGGAGTTTATTTCACTGCAGAGAGTAGGCCGGTGTTTCTAGTAACTACCAGTTCTGGGTATTTACCGATCAAGGTGATGGATTTGTTCAGTGTCTTTATATGTGTGTGTGTGTGTGTGTGTGTGTGTGTGTGTGTGTGTATCAAACACAATTTGTTTGTTTATTTACAGCATTTATATGCTGCTCTACATTCAATAGGTTTCCGAAGCGGTGAACAATAAAAGAAGAAAACAGAATCAGATTACAGAATTAAAATATTTAAAATCAGATGATGATGATGATGATACCACCCTGGGCTGGTCAATCAGGGAAGGCTTGTTTAAATTAAAATGTCTTAAGCAGGCACTGAAAGCAAAACTGTGTTTGTGCCTGCCTGATCTCAGTAGGCAGGGCGTTGCACAAAGAGGGAGCCAGCACACTGAAGGCTCTACTCCAAGGTGTGCCTGTGAGGCCCACCCTCTTGAAACTCCTTTATTTCTCTTATAGATCAAAGGATCCCAACCCTGGGGTGATTCTTCAGAATGCCGTGACTCGCCACCCTTATCCGATTAGGGTGACCATATGAAAAGGAGGACAGGGCTCCTGTCTCTTTAACAGTTGCATAGAAAAGGGAATTTCAGCAGGTGTCATTTGTATATATGGGAAACCTGGTGAAATTTCCTCTTCATCACAACAGTTAAAGGTGCAGGAGCTATACTAGAGTGACCAGATTTAAAAGAGGACAGGACACCTGCAGCTTTAACTGTTGTGATGAAGAGGGAATTTCACCATGTTCTCCATATATACAAATGACACCTGCTGAAATTCCCTTTTCAATACAACTGTTAAAGATACAGGAGCCCTGTCCTCCTTTTCATATGGTCACCCTACTTTACCCAACCTCACAGTAGCCCAGCACAGCACCGTATCATCTCACCTTACCTTCCCCAGCCACCATTAAATACCTGTACCCCACCTTAGGTACCTCACAAACCACACCAGAGTGAAATAAAAGAGGATTTATGAACAAGTAGTAAAGTATGCAGGTCCTCAGGCACAAGGTGTAACGGGTTCAGTACAGTTTCTTTAAATGGTTTCAAAAATGTTCCAGTTTCAACCCTGCCTACCCTACCCTCTAGGACACACCATCACTCCTCCCTCTATCTACTCCCCCAAAACAACAAACCATGTAGATCCTGAACTAACCTAGAACCATCTTATCTCTGACAGACCCAAAACCAAAGTCTTCCTCACCCAGCACTTTACACACAGACCCACTCATCTGACTCCTCCCACACTCTTGCCAGCAGCTCATCCAGACCTTCAACACACCAGCCAAACAGCACTCACTTCACATCCTGGTCATGCCCTCCTTCTCTCTCACACGTTTACCCCTTACCATCCTGGTTCCAGTATAAGCACAGAAAGTACATCTTTAACCAATAAATGTTCTTAAAAACATTACACATACTTACATCTAAAACAGGCATAAAACGGCAAAACATCACAGTGCCACATTTGATGACATCAATGACCAGAAAGGCTGGTAAGAAACAGGGCTCTCTCTAGAAATCCTGCTTCCAATTTGTTTAGGGATATATATACACCAGCAACAGAACATCACCATCAACAACATTATTATTATTTCTATACCACCCAATAGCTGAAGCTCTCTGGGCAGTTTACAACAATTCATAAAATAATAAAACACAACATAAAAATACAGTAGAAAATATAGCAAAGAAAATGAATACACAATTTTAAACAATTTAGACAGCTAAAAATGTTTCAATAAAATACGAGACCTGGAGCCCGTCTACACTTGTCTAGATGAAACGTAACAAGTTGGCAGAGATGACGTCAGCAGTCACGTGATGCTGTTGTTGTTACGTTTCTTCTGACTTTTAAAACCGTTCCACTTTCTGTTAAAATCGTTTTAAAACTAACAATGTGCCCCAACCTTTCATTGTATTCAATGCCGTCTTTCAAAGTCATGTCTCGTGACCATGGTCTTTGCTTCCTGATTAGGACGTGAGGGCTTTTCTAGGGGAGGGAGAGCTGGCACAACGCGACGAGGGGGAGGGGGAGAGGGAGGGAGGGCGGTGAAAGAGGGGACAGAGGCTTAATTTTTTTAAAAAACTGCTTATCTTTCGGGGCGCACGTGGCCCCTTTAAGACGTTGCAGGGCTTCCCTCGTCCCTATGCGTCGCCCCGCCTCCCTGCCGGCTTATCCCGGCAGGTCTAGCTCAGAGTCACCGGAAGAAGGAGGTTTACTTCAGAGCTAATGAAGAACGTTCTAAAGAAGAGTGTGCCCGGGTAAAACGATAGAAGAAAGGGTATTTCGATTGACTGGGCTCAAGTTGCATTTTGTAACGTAGCAAGGGAGGACGCAACAATGCACTTAAACAACGGTGTAATGAATAGTGTAGATCCTGCCCTGTTTAGATGACTGGCATAAATGTCCTGTCATATATGCCATGAAATGTCTGGGAATAGAGGGCAGACTTAATGTAGTGACAAAATGATGCCAGAATTGGCACCAGGTGGGCTTGAGTGGGGAGCTCACCCCATAGTTGGGGCAGATTGGCAGCCCAGTGCACTTCCCTTAGCCAAGGAGTTACATGCTGAAAAGGGGCAGCTCCCAACAACACTAGCTGCAGCATCTGGACCAACTTTAAGGGCAGCTGCTATGGGGAACAATACAGTTGTTCCACTAAAAATAAATATAACATCTGGATTGTAAAAAAAAAACTCCACCTGAAATCCATGACCAGATGTTTTGGATTATGCTTCTGGGTGGCGATGGAGATGGAGATGGGGTGGGGAATCTTTTCTGGCCCAAGGGCTGAATTCCAATTTAGAAAGGAGCTCAGAGGGTACATTCCACAGCTGGATGGGGCCAAATGGGTGGTTCTTGATAGTCAGAGAGCAGCCAAGGACCAACACATGTGCCCTAGTCTCAGGTCACCTAAGGCCAACGTGCATCCACTCTCTAAGGATGCTTCCAACCATCAACATAACTTATCTCCACTTCTCTCCTTCTCCACCCAGTACTTCTTATATCACAAAAAAAGACAGAGTGATCTGGCTATGGCAGAAGAGACCTGGATTTTTCTTCCATTGCCAGATCCTAGTGCCCTTCCTGAAGGGTGGGGAGTTTGGGGGAGGGAAGGGGCCTCCACCAGGGCCTTGGAGTGCCCCAACAGGAAGGCCCTACTGGCGAAAGCTGGAGGTTCTCCATCCCTGGATTACAGCAACCAATTAATGTGCATGCTAAATAAATGAATCAAAAAGCTGGAATTTCGATGTAACATCAGCCTCCTTGGAGGTGCTTTGATTTAAATCAGTCCACTCTAAAAGCCAGCAAGGGACGTGAGCTCAGACTAAGCAGGCAGTGTGCTCTGAGGGTCAGTAACTGTGCCATGTCTCTGCATGAGGAATGACTGCATGATCAAATGACAACTGATGCAGAGTTAGCCGCACTCCAGCAGACTAGACTCTTCCGGAAGGCCTACCCAGATGCATTTTAAACCTAAGAATTTTAAGACACTGTGAAGGTTATTTTAATATTGTATCGGTTTTATATGCTCTTTTAACCAGATTTATGTACTGTATTGTTGCATTTAATGTTGTTCCACGCCTTGATCCAGAGGGAGAAGCAGGTAAGGAATAATTTTGATGATGATGATGATGATGATGATGATGACTGGAAAGACTGAAGGCTGGGGCAGTAAATGGGGCAAACACCTCCTAGCACAATGAGTCAAAAGGCATTGTGCAACAATTCTGACTTTTCCTCCTTAACAGATTTATTTCTTGGAAGAAAAAAACATGGGGACGGTGGTGCGAGAAATACAAGAGGGTTACAAATTGAAGACAATCATATTCTGTCCCCCTGAGAAATTCCATGAAAGAGGCAGGGTAATTGCCCAATAAAAACCTCATCTGGAAGCACCTAAGGTGGGCAAAAGAACATAAGAAGAGCCATGCTGGATCAGACCAAGGGTCCATCTAATCCAACACTCTGTTCACGCGGTGGCCAACCAGCTGTTAACCAGGAATCTATAAGCAGGACACAAGTGCAACACCACCTCCCACTCATGTTCCTTGGCAACTGGTGTACAGTAAGGCTCCTTTCCTGGGGTGGGGGGTGGCAGTCCGTTCCCATAATTCCTGGCTGATCATGGCATTTCTCAGGGCATGGAAAGCCCTGTTCTCAAGCCATGCATTGTCAGTCACAGAAGTTGAAATTCTTCACCTGCTCTGGTTTTTATCCAAGTGGGAGAAAAATTAAGGGACTTAAAAAGCTTGACTCTCATTTGAGGGCTGGGGGTGGTGGCATTTATGAACCTGGCTCAGGAGAATTTTGCCAGTATCCCTAATGCATGTGGATGTCAATTCATGACTATGGCAGCTGTGTGGCACAGGAAAAGACTAATAGCACACTCTGAAGCAGGGTGTCTCTACATTCCGTGGGGGACGGGGAACAAAACATCCTTATTGGGGTTTCTTCTTCTGGCGTCTGTCTGAATTTAGGATGGGCTCTTTTAGATGGTGACCACACATAATTATGAATTGAAAACTTCCCTTCTAAGCAATGATTTTGAACTGAAAACTTCCTTTCTCTATCAAGTTCAATGAAACACCCCCATCTAATGACAGAATTATAGCACAACACCAGCTTTACCCATTGCCAATTTTTTACCATTAAGGATTATTCCAGATTATCCCCATTTATTTATTTATTTTAAAGAGAGATTGCTGGGGGAGAGTATGGGAGGTGTCCTTGAGGTTGATAATGTCATGTTAAGGACCTGCAAACTTCCGTGAGTGGCCAGTCATGAGTGTGCAATAAATCATTTGTGTGGAGAAGCTCCAGGTTTTCCAGCATTAAGAAGAATGTATTCCCAGGCCAGTGCACGTACAACACAGCGAAATGCATTAATACTAGTATGAGGTTTCATTGACAAGAGACTAACTGATACATGAAGTGGACAGGAATGATGTTGTATGTTAAGATACACATATAGATTTGGGCGGTGATGAGAAGAAACTGTTATGCAAGGGGAGATAAAATAATGCATCCTGAAAAATAGAGATACCAGATATCAATCAGTCGGAATTAATAAAATTAAACCAGCAAGGCATCAACAAGCCCATCTTGGTAGTCTCAGGCACACCCAACATTTGCTGGTTCTTCTTCACTGGACGCATTTAAGTAGGAACTACATGGCCATCTGTCAGGAATGCTATAGCAGCTTCCTTCTCTGCAGAGCCTGCATTGTACAAGGAGTTAACTAGATGGTCTCCAAGGTATCTTCTGATTCTATGAAAACACAGTTTAAGCTCTATTCAGCACAGTGGGACTTACTTCTGAAGAAGCATCTCCAGAACCTCCAGTATCAGAGGGAGTAAGCCTATATAAACCAGTTGCTGGGGAACATGGATGGGAGGTTGCCACTGTACTGTGTCATGTTTGTGGATCCCTGGTCAACAGCTGTAAACAAGAGTGATGGACTAGATGGACGCTTGGTCTGATCCAGCATGGCTCTTCTTATGTTCTTAAGCTGTAAGGAATATTATGTATGAAACTATAAGGGAACAGGTGGCAATGTACTTGCAGTGTGAACAGCCAGTTCATGGCAGTGCTGTGATTTTTATGTTCACTGCAGGCCTCTAGATGCACACGGAAAGGTGGGATAGGAACACTTTAAATAAATCAGTGCCATATACGGATGGAAAATGTGGAGAGATCCAAAGGTGGGGACCCACTTGCTGGGCTGCTTTCCAATCTCTGACTTAGGTCTGAAATGGATGCCTTATGAATGCTAACTTTAAACAATGTGTTGGGGCAGTTCAGGAAAGGTTACAGCGAATCTCCTACCAAGAGAATGTGTCTGATTTTCCTGGACGGCTGCCGAACACCCTGGAGACCCACTGCTAGACAATAGTCTGACTTGGTAAAAGGCAACATCCTTTTGTTCCAGAGATATAAATACCAAGATTGAGAGAAAAGCATACTGAAACCCGCTTGTTTTCCAAAGCTGGGGACAGAACTCAAGGGTAATATCCATTGTTATTCCTACAAAGAGGCCTGCTCTAACCACTACACCAGGCATTTGCCTCCCAAATGTTTTTTTTAGCAGCCCCTATCACCACCGAATTTGGTGCTGCACCTGTGGAGGTGCAGCACCAAAAAAGTCTGGTTTTTCCTTGTTTTCAGGATAACAGGCATTGGTTTGCCACTGAAATTTGATGGATGGAGCAGCAGAAAAAAGAAGGTGGGCAGATTGTCTTGCTTTTAAAGTCTAGAAACTAGATCTCCTTTCACAAAATCTGGGAAACTTAGCTTTATATTGAAAAATACCCACAGGACTCCAAACAGTGAAGCCCAAGAGTCCTGGTTCCCAGGATTATTTTGCCCCTAGCCTAAAAATTGATAGGAGAGAGAGAGAGAGAGAGAGAGAGAGAGAGAGAGAGAGAGAGAGAGAGAACATCTTGCACGTGCATGCAAAGCGTGAACAATAACAAGATATTCATGCCAAGAACTCTGAAAAGCATCTAAGCTCCTGGCTCCCTCCCTCCCCTCTCCCCAACTTTCATTTCCTGACTCACTTTTCTTTTTCTTTTTTTCATAAACTTTCCCCCTTCTTGCCCTGTGGCTTTTCCTTTCTGGTCTACAAATCCAGGCATTACACTTTGTCTCTGATTCCTGGTCTTCTGGAGGAGGGGGGTGGGTGTTGGTGGGCCGGCGGTAGGGGTGGGAGGGGTAAATAGTCAACCTGTGCAGCTGCATGACAGACACAGCCAGGGAGAAGCGGGTGGGAGTGGGAGAAGCCACTGCTAAAGAAACATCTCTCCGGCCCTGTATAAATAGAGGAACAAGACTTCCAGCCCAAGAGCCATAGGACAACATGAAGGTAACGTAGTCATCCGAAGGGGGATGTGTTTGTGGGTGAGTGGATGGATGGGGTCAGGCAGGAGGGGTGATTTGGATCTAATTCTCTATGTGGGTTGTGAAATATCTCTCCTGCTACCTCATAAAATCTGTGCTTTCCCCCCCCCCATAGTGATCTGCATAACTGTAACGTGGATTAAATATACGAAATTCAGTGTCACAAGGTGCAGTGGTGGCTGTTTAAAATGGCTTTTAAAGTAGGAGACGGTTATAACTAGCTATTGGCAATGATGGCTAAAGAGAGCCTCCAGGCATAGGTGCAGGATACTCTGTTGCAGGGGAGGGCTATTGCCACTGCCCATGGGCATCCTAGAGGCATCTGGTTGGCCACTGTGGGAAACAAAGTGTTGGCCCAGACAGAGCTTTGGTCTGATCCTGCAGGGATCACCTTAGGTTCTTGAAGTCCAGACACTTGTTTTATTTACTGTACAATTGATCCTGCAAAATCACCCCAATGCTTGTTTTATTCGACTGTCCTCTACAGGCTTCTTCAACTGGGACCTTCCCTGCAGCTCTCACCATCCCCATGCTGGCTGGGGATTATGAGAGTTGTAGTCCGACAACACATCTGGAGGGGGCTGGGTGGGTTGAGGGGGATTGGTCGAATGCTACAAAGACTAGCACTTGGTTTCTAAACTGACAGACCTTGCACCAACAGCCGGCCTGGTAGCTGCATCTTTGACCTGGAACAAAAAAAATATTCTTGGTTCAAGATGTGCAGAGTCGCATCAGGGTGGTAGTGATGCTGATGGCCATGCAAGACACCATTCAAGTATCAATTATAAGTGCTTTACAAACTAACAGAAGGTGATTGGGGGAACTGCCCCAAAGATTTTGCAGTTTTATTTTAGATAGAGAAATAGAAGACAATGAAAGGAGAAGGGGGACAGGCAAGGCAAGGATGACAAATGAGAACAAGGAGGAATAAGAAACCCATGAGTTGTGAATGATAAAGGTGAGCAAATGTCCTGAAGCACGCAGACTCACATTCTGTGAAAGCGCGGAGGGAGGTGGGGTAGGTTGACCCTTTGAAAAGGAGAACAGGGCTCCTGTATCTTTAACAGTTGTACATAAAATGGAATTTCAGTAGGTGTCATTGGTATGCATGCAGCCCCTGGTGAAATTCCCTCTTCATCACAACAGTGAAAGCTGCAGGAGCCCTGCCCTCTTTTGTATCTGGTCACTCTGCTATAGCTCCTGCAGATTTAACTAATGTGATAAAGAGGGGATTTCCCCAGGGGTTGCATGCATACAAATGGCACCTGCTGAAATTCCCTTTTCTGTACAACTGTAAAAGAGCCCTGTCCTGTTTTCTCTATGGTCACCCTAGGTAAGAAACTAGGATTTGGCTATCCATCATCATCCCTTACCTCCAGATTTCATTGTGTTGTCTGCACGGACCCTCTGTGTGTGGACTGCTTGGTACCTATTGGACAGAAAAAGCCTGAGTGCATAGAAATTGTATGCATGTAGCCTCTGCACACTTAATCAAATTGACCACATGGACACTGGGAACAAGGACTGAGGGCATGATCCCAGTTCACCCCTCAACACATTCACTGAACATCTGGAAAGGGCTACAGTTTAATGCCATTGGAGGTGTTCCATGCCTTAGCGAAGAGGGACTGAGGATCAAGACTACCCACTCGTCAAACCTTCTGATCTGGTATATGTTCTCCCCAATACTAGCTGTTTGGGTGGATGCTTGCAGGTTATGCTGTGGTGAGGGGAAAGCACTCTGTACATGCTTAGAGTTGCTTTTGGCTTTGTTTGAGAATGCCATTTTGGAAATTCCACAGATTAGCTGTGCACCAAAAACATTGTTTGTCAGCAATCCTAAATACACTTACCCGGGATTAAACCCCACTGTACACGGTGGAATGTACTTCTGAATAAGCATGCCTAGGGACCGAATTCTGCTGATTTGGTGGCCTTAGGTCTCATCTTTACGGTGGCTGCACAGGAAGGAAGGCAAGTGCGAATTTTCCAGCCCCGCACCTCTAAAAAAGGTTAAAAATAAAAAAATGGAGGGGAGGAGAGAAATGGGGCCATTCCTCCTCCCCTTTTGTTTTGTATTTTGTTATATGATCTATATCTAAGGAGCTCCGCAGACACACATAAGGAAAATAAAAAATGGGGAGGGGAGGCCCTTGGTGTGTTGTCCTCCCTTCTTCCTAAACCATTCCCTTTCTCTCAGCAATTGATCAAAGTATTGGTGGCTGTGATACTCCCATAGATGCACTGACATAGTATCAAAGGCTCTATCGTAATCCTTAAAGAAATCCATTGTTTGGAAAAATCAACCAAGCTTCTGTGTTTCACTGAATTCTTCAGCAGGCATATGTATGTGTGTGTACTGGCATGCACTCTCTCTCTCTCTCTCTCTCTCTCTCTCTCTCTCTCTCTCCCTCCTTCTCCCTCCCTCCCTCCTTCTCCCCCTACCCTCAGATAGGGCTTCAAATCAAAATAGCTCATAAAAACTTTGAAACAAGCCGTCAAAATAAAGAATTAGCATGTTTAACAATACAAAGCATTCGGAGTATAAGATGTCTTTTCCATGCCCATTTTAGGTTTCGGTCTGAAGGGACGGGGGGGCTGTTTTAGCCAAGATTGGCATGGCTGTGAGTTTAAATGATTTTGTGCCAAATTCTTGTTGGACGTCAGGCTGCAGGCTGGATGTAGATTTCAAGTCCAAGTAAAACAATGGTATACACAGATGTTTCCACATAGAGCAGCGGCTTCAAAACCCTTCCTGGGAATCTTGCGGTTGCTCAAAAGATGATCAAGAGTTCCTTAAAGAGAAAATTAATATTGGCAGACAAGCTGGCCTGAATTTCATTCATTTCATTTCATTCCTTGTATTTCTATACTGCCCCATAACCAAAGCTCTCTGTGTGGTTCACAAAAATCAAAATGCATTAAAATGCATTATGCCAAGTGCAAAGGGGGGGGGGGAGTATTTGCATAAAAACCTATAGACAGATAATACACTCATGGACATGGCTCCATCCTGTACGTGGGCAGAGGAATTGCAGTGGAGGGTATTTTGTTGAATTTCTCCAGGAGGAGGGGAAATTCTCCACCCTGTACATGGGCAGAGGAATTGCAGTGGAGGGTACAATTTCTCTCTAGAAAGGCTCACTATTCGTGAGGCCTAAAGCACAACCTCTTTCTTTTTTCCCTAAGAGTTTTGGTCATTGCTGGTGTGTGTGTGTGTGTGTGTGTGTGTTGTGCTGCCATTGCAAGTGGCAACAATATTGATTGTGTTGGCAGGCTGTTCCCCATTTTGCATCCATCACATTGCAGGTATGAACAGTGAAGTGTTGTGTCTAGCTTCAGGAAAGAGGTCCAACTGGTGTGCCAAAATCTGCTCTGTAATTTCCTGAAAGTTTTCTCCCCTCCTGAAAGAAGCGTCCATTCTTCTGGGTTCTCTTAATTTTGGGGTGGTGTTTCTGAGCTTACCTAATCACTGTGAACCTAAGAACCTAAGAAGAGCCCTGCTAGATCAGACCAAGGAACCATCTAGTCCAGCACTCTGTGAACACAGTGGCCAACCAGCTGTCAGCCAGGAACCCACAGACAGGACACAGTTGCAACAGCACCCTCCCGCCCATATTCCCCAGCAACTGGTATACATAGACGAGGTGTATATACAGTAGATGGGGAATGAGATTGAGTAGTTGATGAGTAGTCTTTTATGTCAAGGTTCCCTCTCACAAGTAGGACCCTGTGATGACATCATGAAACGATTTTATACGCCCAACAATGCCCAAATGCTTAGTATGGATTGATACAAACCAGGTATGGGCAGGCCAATCATGGACAGGCTGTCGAAGAGTTTTCCAGAAGCCTATAGAATGGCCTTTCTTTCTTTTTTTCTTGGGGCTTCTCTGAGCGATTTATAGTACGCTCATGATTGGCCACTCAAGGAAATTTGTGGGTCAGTTACATGATGTTGTCAACAGCGAGTACTATCCCCCATCCCACTGTCAGAAAACTCAGAGATAATCAGCTTTTTTAAAAAAAACCCTGCAAAATCAGCCCTGTCTAAAGGTAGCGCACTATAATTCTGCCACTAGATGGCGAGGTATTATTGAGTTGAATGGAGGATGAAAACAGAGGAAGTAATCAATTCAAACCATATCACCAACCATGGCCAGCCATGGAATTGAGCCGATTGCAATCCCAGAACAAAAACATAAGCAGATAGTAGTGGGTTCTTTTTAAAATGTAGAGAAGCTCTTGATGAAGAATGACATAGATGGCTGGAAGGCTTGTTTGCTGAGTCCTGTCCCCCTGGAAGACCCCCTCTCTCCTCAAATCTTGTGTTGTGCCCAGTGTTTGCCACAATTGACTGGTTGTAGTCTTTCGTTCTGTCTCTCTCAGGCCTCCCTGTTCCTGCCAGGCTCGCTGGTGCTCCTTCTCCTTGTCCAGCTGCCCCCCTCACAAGGACAGGCCATCAATGACCAAGGTAAGCCCCATTGACTCTTTGCCACACATTCCCCTTCCCTATGGGGAAAGGCTGCAGCTCAGTGGTGGAGCACACACTTGGCATGCCAAAGGGCCCAGGTTCAATGCCTGCCATCTCCAGGATAGGGCTGGGGAAAACTCTTCTCTAAAACCTTGGAGGGCTGCTGTCAATCAGCATAGAAAACATTGAACTTGATGGACTCCTAGTCTGACTTGGTATAAAGCAGGGGTCCCCAACCCCCGGGCCACAGACCAGTACCGGTCCGTGGCCTGTTAGGAACTGGGCCGCACAGGTGAGTTGCTTTCACCGACCCACCCCCACCCCAGCATACCTGGGCGTGGGGCGCCATCTTGCCTGCCCAGCCAAAGTGAAGCCAGGACACTGGAGTGTGTGTGTGGGGGAGTATGGCTTCCCCTCAAACTCCCCCCCCCCCCCCGGTCCATGGAAAAATTGTCTTCCACAAAACTGGTCCCTGGTGCCTAAAAGGTTGAGGACCATTGGTATAAAGTATGTTCCCTAAATTCACAGTTAAAAATGAGTTGATTGTGAAATTAAAAAGATATGTGCCGTCTACACAAGCGGTCTGGTTCACATGTCAAAACAACCCAGGATTACTATTACTTTTAAGAGCCTTGGGTTGTTGAGAAGAGGGCAACATGCTGGTGCATGCTTTCTTATGGTTCCTGCTGCAAGCATGAGCAGCCAAGGAAGGCTGGTGGCTCTGAGTTTGGTGGGGATGTGATTCCATTCTGGGTTTTAGTCAGAATGAACCAGAACTCTAAAGGGGCTATCCAAAATGCTGAATGCTATACTGAAAATGGGTTCAGCACCTTGGATAGCTCCTTAAGTGTTCTGGCTGGTTCTAACTGAAACCCAGAATGGAATCACAGCTCTACTGGAATTGGAGCCACCAGCCTCCACTATGAGCAGCTAAACAACCCGGGGTGCTCTGTCTATGAGTTGTTAAATGCAACATGCAAATCAGGATTCCAGCTTCTCTGGACAGAGACAAGCTGGAATGTCTTTCTCCCAGGAAGCCAGAGACAAAACATGTGTCCTTGGGCTGTTCAGTTGCTCTTCCTGTAATTGTTCATGCTCGATGCTCCATTTGCAACAACCCAGGATGATGATGATGATGATGATGATGATGATGATGATGATGATGATTTTAAAAGCCCTTGGAGTTGCGTGAACTGGGCCAGTAGCATTCTTAGCTTTATGACAACCTTTGACAGTATTTGACCATGGTCACCTGACAATATTTGAGATCACCAGGCAATACTTGATCCATCTGACCAGCCCTACGCTAATTAATTTCTGACCCCATGGAAGGTCTGTCCCATGGTCCTTATTTTTCCAGACACCTGTGGAGTGACTTGGGGTACCTAGGAAGCTGCCTTCTACTAGGTCAGACGATGTCTCCATCTGGTCTATCATTGACTTTGATTGGTAGAAGCTTTCCAGGGACTAGAGATCCTTTTACATTGAAATCCAGGGATTGAACCTGGGACATTTTACATGCAAAGCATACTTAGTACTGCTGGAGCTATGATCCCCACTCTATTTCGTGCAAAATGACTCCACATGAACTCAGCTTCAGAAAAGCCAGGGTGACACTTTGCTCATTTATTTGAAATGTTTAGATCTCTATACTGTAGAACAATGATGAAAGAAGTATTAAGAAAGAAAGAAGTGTAACACAACCAAAAAAGAAAAGAAACCATACGCAATATCCAGTCGTACTCCTACTCAGAGTATACCCATTGAAATTAATGGGAGTATCATTAAACTGTAATTAGCTTCTTTTTTAAAAAAAAATCCCTTTAGTTTTTTTAAAATAAACTAAATCCCTTTAGTTTTAAAAATAATATTTTATTGCTAATGAAAGCTTATGGAAGCTCATATGGTGCTCTGAGTGTTGAGGGGGAGGGGAGGAGGGAATAACTGCCATCTGGAGTGAAAGCAGCAGCAGTGATTTTCTGAGATGTGTGAGTGTGTGTGTGTGTGTGTGTGTGTGTGTACGCATGTATGTGGACAAGCAATTCCCTCAGCTCCTGTATCTTTCAATCACAGTTGTATTGAAAAAAGAATTTCAGCAGGTGTCATTTGTATATATGGAGAACCTTATGAATTTTCCTCTTCGTCACAACAGTTAAAGCTGCAGGTGCCCTGCCTGCTTTTAAATCTGGTCACTCTAGTATAGCTGCTGCAGCTTTAACTGTTGTGACGAAGGGGGAATTTCACCAGGTGCTCCATGCATACAAATGGCAGCTGCTGAAATTCCCTTTTTTATACAACTGCTGAAGATACAGGAGCCCTGTCCTCCTTTCCATATGGTCACGCTAGTCCAATATTAGGTGGAGCGATCATATTTGAGATACTTGACATTGGTGGTTTTTCCTTCATTGTGGCAGCCCATCAGTCACAACTCTGCAGAGAAGATCCCCTCCCACTAGACTGTGATGACATTCTTGACCAAGGCTCTGAGACAGATGGCGTGTACCTCATTTACCCTGCAGGCCCAAACATCCCTGTGCCAGTGTACTGCGACATGACCACCGATGATGGGAAATGGACGGTAATGCGAGTACAAACTGGGTGCGGGTGCAGGGGATTTGACTTTATTGAGGCACGAGGGATCCTGGGGAAGAGGTATTGGGGTGTTCATCTGTTTCAGTGCTCATCCCAATGCCATACTGTGCCTCCAGAAGGTACCCCAACAGAACAAACTTGCAGCAGAAATTGTCTCATGTCTTTGCTCTCTCTGGCCATGATCATTTATCCTTTGGATGACCTTCTCAGGGGCTGTTCCAAGGCTCTGGAACTCCCTTCCCAGGAAGGCTAGACTGCCTGCCTTCTTGTTACTCTTTCGGAGGCAGGCCAAAACTTTTTTGTTCCCTTAGTCCTTTGGGAATACTCTGGACTTGTGTTAATGTAGTGGATTTTTAAATTGTTGTTGATAGTTTTGAATTTTTAAAGATTTTTTTTTTTTATATCACAGGGGTTTAATTCTATTTTAACTTTTGTAAATTAATATTTATACATTTTAATTGTATATGTTTTAATCTTGTAAACTGCCTTGAGCCCCATTATTGAGATAAAGGTGGGATATAATAATAATAATAATAATAATAATAATAATAATAATAATAATAATAATAATAATAATAATAATTTATTTGTTGCCCACCTCTCCCTCTGGATCGAGGCGGGGTACAACTCAAATGCAAACATTGATTTTTCTCTGTGTGTGCATAATTTCACTTGTGCGCTTAGATGCATAGCATCTAAGCAAATACTCCATTTCAAATACTCTTAGAGCAAATACTCTGTGGCTCCTATGCACCTAAGTACACAAGTACAATTTGGCAAATTCTGCAGGAATAATTGTCCAGAAGGGAGAAACCTGTGCAAAAGAGAAGCATTTTAAAAATGAACCAAAATGATCAGGATGATATCCTGGAGGCCTCTGTAGCATGATGCATCTTCCACTGATATCAGTTGGTGTACCAGATGAAGCCACAGCTCTTCCCCGAACATGGCTAGACATATTTGTTTGCTGCATTTTTATACCACTTTTCAGACAGTTATTGCTTCTCAACATGGGTTACATCAATAGAAACAGAGAAACAGGCTCCGACATCAGCCTAACAAATTCGAAAGACAAGACACGTAAGGGAAGGGGAAAGGAGGAGGGAAGAGATTACTTTTTTCCAAGATGAGAACAAGGTGGGCCAGAGCACTCTTGCCCACCTTGCTGGTGTTCTTGCTCACAAAGGATGGGGCCAGAGAACTCTATTCCCTTGGTTCATGCTCTGGTAGCATCCAGATTAGATGACTGGGAAGTGTTTTATGTGGGGCTCCCTTTGGAGACTGATTTGAAATGCCAATTGGCTCGAAATGCAAAAGCTGGCTTGTTAACTGGGACTTGCCCATCTGAACATATTTCACCAACATTAAAAGGTATTCGGACCGGCTTCTGATTTGTTTCCAGGTATAACTCGAAGTGTTGGTTTTTGATCCATAAAGCTTCAAATATATTTGGGCTAGGGTATCTGAGGGGCCACCTTTTGCCATATGAGTCTGGCCACTGCTTGAGATAAATATCAGAATCCATGATCTATTCTTCTTCCATGTTTCTATTGGCAGATCCAATGGGATGTTTCTTTTATTGCTGCTATTTAGTTGTTCTAGTTAACATTGGATTTCAAAGATTTCTATTTTTTTGTGGCTTTTATTGTTTGTTAGGCAACTTGGGGGATGGACGGTGTTACAGCAGGGGAAGGCAGAATGCCCAGACTATATGTAAAATAAAACAAAGAAGAAGAAGAAGAAGAAGAAGAAGAAGAAGAAGAAGAAGAAGAAGAAGAAGAAGAAGAAGAAGAAGAAGAAGAAGAAGAAGAAGAGAAATGAAACACAAATGTTAAGAGGGCAGATTTGTGAAAAAATTTGAAGCCCCCCATCTCCACTGTGTAACCCCACCACCATTTGAGGGGTTCATGGTGAGGCAGTAATGCAGGTTGGGGGGTGGTGCCCACTCATGAGACATTCATGCTACCTCAACCTTTTTCCTTGTCCTCCTTGGCCATGTTTTCTAGGTTTTCCAGAAACGTTTCAATGGTTCAGTCAGTTTCTTTCGGGGATGGAATGACTACAGATATGGATTTGGCAGAGCAGATGGCGAATATTGGCTGGGTAAATAGAAAATGAGTACCGGGAAATACCTCCTCTTTTCTCCTTCTCTTTGTAGCCTAGGCCACAAATCCTGGACTAAAGAACTTTGACTTTACTCTTCCCAAGATTTCCCGGCTGTCTCCTTCCTGAGTCCCATTCCCCTGCAGCTCTTGACCCAGACGTCTTTTTTGGCCAGAACTTCTTGGAACACCAAATGTTTGGGTTTCTGCTCCTGAGTAGTTAAAATAGGCCCTTGGGCCGAGACAGTCCCAGTGCTAAGTGCAAGTGTTGTGTTTATCATGACACTGGGCCAGGAGGCACTGCCAAGATCTCCTTCGCTTTTCTGTCTGCCCAGCACTTGTCCATCAACCAGCACTAGATTAGACAAACCGTAGTTCCCCAAAGAGGAGAGGAATGGTTTTTGTGGAACTTGTGTACCCAATGAATGTTTCCTCTCTGCCCCAGGGCTTCAAAATATCCACCTCCTAACCCTTAAGCAGAAGTATGAGCTACGTGTGGAGCTGGAGGACTTTGAGAACAATACAGCCTTTGCCAAATACACAGACTTCTCGCTCTCGCCGAATGCAATCAGTGCAGAAGAGGACGGCTACTCGCTACATGTGTCCGGCTTCACTGATGGAGGGGCAGGTGAGAGATCCCAGGTTCCTGGGTTCCAGACCCACTCACTTGCAATTATGCCATTCCCCCACCCCAGGACTGGAGAGAGTACTAGCTGCTACCCAGTGTAGAAATGTTGGTTCCAGTTCAGAGGGATGGTGATTCCATTCTGGCTTTTAGTTAGAGCCAGCCAGAGCTCTAAATGTGCTGAACCCTTTTGGGGGTCAGTTTCAGTACATTGGATAGCTCCTTTAGGGTTCTGGTTGGGTTTATCTAAACCCCAGAATGGAATCATTGACACTCTGAAATGGTGTCAGTTTCTAATGCTCCTACTGTATTTTCTCTAGCCCTGAATAACTCCTTCAATTCTGGAACTAGAAGAAGATCTTTGGGGTTAGAGCAGGAGCACAAAACCTCAGGTCCAGTGTCCAGATCCAGCCCGGGTAGTCATGCACGCTTCCCATTTCCCCGGCTCCACCTGGGATGGCTCCCCTAAGGCTTAATTATAAGCAGTAAGAACTATGAGCTCAAGTATACTTGTATTTTGGTCCCACCCTCTTTTCCCTTTGGCCCCACCCACTATTAGAATGTAGCTCCTGAGAGCTTCCCTGAAATGGAATTGGCCCTTGGACTGAAAGAGGTTCAACACACCTGGGTTAGAACGTATGTGTTAGGTGTTCAGATGCTATCTTATCCTGAATCTAGAGGGTCTAGATTTCGCCATTACCATCCACAGCTCCAACAAACCCAGGGGTTGTCTCATGATACCAGGTTGGCACCGCCTCCTTCCTCACCCCTATTCCTTTCCTTTCCTGGGGCAGCGTCAGGTAATCTTGACTCCGAGGAGGGAGCATGAGGGTTTCTGAGTAGCCATCCAGGTCCTGGAGCCACCCTCATCCTCTTCCTGGTGAAAGGCGACCAATTGCTTGTTGCCTTCCACCAGGTTTCTCCCTGGGTTGACCCTGGATTGGCCACAGAGCACCATTACACAGCGGAAGCCCCATGTTGACAAAAGTCGGGGTAAATCCCTGACATTTTCAAATCGGAGCTTCCTGGTATAGCCCCGCAGTGGCTACAATCCTGTGTCTGCACCATCTAACCGATGGGGTGCAGATCCACAGTAACCATGGGGCTTTCTCCACATATAGACAACCCCCTGGACATCCTAGTTTTGTGTCACTTATGTACAATCTGCTGGGTCAAACTTTCCTCACAAGGATTGATTTTTCCTTTGTGCCTCTTTCCTGGCTGTTTTACCTGAGGAAATAGGTTGTGTGTGAAAGTCAGCACCACTTCACTTTAAAGTGTGAGTTTTAAAAATAAAATAAAATGGAGGGATGCAGGACAAATTGGCTTGTTTAAATATCCAAGTTTGCATAAGGGCCATGCTGACACAATTAACTGGGATTTCTTGGAGATCACAAATTTAGGGATGGCATTGGGCCTCTACCTCATATGCAGACATGCACATTGATAAGGGTGTGTCCACAGTCATCAATATCCACAACTTCTCCCGTGCTATCCCCTGGAGATAATGTGGCAATATCTGGGAAATAGTGGGATCTCCCAGTGTGTAAACTCAGCATTGCACTATAATTATGCCACCAGATGGCGCTGTCTCATTAAAGTGAATGGAAGTGAATGGGGCACACACAAAACGTATTCAATTCAAACCACATGGCCAACCGTGTAATAGCATTGATCGTAATCCCAGAAAGCAAGCCCCAGTAAGGGGACAGGATTTTGTAGAGAAGCTCTAGACAGCATTACATCCCATATGATAACAAAGGGCCTTGGGTTTCTCATGGGAAAGTTAGAGTATCTTTTAGAAGATGCTAACATTTCCACAGCACATCTGCTGCAAACTGGTCTATTTGCAGGAAAGCATCCCAGTTGCCTGCTGTGTCATGCTGGAAGAACTAACTTCCAGTGGATCTACTTTTGAGCAGGCACATGAGTAGGCAGCTTTTTAGTCTAGCAGCCATTATGAAGTCCTTATTTTTGTCCCCTTTTTTCTCTTTGCACTCCTACCAGGCGACTCGCTGTCCTACCACAGTGGCCAGAAATTCTCCACGTTTGACCGCGACCAAGATCTTTATGTGCAGAACTGTGCGGCCCTCTCTTCAGGTGCCTGGTGGTTCAAGAGCTGCCATTTTTCCAATCTCAATGGCTTCTACCTTGGTGGGGCCCATCTCTCCTACGCCAATGGCATTAACTGGTACCAGTGGAAGGGCTTCTACTATTCTCTCAAGAGAAGCGAGATGAAAATACGACGTGTCTGAGATGCAACCTGGCCAGAGGCCTTTTCCCATTCACCACTGCTATGGCTAATAGGATGGATTTCCAATTATTGATTATTGTTTTTAAATAACTATATGGTGAGAGGGAAGTGGATATGGGATTGATTCAGTAAGAACTTGGGTTGTGATGGAAGTTACGTCTACACTAACAGATTTAAGCCAGTTTCAAATTGGTTTAACTGTCATGTCTAAAAACTAAGATCTAGATCTGGGGTGGGTAATCTCAAAAGCCCTCCACAAGCAATGAGTTTAAACCTCTGGCAAGAGTGATCTGACCCTCCTGTAGCAATGGGCTGGGTGGGGAGAGGAAAGGGCAGAGAGAAAAAGGTGACCTGCCCACTTTTGGCTCTCATCCTTCCCACTGCTGGCTTTGGTCTCACCTGTTACTAGCTCACGAACCCTGACAAATTATCTCTGAGGGAATGTGGCCCATAATATAAAAAAGGGCTCGCTACCTCCTCAACTCCAGCATCATCAGGGATGCGGATGGTCCTCAGGATGGTCCATTGGTGCCACCACTACTGATGGTCCTCCTGCCACCTCCTCCAGGATGGGTCATTTTGCTTACCCAGTAGTAGTGGTGGTGGTGCACATACATCCACACCTAACCTCCTTCTCCTCCTTCATGTGGGTGGGCTGCTGACGTGGCAGCATAACTGGCTAGAAGGGGACAGAGAAGGCACTCAGCTTGCAGCAGGGTTGGGTGTCCACCATTTTAACTCCACAATGTAATGCCCAACCCTAAGTGTTGCATATGGGGCATTAATAAAATGGCTGGCTCCTGGTTCTAGCCAATTATGCTACTGCAGCAGCCTGCCTGGAGGAGGCCAGCACTGGAAGCTGCATGAGCACCACTGGGTGAGTTGCCCACCTTGAGTAGGATCCTGGCATTGGAAGATATAATGTGAGGGCCAAATCAGCAGAGTCTTGTTGCTGGCAGTATGCGGAGTTCCCACCCACACCTAGCATTAGTCCTCCCATTCCCAATCTAGATAAATTCCTTAATAAATGTGCAACAATCTGAGAAAGCTGTAATTCCCAAGGTTCTTTCTACTGGCAGAGATGGACAATTTGTGGCCCTCCAGATGTTTTGGTCTACAAGTCAGCCCTAGCTAGCATAGCCAATTGAGGGCTAGTGGCAGTGGTAGGCCAAAACATCTGGAGGGCCACCAGTTGCCCGCTCCTTCTCTATGGACAGACTGAAGACAGTTGAACTAGTCTGAAATCCATGTCAATGTGTCCTGAAGATGTGCCCAGGTTTGCTTGGGGATAGAGGTTATCTTCATTATGTTTTGGTTTCAAGACCAAAGGTCTCTAGCAGACTTGGCAAGATTATCATTCAAACGGAGAATGGTAAAATTATAGGGCACAGGGAGAAAAGTTCCCAACCCAAAGAGTAAAGGTAACATACCATCCTCTTTGTACCCCTTTAATTTTTCTTTGAAATAAAATCCCATTCTCTGAAACTGGGGTGTTTGAGAAACCAACCCAATTGCATAAGTGGGGTGGGGTGGGATTTTAAAAGCCATTCATTCTTCTTTAATGGTCAAGACTGCCCCCCCCCGCCCCGCCTCAAATCTTTCAACCTGGGACTTGTGCTTCAACATCTGGTGAGACACGAGCGCAGTCCAAATTGCAAAGTAAAAGTTAGGAGATGGAAACGAGGAAGAAACATGACCCCACTCTGTCTTCCAGGCTTCTTGCATGTCCTGCCAAATGGTTTGTTTTGACTACAGTCTATTCACATCTGGATTTTGTCCTCTGCAATTAAGTCTACAAGTCACCTGAGGCTACAGCACTGCAGTGGCTGAAATCCAGGGAAAGCTGGTGTTCTTCTTGTGTTCCCATAAAATCAGTTTATATTTTGGGGTCAGGGGAAGGGGGTGGCTGGTGGAAAGACCTACCAAAGTGAACTTTTGGATCTCAAGCCTGCATCCTTTGAATGAAAGAGGGGAGGGGGAAATGCAAAACAAAAACATTCAAGCCAGAATGTGAAATAAATAAATGTATTTCCTGAAGATGGCCCAAGAGAGGCCAGGCAGACAGCAACAAGTCATAAACAGCCATAAAAGCCAAGGCACTTGGATACAAAGCAGGGAACAAAAAACATATTTCTGACAGTAACTCAGCCAAGTATTCCAGAAGGTGCATTGCATCCCACTCTGTGTTTCTGGGCATGTCAAAATAGACTACCAAGGACTCAAGGATAGGCTGCCCTGAGGATGCGTGGAGAGGCTTCGTTCCAGTGAAGCAATGCAAATTTCCCAGCAGCCCTTACTGCAATCCAATTGCATTGGGAACTGCATCCCTCACTTACCCCACATGGTATACCTGAGAGATTGAACCCATAGGGTGCAGAATCAATGCCAGGGCTGGGCAACTTTTGGCCCTTCAGTTGTTTTCGGCCTACAACTCCCATCAACCCATACCAACCTCTATGCTGGTTAGGGGCTGATGGGATTTGTAGGCCAAAACATTAAGAGGGCCACAGGTTGCCTGCCCCTGAATTAATCCAATCAGCAGTGGCAACATTTGAACTGCACAGACCTGAAATGAACTGCAGAGAGGAGGAGGAGGAGGGTGCTGCTGAAAACTACGGTGGGGGTGGGTGGGGCAGAGGCTTCTATCCAGTATTTTGACCCCACACATCACCTCCTTGCTGCAGAGGACAAAAGCAAGGAATCCTCTTTAAGAGATGACAGCACAGGTCCATAATGCATTGCTTTGTGCTGGCCCACTGTTGTTTATCCCAGAATGCACTGCACAGGCATGGCAAAAACTATGCCACTAAGCTTCTTCCTAGCTCCTGTTGGTGCTGATTGAGGATGAAGAGGAAGGCCCCTAATTCCTCATATCCCCTCCTCGCTGCTCATTACATCAGGGTAGGTGTTGCGGGAGGAAAGTGATTTGTTACCTGAGAAAGAGTTGAGGATTCTCCAGGGGCTTGCTGCGCTGAGTTATCTATAGCCCTGAGGAAGAAGGAAACCAAGAAGGCACAGTGGGGGCTCACTAGATGCAAAATATTGCCATAGCATCAGAAGGCCTCATTAAGCAGCCTTCACTCATCACCAGCAAGGCCACATTTCCATGGTGGTGAACCCTGGGACTCATGTCTCTTTGCTATCCCTTAGCCAACTACTATGGGGAAGAAGAGATGACAGTTCATGGTACAGAGGACACCATGTGAGACCCAACCTTTTACCCTGGGATCTATGCTTCCATGACAACAAAACAAGGGTGCAGGATAAATTATTTTCCAGTAATTTCCCACAGCTGTTGAGGAAGCTGTAGGCCACAAGCCTACCTCTTGATCAATCCTAGGGTGTGTCCTGATGGCCAATAAGGCACCTCTCGTCTGACAGATCATCCTCCATTTCTTCAGCCTCAACATCACTGTCAGCCACATTCTCGGCCTCTTGGACCCTACGCTCCCCTATGCTGCTCCCTACGCCAGCCCCCACACCTCCCCCAACAAGTGCAAAGCTTCCAGCCCCAGCCATAGTTCCAATGGCAAAAGTAGCAGCGGTACCAGTGCTCAGCGCAATGGCTTCCGCAGCCAAGATGGCAGCTGCCACTCCAGCCCCAATGACCCCACCGGCTAAGCCCACAGCCCCCACCCCAACGGCCAACCCTGCTTTGAGGGCATGGGATTTGTAGCGACGGCTGTAGCGTTCCAGGAAGTCTTTTGCGTCGCTCTGCAGGCGGGACTCCAGCAACAACGTGGAATCTGTCCGACCTGGCTCATCGCCTTGTAGCGACATCTTGCACTCTTCAACCAGCTCCCGCTGCTTCTCCAGAAGGCGCTTTCTCATTGAGCTGGGTTTCACTTGTAGGCCTGCTAACATGGGGCGGGAGAGTTGATCCTGAGGTGAAGGGGGAAAGGAGGACCCGGGTACAGAAAAGAGTGGGGGCAAGTGAAAAAGGAAATATCAACTCAGCATTCCAAACGATCTCACATATGAAATCATCATCCTGGCCTTCCTCCAAGGTGACCACATGGTCTCGGTCTGTCTCTCTCTTTTTCTTTCCAAGAAACCCTTTGAGTTAGGTGGATACAGCTAATAGACCGCATATTGCCCAGGGTTATATAATGAGCTTTGGGGCTGATGGAAGATTTGAACCCATGTATCAATGATCCAACACTCCAGCCCAGTTCTGGAGAAGCTTTCAGGGCTGCTTTCTAGTGCTGGGTGGAATCAAGGACAAATGGGGTGGCTTCAAATGCAGCCGAAAAGATGGGGCCCAAATACCAAAAAACAGCAACATATTTTAGCTTCAAGTTCTTACTTCCAGTAACTAAGGGGAGTCATTTCAACCTTTTAGATTGAGTGGTGGATGCAAAAGCAGGGAAACCACCACATTTGGAAGATGTGGGGGAAGAAGGGGATGGGACCGGGGGAAGGAGAAGTGCTCCCCACTTGCTTTGTTTTAAAGGGAAAATGCACCTGACGAAAAGAAGGAAAGGGCACTCCTTCCTCTCCTACCTGTTCTTTGATGAACTCTGCAAATTCCTTTCTCAGAACCTCCTGGGTGTCCACGTTGTGTAAGGTGATGGCCATCTATGGGAAGGGAAAGAAAAGGTGGCAAATGAGACTTTGGAAGACACTTCTCTTCGCTTGAGTTCTCCTCAAATCCAGTTACAAGAAGAGGCAGAGGATGGAGATGGGGAAGGCAGGTGTGGATGGAGGGTTGATGCCTGTGTTATTCCTGCTCATGTCATGTCAACCACTTCCCTTAGTTTACATGTAGCATCTCCCTGGTAGTGATGGATAGAGCAGCTGGCACCTCCAGCAGAAGCTGCATTCCCCCGCCCCCCCAGGCCTCAAATTTAGAAGGCCATTTATTAATAAATTATATTTTCAGCCCATCTTCCTTCCATGATGGACTTTATGTGTGACAAGATCCCCAGGTGGTCTACCATCCAAGCACTGACCAATTCTAGACCTGCTTAGCTTCAGCAAGGTTGCTATGTTACCTGCCTCCAGGCTATGCACATTTACTAAACTATAACTTCTGTACAAGTAGAGGAGAAACCGTTGAACTAAGCCACAAGCAAGCAATTGCTATGGCCAAGCAAGAGGAACAGCTAGCTCCAGTAGGTTGGTTGAGAGCATCACCCATTTGCTGCTGAAGGTGAAGACTACGGAGGCTGGTACCTGTGTGGTTGAGGAGAAGCCAAACTTTTGTTGTTTCATTAGAGTGGAGAAATTCTGAAAGGCAAAAAAGAACATCTGAGGATGAGATTCACAACCAGCTCCTACAAATAACAGACACATGTACTCAAAAACCACCTCCCAACTTCACAACAGGACAGACAATACATCCATTTAAAGAACATTTTTATTCTGAGTTTTGGCCCTAAATAAGGACCCCACGGTGGCTGACACTGAAATTCAAAGGATTAGTAGAGCCAACACAATAACACCATTAATGCAAAAGAAAAGTAAGAAGTGGGGTCAGAACATTACAATATACCCAGGAGAAATGAAAATGCTAGAGGCTGCTGCCAAGTGCCATAAATGACCTGAATTTGGCAGCAAATCTTGACTTGGAGGAGGTAAGGTCAGCCTGGGCACGTGCTAGGCCTTGCCCTGCTCATGATAATATCTGGCATGCTGACGGGAGCCAATGGCACCATAGAGTTGCCTGGCATGCTACGCCTCCCATCAACAACTCCATGAAGGAATGGAGGTTCCCTCTCCCCTTCTCCTGGTAGGCAGTAGCAGAAAGAGCCAGTGTGGTGTAGTGTTGGACTGGGAGTCGGAAGATCCTGGGTTCTAGTCCCCACTCGGCCATGGAAACTCACTGGGTGACTTTGGGCCAGTCACAGACTCTCAGCCCAACCCTACCTCACAGGGTTGTTGTTGGGAGGATAAAATGGAGAGGAGGGAGGTTATCTTTGTAAACTGCCCAGAGATCTTCAGCTATGGGGTGGTATATAAATGTAATAAATTCTTTGGAGGAAAAAAGGTGGGATATAAATGCAATTAAAAAAAATAGCACTAACTAGACCACCCTAGTGTCATGTTCAATGCTACGCCTGAAGGTGGGATTAGGAAGAGGTAGTGGTGGAATGACTTGGCCCCTGTGCTGAAATAATTCAGAACTGGTGGATTGTTTTTTATAGCAACTTGCGGGATACTGGGCTTGTGTGCCAATGATTTCAGACTGAAACCAGTGAATTTCTCCTGTGCCTAATATGCACCCGTCTACACACACCACTTTACTATTCATTTATTTGAAGTGGTGCGATCCCACTTCTCAGCCAAAAAGGGCTCCTGGAGGAGCTTCCATGCCATCAGTAAATCAAGACAGTCCCTGCCTGCAGGCTTAAAATCTAAAAAGACATGGCACGCAAGGAAAAAGGAATGTGGAGGGTAAAGGGGCGGAGAAACGTGGTTTTTCAGTAGGGTTGTTGAATGACCGCACTTTCACATTGTACAGCCTGCTGGAACAGTACAAACCATGCATACCTGCCACAGCACAACTCTTTTTCACAAAAACAAAATGCAGCATTACACCGAAACATGCAGTTTTTCTACAGGACTTTGTTATGCTGGATAACATCTGGCAAAACTGGACACAAGAGTGACCAACTTTTCAACCAGCCCCCTGGTACTGTGCCTGCAATAGAAGCTTGATATCCATCCAGCAAGTACCAGGTGAACTTGTTTAACTCAGTACCATGAAAAGCTTCACCTGATTGTGGTGAATCCAAACCTCTACAAAAGATACAAGAACATGCCACTTATTTTTTCTTCTGGCCAGTAGTGATGGCCACCAATCTGGATGGCTTTGAAAGTGAGGGTGGATAAATTCTTGGAGGAGAAGGCTATCAATGACTACTAGCCCTGATGGTTGTGTGCAGCCTCCAGTACTCGAGGCAGTAAGCTTGTGTGCACCAGTTGCTGGGGAACATGGGTGGAGGGTGCTGTTGCACCATGTCTTGCTTTGTTGGTCCCTGGTCGACAGCTGGTTGGCCACTGTGTGAACAGAGTGCTGGACTAGATGGACCCTTGGGTCTGATCCAACAGGGCTCTTCTTATGTTCTTAACCTTAGCTGTATCAACATGAGCATGTGGTCTCCAAATCGTTTCACGTATTCATGCCCATGCTCATACTCCCACCACGGGTGTCATCCCTTCTCTGATGTAACAGAAGCTCTGTGCCTAGACGGTCTGTGTGACAGCTAGAAATTCAACAGGTGTGGTTGTCCACATCAAATATTTGATTCTGCATCTCTCACCTTTATCCTGGCTGCAAGCTGTGCCCCTGTGAGGGCTACCCCGTTCCCGTTTTCCTTTAGAAGCTTTCCAGCTGATCTAGCTATATCGTTCCCATAATCCTTCAGGCATTCCTTAAAATCGTTATCCGTATCTGGAAGAAATAGGATGTAGAAGACACTAGCTGCACAGCTGCACCCCCTGGTGGCCATAGAGGAGAATGCAGCCGTTTTGAGTGAGAGGAAGTCATGATTACAAGTAGAATTCCTAGAAACTCCCATTTTACGAATGGACAGGAATGAAAAGTTAGAGTTGGAGAAATAAAGATAATTGGTAAAATAAAAATGAGTGATGGCCACTTTCCTTCCTTTCCTTTCTTTGAAAGATGTCTTGCCCTGTCTTGTCTTCTCTGGAAATGCGGCCTCCACGTTATTCACCTTGTTTTAAGGTCTATGTGCTACACAGTGAGGTAGTCTGAAGGGTGTGTGGCCAACGTGTTCCCTGGGTGGAGAGAGCTGCACCACACTGCCCTGTCTGGTTTGAAAATGCTACCTCCACTCTGTCCAGTTTGCCCCCGCCCTGACACTTTCATCGCTTTCCTCCTCACCCCAAAGGCAGTGTTAGGAAGGGGATTTTCTTTTCTCCATTTTTCTTTTTTTAAAAAAACAGTAGCCCCACAACAGTTGTGCATGCTGCTAAGCCAAGTAGTGGATGCAAGTGGCTAGTGGAGTCGTCTGGGCAGGTTCTTCACCTAGCAGAGTCCTTGTTGCTCCACAATTGTGCTTTAAAAAAAGAAGAAACAAGTAGAACCTCAGTAGATGAGCTGCCCAACCCAATGCCAGAGCAAATTCGGCTGGTGATTGGCTGTGTCATCCCAACATTACCCTGTGTCATCCCAATTTTCTCTCTCTCCCTCCCTTTCTCTCTTTCTCTGTGCCACTCTCCTCCTTCTCTCTCTCTCTATCTCTGTGCTTCTGTTAATGCAGTTGTGGCATATTAAACTCTAGACTGAATAGGATTATGGGGCCCTCCTCTTTAGGAGTTAATGTGTGTTACTTCATTTCCTTCAAAATGTGGCAAGCCGACCCTGTTGCATTTGGTGGGGTGGGGATCGGGTCCCTCCTGCTCATTCTTTCCCAAAGTCCTGCTTTGATGGCTAGGGTGACCATATGACCGGATTTGCCCGGATTTGTCCGGGTTTTTGATGGCAAATCCGGGAGGGGGAGGGGAAATCCAGATTTTTTCCAAAGAGCAGCTCTAACAGGAATTAACAAAAATGCTTATAACGCCATCATTTTTTTAAGATAAAGACATGAAACTTGGCACTTAATCATTTCTCCTAGCATCTCCTCTCTTTAAAAATCTAAACAAAGAACTATTATTATTATTATTATTATTATTATTATTATTATTTATTTATTTATATAGCACCATCAATGTACATGGTGCTGTACAGATAACACAGTAAATAAAGAAACTGGATAAAAATACTGGACTAAGCTGCAGATTTTTTTAACATGACTCTTTCAGACTACTTTTAACTGACAAAGATTAACACTGGTCTACCCTGCAGGACTGTTGTAAGCCCTGCTCTCTCAGTGAAAGCCCTCTCCCTGCCCCCCCCCCCCCATACATGCCTGGGAACAAGAACAATGGGCTGTACCATTTTCATTAGTAGGGACATTTTTGCATTGTTCATTTAAGGAAAAAAAAACATTTTTAACATGGGATCGAAAAAGCATGAATTATTTTCTGATGAATTTTGTTTGGGAGTAGGGATGAGGAGAAAAATGTAAACATCTCAATCCAAAGGCCTGGAATTCTATATTGTTTTTTTGGTAGGAAGGTTTCACTTCTGCCCTAGGAGACGCAAAGCCAAACCAAAGCAAAGACATCAAAAGGAATAAGGAATTCCAGTCTCCATACACTAGAACTAATCTAGTCCTTTTTAAACATCTGTGGTTAAAAGAAGAAAATGCGACCGCCGCTGTTCAACACTCGATTTATGGAACCAACGCTCCCCCTAGTGGAATGATTGTGCAACAGCATCTATTTCTCAAAGAGTTTATGCTGATTTGGGATATTGTAGTAACTGGGAGAAAGATAAAAAGAGAATGATAGGGAGAGGGAAGGTGGGGTTTTTTTACCTGCTAAGGTGCCTTCAGTTCCTATCACCAATTGCTTGCCAGGAAAAGGCATCAGGTAACAGCGGGTGTTGGGGCTCCTGAGGGTATTCAGCGCTCGTGGATGCCTTTGCGGATCACACTCCAGCCTCTGGGATTGAAACAAAGAGAATGAATGAGACTTAATCTCCCAGAACCATCACCCAGAGCCAACCTGCCCATTTTTGTGACAGATGAGAGACAGAACCTCTAATGCAGCATGCTGGCTGGGGCTGGTGGGAGTTGTAATGCCACACAAGGGCCTTAAAGACCTCCCATTCGCCAATGCCCTTCCAACCAGCCAGCCAGCCTCGGATTGGAACAACCAATGCTTCCAATCACTGTTCTTACCTGTATGACCTCTTGGAGATACTTCTGACCCCCCTGGAGTCCATGGATGGGTGGAAAGAACCAATCACGCACCAAGAGATCGAGATGCTGCAACAAAGAGATGAGACCTAAGAACATAACAAGAGTCGGGCTGGATCACAACAAGGGTCCCTCTAGTCCAGTATTCTGCTCACACAGTAGCCAACCACTTGCTTATGGGAAAACCATAAGCAGAACATGAGTGTCAGAGCACCTTCCTGAGCATGTTCCCCAGCAACTGGTGCATACAGGCTTACTGCCTTGGATACCAGAGGTAGCATACAACCATCAGGACTAATAGCCATTGATAGCCTTCTCCTCTAGGAATTTGTTCAATCCCCTTTTAAAGCCATCCAAAGTGGTGGCCATCGCTACATCTTGTAGAAGTAATCCACAGTTTGATTATGTGCTGTGTGAAGAAGTCCTTCCTGAATCTCCCAACAATCAGCTTCATGGAAGGACCCCCAGGTTCCAGTATTATAAGAGAGGGAGAAAAAAGATGAACTGCTTGAGCTCTGTATTCCTGAATTGCTTCACTTCCCACCCTCCAGAAATCCACCAACGTTCATGGCATTCATCGAATTCAAAGTTATGTTTCACTTCACATTCCAAGATCTCCTAAGCCATGTCCACCTTTCTCATTTTTTTGGTTGCTCTTCTTTTGCAAGGATATCACTTCCAACTTTATTCATAATAAACAAACTCCAGGTCTTTAATAACCATTCTTTCTACCTTGCTAGGCTTCCAATTAATGCTTGTTGTTGTTGTTGTTGTTGTTGTTGTTGTTGTTATTATTATTATTATTATTATTATTATTATTATTATTATTATTATTATTATTCATTTCTGCAGTCTTCCCAAAATGGTTCACAATAATATTTTTAAAAAAAACAGGGCTGCGGAACCTGTAGCCCTCCAGATGCTATTGGACACAACTCCCATCATCCCTGACCACTGGCTATGCTAGATGGGGATGATGGGAATTGGAACCCATCAGCATCTGGAGGGCCACAGGTTCCGCAGCCCTGGTTTTTTTTAAATTAAATATTTAAAACATGCAATTCCATATCCATATAACACATTCATAAAATCATAGACTGATTTTAAACTCCTTTAAGAATGAACCCGTTCAAATCGGGTACATTTTAGGATACATTTTGGTCTGAGGACCAAAATTAGGCCTTGGTGGGGCAGCCATAGGCACTTCATCCACATATCTCCCTGTGTATATAAGGTAGAGTATTTAGGGCTTGGAACCCTCTTGTGGTGATTAAAAATGTAGGTCAGGAGAGAAATAATACAGTAACAAATGGAGACAGGAGAGTAACTTCATTGGTATTCACATTCGAGGGAGAAAGAGATGGGGAACGAGAAAGAGAGAGAGAGAGAGATGTGTGTACCAGGCAGAGGAGCACAGAGCTGGAAGAGGCGGTGGTGACAATGGGAATTCAGCGAACAAAGGGGCTTTTGACAGAATGGCGAGACGGAGGCCTTGAACATGCTGGTGATGGTGGGTGAAGGAAAACAAAACTAAGCATGACAGGGGAGGGGAGGAAGCAGAACAGTTGATGATCATTACCTGAATGGGCTTTAAACTGCAGGCACGTCCCACTATCTCCGCTACGTACACGAACATCTGTGGGGCAGAGGAAGTGGGTGACCCTGGGGAATTTGGAGAGCCGGTTCACTCAGCCCCTTGGCCCAGCCTGCCAGACGCACTCACCTCTCAGAGCTTGGAATACAGGCCTAGGAGCCAAAACTGTATGCTGTGTCAATTTATGATATTTATTGCAGTGTTACATGTGAACACTGCTTTCTGCCAGCAAGCTCCGGGCAGCATACAGGAGTCCATCTATCTACTTCTGTGAGATAGATGAGGCCGAGTGTGCATTTGAATTACAGATGTCAGAGAAATGTGCAAAGGATTCAAATGAATTTGAATTTCTATGAATACGACCCACGGATTCCAGCATGGACCAGCATTTTCGGAGTCGTGTGGATTCTGGGGACTTGTGGAACAGTAGTTTTTTTTTAAAAAAAAAAAACACTTTCCAATGGTTTGCAAGTTTAGTCATAAAAACAAAACCACCAACCAAAAATGTGCATTTTCCCCCCATACAGTAAAGCGTGAAAATGAAGATTTGGGAGGGATATCCACATTTATTTACTCTTCCCCCCCCCTTTTCGGGACGTTTGCACAAATTTGCATTAACTAACACAAATTAGTGCAAGTGCACATTAGCACTAATGTGAAGTAGTGCAAATGAAATGCTCCTACAAAAATCCAATTCTGCTGATCAGCAGATGTTGGAACCAAAGTTGCCCAACAATCTGCGAAAGACAGATGGAACGGGTTTAACAAAATCCTCACAACCCTAGTTTGAAATCAGGTCTTGGGACTCCCAGTCCAATACTCCAGTGGTCCCCAACCTTTTTGGCACCAGGGACCGGTTTCATGGAAGACAATTTTTCCACGGACCGGGGGGGGGGGGGAGGGGGGTTAGGGAGGTGCCAAGGTGTGGGCCTCCCCTTCCCTTGCCAGCCGCAGCCACCCTCCCTCCCTCCTCCTCCCACCAAGCATCAGCCCAACCTGCAACCTGCTCCGCATTCGGAGTGCCGATGGCACCGTGTGCCTCCAGCCCATCCATGCGCAAGGCCCGCTCCTGCCTGCAGGCGGCGGCCGGGGTCGCGCCCGCCTGGTCCCTGAGAGGGAGGAGTGGGGCAGCTTCCCCACCCCTGCCACCGCACCCGGAAGCCACTCTCCCACAGTGGCTCTGAGAGATGCTGGAGTGGGGGGGCATGGCTTTGCTTCAGCTGGGTGGGTGCCCAGCCGAAGCGAAGCCAGGACGCTGGCGCGGGCAGGCGGCTTCGGAATGACGCACCCAGAAGTCGCTCTCCCAGAGCAGCTTCTGGCCGGGCATGCTGCTCCAAAGCCGCCCACCCCCACCCCAGTGTCCTAGCTTCGCTTCAGCTGGGCAGGTGAGATGGCACCCCACACCCAGGTATGCTAGGGTGGGGGTGGGTGGGTGAAAGCCGCTCACCTGCGCGGCCTGGTTCCTAACAGGCCACGGACCGGTTTGGGACCCCTGCAATACTCTATCCCAGTTTGCCCCCAACCTGGCACCACCACCCCAAATGTGTTGGACTACAACTCCCATCACCCCCAGACTTCATGCCCCTTTGGCTGGGGATGATGGGACTGGAGATCAGCACATCTGAAGGTTGTCAGGTTGAAAAAGGCTATTCTATCCATTGGCTTTCAGCACAGGGCAGGGGGAATGCAACTTGTGTTTAGGCATACAACTCCCATAAGCCCTAGCAGCATAGCCAATGCGGAAGGATTATGAGAGTTGTAGTCCAAAACATCTAGAGGCTCACATGTTGCACACCCCTGGTATAGGGTATGCACTCTGATGCCTTTGTTGTGCCCCCCTGGAGAAGGGGATCAGAGTTCACTCACACACACACACACACAGAGGGACGGGTTCTTTTCCTGAACACAAGAAAAAAGCTCAGGGAAGGATCTACACTACTGCTTTATAACAGTTTATAATGGTTTTGACAACTGTTTGGGCCCAGGACACATTATATATACCATTTTCAAAGTGTTATCTCCTGCTTAGTATAGATCTGGCCCAGGTCAAAATGGATGAGGGCCCAAAGGGCTTCATAGCTTTCCCCTCCAGTGTGTGACTTGGCTTGCTTGAGTCTCCTATGGGTATTTGGTCTTCACACACTTCTTTTTCTCAATGAACTATAACTCTTCTCCTTGCAGCAGACTACAAATGATCTGGACTGCATGGGTTGCTCTGTGGAGTAGAACCCTTCTTTAGTGCAGGGGGAGTTAAACAAAATTCCATGTTGCCCCTTCCAGTTCCATGATTTCATGAATGCAGTCTTCTGCTCCCCGGAAACCAGAGAGAATCCAGGAGTTCTGGATCTTCATTCCCATGCATCTCAGTAGCACATATAGATTTTTTTTAATACCGCCACAAGCTACTAATGCGTCCCAGGACAACTCAAGACCCTCCCTCCTACCCTTTACAAACACACTTACTTCCAGGTATTCCAGATCTGTGTCCTTCATTGTGGTGGCCAAATTGAGTATCTAGGAGATAATAGGAAGAGTCAATTAACATGCTGCTTACTGATACATTATAAAGGAGGGGATGAATTATAAAGGAGGTGGAGTCTGGGAAGAACCCACCTGATAGGAGCTGAGCAGCATGGAGAAAGCTGAGAGTTTGACACCAACTTCCTTGCTTCTCTCTAGATCCATAGACCCCTCTGTGTCCATCAAGAACATGGCTACCTAGAAGTGAAGAGGAAGGAGCAAAGAGAGAGAGAGAGAGAAAGCAATGGACTCTCACGAAGTCATAATCCCATAACAGTAAAGAGATGGACTTAAGGAACAGGCCCCTAAGTATCTACTTCTGGCCTCTAGGAATTTGTGCCTTTGTGTGATGAGGGATACAATCAAGGCTGAAGGTTTTAGACATCTATTATGGCATAAGCTTTCACAGACACTGCCCAGACTTACACTTTTGCCATAATACAAACAATTCTGGTCTTTAAGGCAGGGGTACACAACCTTTTCAGCACAGAGGGTTACATCCAGTGTTGGACAGGAGGCCAAAGGTCATCCACACACATACACTTGCCCCTACACAAATATGGACATGTACTTCCCCTGCATATTTGTACACTCATACCCCTCTCTCTCTCACACACACCATAGTATGCAGGGATAGGGAAGTCTCAAGCTTCCCTCTATGCTCACTGAGAACTAAGTATTTGGAGGGCCCCCCAGTTGCCAGCCCAAGAGGGAGCCAAGAACACCTACCATGAAGTTCAAGAGACAATATAAAGGGCATCCAGAAAAATGGCCTATAATGGAGCCCATCTCTTTTTCCCATCTCTGTAACCTTAGCCTATGAGGAATTACTAAAAAAGCTTATGTCCCAATGAAACTGTTCATCTTTAAGGTGCCACAGTTTTTACTGTTGTAGACTAACATGGCTCCCCATTTGGGATTTGCAGCAATGACTGATGAACTTGGGTGTGAATTTGACTTCCTCTATTCCTTTCCTAACCACTCATCATGTATAGTTACCACCTTCCCACTTCCCCAATCCTCTTGTTCTTTATTCCATTCACCTGGATGGATGATGTCCCCAAAATCTTACCATTCCATGTTCACTGGGGACCCAAAACGGCTGGCTCCATATCCACACCCCCTTCGTGGTGGTATTAGGTCCCGGTCGCCACTCAAATCCTGTCAGTGGCTCGTCTTCCTGACCCATCCATGATTCATCCTCAGCCGCCTGCCAACAAGGAAGAAATGCTGAGGATTATCGAACAGTTTGAAAGCCAGAAGGACTTTGAATTCCAAGATGGTGGAGGTCTTTGGGCAAGGAATGCGGTTTTGTAAGGGAAAAGGATTCAGAAGTTGACTTGACTTGAGGTTTCTATTTCCAGCTCAGTGGTACGTGTCATGATTAGTTCTGGGGAAGAAGCACTATGCCTCCTTAGGTAAGTCTTCACTATTCCAGGGATTTTTTCCATCTTCACTTTTTTAACAGAACATATATTCCCCCTCTCCGCTACTGCATCGCATACCTTGATTATTTCTCAATTTCACTTGTGATCTGAAGCAGGGATGTTAAATTGACAAGGGGTTTTTGATCACAAAATTAAACTCTTCAAGTAAGGACTTATTCTACCTGAGGATTGAATATGTGCGATGGCTTGTGAGGTGACGGTGCAAAAGTGGTGGGTGGGTAGGGAGCTGGAGTACACTTTGAATCTCAATGTGGTCAAGTCCACAAAAACCTGGAAGCAGAGAGCTAATCGAGACAGAGAAAGGGAAATTAAGCTTGTGGCATTGGGCCAGATTGGATGATGCCAATCTCTGATCCAGCCACCTATCATGTGCCTCATGCTCTTGAATAACCATGGGCATAACTTGTATAAAATCCGATGCACATTTTGCATGGTTGGTTTCCTGGAGAAAATCTGGCAAATGACCACATAAT
Organism: Elgaria multicarinata webbii; assembly: GCF_023053635.1. NCBI lineage: Eukaryota > Metazoa > Chordata > Lepidosauria > Squamata > Anguidae > Elgaria > Elgaria multicarinata. The sequence goes on along the minus strand of NC_086181.1, from coordinate 25,435,640 downwards.
CTGGGGAAGAGTTATCATCCAAGCCTGACCATTTTCAAAAGTAAATCCATTGTGGCTTGGTTGCTGCTGACACACCCTAGGAAAAATACGCACACACACACACACTGATTGTCAGGCTCACCAGGTTTTGGAACCGCCGCAGAAGGAAATTCAGCATGAACGATTTGCCACGGCGTTGCTCCCCAAGAATGGAGATTAGGCAGATGGGAGCGTCCTTCACCTGTCCTTGCTCTAAGCAGCAGCTCAGAGCCTCTTCATTCAGGCAGAGTTCCCCATATTCATCCAGACCCACCAGCTGCATGGGCTGCCCCAACTGTAATGGAGTTGTTGTCATTTCCTAAAAGAAACAGGACTCAGCTGGGTCAGCACCACACAATTGCACTGCAAGTAGTGCATCATCATCATCATCATGTGTCAATGAACAATTGAATCCCGAATGCCACAGACTGAACTTTCAAGTCTCCTTACTATGACTTCCCCCAAAGATCTCAGAGCTCCTTACACCTAGTTTCCAGGAGGGTCACAGGGCCAAATCTACTTATGTTATTTTATTATTTATTACACTTACATTCCATCTCTCTTCCATCATGGAACTCACAGTAGTTAGAAGGAATTTTGAGGAGGTCTCCCCTCCAAGCACTGACCAGACCTGCTTAGCTTCAGCAAGTTGGCTGCCTCATATGCTTTTAGACCATGGGTTCTCAACAAGGGGGGAATTCCCCCAGGGGGGGAATTTTAGGGTTCGGGGGGGGGAATTGGGACCACTATTCAGCAAAGTATGATGTCCTGTAGATTATGTCTTCCTACACGTTATTAAAAACTTCCCAGAAAAGTGTCATGTCATCTGCAAAAGCCAGGACTTTGCTCTCTTTTCCCTCCCTCCTCGCAATCCTAGAAGTTTCAAGCTTCCCATTTAAAGGGACAAGCAAAGCATGGAAGCTGAGAATGTAAAAGGGGCCATGCTTTGCGTTGCCCCTTTAAATGGGACTAATATAGAAAAAAATAAAAGATTTTCAATATTATATGCATATTATTTGGAATGCACCTTTTGAGTTAGACTATCTTGGGAAGGGGGGAATTATATTCTGAACAATGGTGAAAGGGGGTAATGGAGCAAAAAAAGGTTTAGAACCACGGCTTTAGAGGCTTAGATTCAGTAGTAGAACTTCAACTGTGTCAGGTGTCTCATTCAGACCACTCTCTCCCCAAATGCAATTCAAAGGAGGTGGTTCATACATTCACCAGTGAATCATCAAATGATCATATGCACACATACGTCAACCAACACGAGGTGTAGTCATGGATCCATAACTAAGGGAGCAATTCTATGAGGATAATTTGGATTCCTGAATCCAAGGTCAGAGACAGCACTCTGACTGCAGATCCAGGAATCCATACTCCCTCCCTCTCTCCTTCTCAGCTGGTGCAGAGAGAACTGTGCCAGATGCCACTCCAAGATCACAAAGACAACCTCAGAGAGAAGGTAAGGGGGGAATGCCAATGAACAGGGAAGGGGGAGACTAGAGAAGCTGGGATACAATGGGCCCAATTCAGAAGACACCTTAAACCATTGCTTTAACCATAGTGGTTAAGCCAGAAAGCCAGACTGTGTTCAGAAGACACCTTAAACCACGGCTTTAACCATGGTGAATAAGGCTTTTGGCTTCATTCACCATGGTTAAAGCCATGGTTTACGGCGTCTTCTGAACACGGCCCGGCTTTCTAGCTTAACCACCATGGTTAATGCCATGATTTAAGGTGTCTTCTGAATGGGGCCAATGTATCCTTAGGCCTCCCCAGCCTTCTTCCCTCCCACTCCAATGCATGCCAGCTGGATAAAAAAAGCCTGTCTAGCCAAATGCAGCGTGGGAAGAGCACAGAGGCAAAAATCACCTCTGCCACTCCTCTCACTCTGCATAGGATACCTGTAAGCCTCCGACTTCAATGGGTCTGCTCTAAGTATGACTCGGTCTGGATCCAACCCAATATGTTTTCCCAGGCAGTACATTAACTGATGTTGAGATTGCTGCATGTCACGAGTGCCTACTGAATACTGTGCATGGCGTAATGACTTATTCACTAAGCCACCTTGGCGTCCCCACCCTTGGTCTCACCAGTTTTTCATCAACCTCCTCCAGCAGAGGGATCTGCCCAATTTTTTCCACCAAGTTCCGCAGCCGAGTGTCCGGCTTCATCCTCTCACGACTGCAGGGATGGCGGCATTCAGGGCAGCGGTACCCGCAATGCGAGGATCCGCTCCAGTGGGCAGACAAGCAGCCCCTGCAAAAATTGTGCCCACACTCGATGGAGACGGGGTCATCGAAAGCCTCCAGGCAGATGGAGCATGTGATGTCCTCTTGTAGGTTCTGGATCATGCCTCCTGCTGTTTTCTTGATGGAGACTTCTGGTGAGGTTGGCCTGCAAGGCATGTACAGAATGCATATTGCTGAACCGGGAAAGGGTGAACCTGTAGCCATCCACTACAGTGTCACACATTGGGATATACAGAGTTTATAAAATCCACTCTGTCTGTGCTTCGTGGATGGTCAGGCACTTTTCATTCCATCATCCACACTTCAGCGCAATCAGATTTCTTTGCATTTGCGCAATTGTGTAAATCCTCCCCAATATGTACAAATCCTCCACAAAATGCACAAGCCACCCCCACCAAATATGCATTTTAATTTCACCTATAGGGCAAATGCACATTGTTGGCCAGCTTTTTTTTTAGGCACTGTTTTTTTTTTAATGTAACACATTTTTCTACAACTGAGTTTGCATAAAATCACATAAGAAGAGCCATGCACGATCAGACCAAGGGTTAATCTAGTCCAGCACTCCGATCACATTGTGGCAAAGCAGCTGTCGACCAGGAAACCACAAGCAGGATATGGTACAAAAGCACCCTCCCACCCATGTTCCCTAGCAACTGTTTCATACAGGCTTACTGCCTCTGATACTGGAGGTAGCACATAGGCATCAGGCCTAGTAGCCATTGATAGCCTTCGCCTCCAGGAATTTATCCAATCCCCTTTTAAAGCCATCCAAATTGGTGGCCATCACTACATCTTGTGGTAGTGAGTTCCATAGTTTAACTATGTCTTGTGTGAAGAAGTACTTCCTTTTATCTGTACTGAATCTCCCACCTATCAGCTTCATGGGATGACCCTGGGTTTTAGTATTATGGGAGAGGGAGAAAAATGTCTCCCTATCCACATTCTCAAAATTTTTGAAGGTAAAAGCAAACAAAGAGAGGAATGGCAACAGAGTAGATGCAACTCAAGAAAAGCAGGTCTGCTGGGGAATCCATGGGTTGGAGTCATAGAAATCTGAACTCATTTGATTTTACTGAAGATTTCTCTGACATTCCTATTCACACCCCCAGTCAATGATCCCGGTCCTCCTTGCTTTGGACGATTTTTGGGTGTAGCTGAACAATTCAGAAAGTTTTGTATCTCAAATGGGATAAGAGTCATAGAAAAAGAACTCTGACCATACAGACAATCAGGCATCTCCCCCCCCCCACTCCAGTTAACCATCACTACCAACTTGCTTTTTGTAACATCTTCTGTAAACTTTGAGTTGGACTAATATGGATTTTGGATATATATATTTTCTCTTATGGCCAACACAGCTGCCTTTGATTTTGCATGACTTGGAGAATACTGAATACAGCAGCAGAATTCTACACTGGAGGAAGAAGATTTTATACCTCCTTACGTTGGGATTTTAGTCTCAGAGGGTTCATCACCTCCAATTACTAGTGAAACTACCCAATTTACCATCTACGGACTCTCTCTTTTACCTAGCACAGCATCTAAATTAGTCTCCAGCATTGTTAATAGAAAGACTGCCTAGTTGACCTCCAATGTTGTTTTCCACTGACCAAACAATCTCTCTGGTTTGTCCAGGATAGAGTTAATGCCTGGACTTTATATTTTTAAAAAGGGAGGATTAACAAATGTCTGCTCCTTTTCTTTCCCCAGTGGTCTTACGGGCATTGAAAGATAAAACCATCACACCAACTGGCGCAGACAAGTTTGAAGGTCTGCAAATCTTCCTCCTCCATATCACATTAAGATTCTGACCAGTGAGACATCCTGAGAAAAAATCCAGCCAGTCTCCTCAACTGCTCCACCAACCTCTATTTGTAACCTCTTGCCTGGGGAAGGGATCTGGAGATCTTGAAAGTTTGCACATTTCTTGTGATCTTTGAGTTGGCCTAATAAAGGTATTACGCCGTATGGATTTTTTTTTTTTAGCCAAGAGGGTTTCAATTATTTCCTCCTGGGTGGGGCCAAAGATGGTTTCTGTGTATGTAGGCCAGATTGAAGAAAATGAGTCAGCAGTTTTGACCTCCTGGAGTCTGCTGTTTATGCATGCCTGACTAGAACTTGGATTCAAAGGTCGAACCTGAGGCTAACAGATGACCTTGCCCCATCCCAGGTTGACATAAAGTTTTGCTCTTAAGCAGGTACATGTAAGTAGGCTCTGATGAACACAATTGGACTTGAAGCAACAAATTAAGGATCACACTGTAAGCCTTTCTTGCAGAGTGCCTGTGTGTGTGTGTGTGAGAGAGAGAGAGGGGGGGGTCATTTATACCAAGCAGGATATTACACTATGAAAGTGGTATGAAAGAAGTATATAAAAGGCAGGAGCCACACCAAGAAGGATATAGTGGTACGAAAGCAGTATATGGTATGTGTCAATGGCCCCCAACAGTTGTCAGTGCACTTCAATACTGCTACAAAGTATTGAGCAAGGTAAACAGCATGGATGGATGTAAGGTTTGTGGAAAATATTAATGTGATGGTGGTAAGAAAGACACAGGAGTGAGATTCTCCCATAGCCTGCTGTTTAGGTAGCCTAGGGTCTGGGTTGTGAGCATTGGAACTGACTGGCCCCAAACATCCCTTGCAAGCATTTGGCCGTGTCTAGAGTAAATGTCTAAACTTCCCTTAACATTTTGAAATTTTGCATATTCTTAGTGGCTTATCCTTGCTTGATAGAAAAAAGATTTACTGATATTTTATTGGTAATTTCCATAGTGAGGCAATTTCTAGATGCACAGCCGATTCATGTTACCAGCAGGGCTATCAATCGATGGGATAATTTCAGTGGACTGTTCATCTCCCTCTTAACTGATTTTTCTATTATATTTAAATAAATGCTCTCATGGCCCAAACCAGTTATACTTACTTCTGACATGTAGAAGCAAATATGTGATAATTTATAATATTGTTAAAGAAAACTGCTGCTCACTGTTGGTTGAAAATATCTCTAAAGTTTTCTTTTTCATTCTCTATTAAGTTGCACACCAGAAACAAAGTAACCTGGGGAATGAGGAAGTTATCTAACATGCTCTTAAATTCAGTCTGTATAATTTACAATCTGCCCTTCCTAGCACTGCCCTGAACAAATTACTCACCTTTAACTGATTAAACTATCTGTTACATTTATTAAAACTTTCAAAACTCTTTCCAAATGTCCACAGGAATATACTGAATCCCCAAATGGCCACTGGAATGCTTAAAAACAAGGGTAATTGGTTGCCTACGCATGGATTGTATACATGATTAATCAGAGTAGACCCATTGTAATCAATGGGATTAAAGAAGTCCATTGATTTCAGCATCTACGCTAAGTATGACTAACTCTGGATCGAACCCTGGGTTTTTTGGGACTTCTCCAACCTGGTGCCCTCCAGAGCTGTTGGTTTACAAGTCCCACTGACCATGCTGGCTGGGGATGATGGGACTTGTAATCCAACAGTTGTAATCTGGAGGGCACTGCATTGGATAAGGCTGCTGTATGAAATACCCAGAGTTCTACAGTCATAGACACACATGCATACCCCCTTTCAAAGACTATGGGGTGCCCAGCTTCTGAAAAATCTTCCATAGAAATGTTAATACCTCTTTATCCTCTATAGTGTTTCATTATCCCGTAACATCAAAAATTCACAACAGTAAGTTAGAGTTAGTTACTCTGCTGATTCTTTCACCCATCATTATCTAAGACTGGTATATGTTTCTTTAGAAAATAAAGAAATAAACCAACTCACTGTTTAGTATTTGTGTTTCCCATCCTGCAGCGAGTATGTTGCTGACAGCCTCAGACAAAATGAACTTCTGTCCCCCTAGAACAAAAAAGAGATCACATCAAAGTAGATCACCTCCCACCCTTTCTCATTAACCTGTGTGGTATCAGCTATTGAGAAATAGAGTTGGGAGAGAGGAGGAACGGGAGGCCTTCTCTTTTGGAACATTTGGCATGGGAGAAGTAAGAACCATCTGAGCAAAAGATGAAACTTGACTGCAACATTTAATGGCCACACATTGACTATTATGAAATTTACAACACAATCCTATTCATGTTACTCAGAAGTAAGCCCAGCCTAACCCAATGGGGCTTACTCCCATGTAAGTGTGTATATTATTGCAACTTTAAACTGGAAATCAGAATGAGGGTTTAAAGTATCAGAGCTATATAACTCAGGATCATGTTCCCTGGAAATCATAACTTGGACCCAGCATCAAATTTAAGGTGGACAAATTTAGGAACAATACCTTGTAAGGAACGCAGGATGGTTTTATGGGAGTGGAGGCTCCACAAGTACCTTGGAATTGTCTTTGTATTTCTGTGTACTATTTTTTTCTGAAAATGCTCTCATACATTTTCTCATTAGGAAGACCCAGACTGCAAATTCATATATACAAATGGATCACTATGAAATACTTACAGCTGAATGTGAGAATTCAGCGCCATAGAAAAACACTTCACACATAATGCTAACCCATGATATATTTAACCCATGGTTTATTGCTCTACCTACGGTTTGTCTTGAAGATGACTGAACAATCTATGGTTTGTTTTTTCAATCCCTGGATTGTTTATTTCCTTTTTCCTTTGCTTGTGCCTTCCCCAGTATCCCAAAGACCTTGTATGATATAGATGTTTGTCACCTGGAAATCCATTCTGTTTTGCGCCTGACAGGTTCCAGTGGCACCCACTACTCAGCTTGCATTTATGAGCTAAGCTGAGTTATTGTTCCTGAAATCCAGGAACCTTTTCACGCATTTTGGGTTGGGGAGTAAAAAGTAAATTGTACTTATTGCAGGTGCAATTTGCACAAATTACAGCTGAAATTTGCACAAATTATGCAAATTTCAGCAACACGTTGCGTAATTTGCACAAATTATGCCTGAAATTTGTGCAAATTTCTTTACATAAAAAACAAAAAAACCTTGAAATATACAAGTTTGCCCAAATCAATGCAGATTGAGTCATGTCAGCTCACAGGAAAGTGAGCTGAAGTCCAGGGGACCAAGCTGACTAAAGTTCAACAAACTTCATCCTGGAACTGATTCCTTTGAAAACCCTACATGCAGAGCTTCTGGTTTATGTGACTGCTCTTGATTGCCATCTCTGTAGCTTGTTAAAACAGCCCATAAACAAACCAAATGGCTTTACCGAATGATAATCCATGGTTAAAACAACCCAGAGGTCACAAATCTACAACAACCAGGGGTTCTCTTTCTGGGTTGTTCATATGTAAGAACCCATGATTTGTTATCACAACCACATTCATGCATCGGAATTCAACCACCCATACCATGGGTTACCAGTACTTATGTGCAAACTAGGATGACTCCAATTCTGTTTGAGCCATGTGCAATAGCTAGTAACCTCAGATGAAAGATACACATTCCCATCTGTGCTGGACACCCATTCATTCAGTTCAATGGGGGCAGAGGGGGGAGAAGGAGAAGCACGCTGATGTAGCCATGGAGGTGCATGTATTCAATTCAATGGGTAAATTGAATAAGCCATCCTTTCCCAACCTGGTGCTCTACAGATGTGCTGGATACAACTCCCATCATCCCCAGCTGGCATGGCCATCTGGAAGGCACCAGGTTGGGTAAGGCTGAAATATGTGCTGTGGTGCAGATGTGCATGTGCATTCAAATGCACATCTGCAGCTACATCACCTCCATGTACAAAGATTCAGTTCTTCCACATGAGGATCTCCCATGCTGGATTGTGATGGAAGTCATTGAGGAGATGTGAGGGGATACGGAAGTGCTAGCTGTGTGGATCACTCATGTGTATAGCTCAAGAATGTATGGACCCTCAGCCAAAGCATTGGGCTTACATTGGCATCTTGATTGACATGTCAAAAAGGAATGTTCCCAAGTGCAATTGCAAGACTAAGAACAGGAAGGTCTGGGTTCAAATCCCCACTCAGCTCACTAACAGTACACACCTATGCATGTTTACTCAGACCTAAGTGCTATTGTGTTCCAAAGGGTGTGCTCCTAGGCAAGCATATATAAGACTACACTTGGGCCAGTCACTTTCTTAGCCTAACCTACCTAAAAGGGTTGTTATGAGGATAAAATGAGCAGGAGGTTATAACTACTGCCTTGAATTCCTTTATGCATGGCATGGATGAATGAATAAAAACAGTGGGGGTGATCATTTGGGAAGATGAGGATGAGGTGAAAATCATTTCCTACAATTCACCTGCATTATGATTGAGAAATAAATAATTTTAAAAAGATTCTCGAGAGGTTGGGTTGACCCATGAAAAACTGGAGATTTACAGTGCAAGTCTGAGCTGATAACTTAGAGGTAAGCCCTATTGTGCTCAATGGGACTTATTCTATGGTAAGCGTGGGTAAGTCTGCAACCTTAGATACAAGAGTTGGATCTAGATTAGAGCAGACTCCTTAAAATCAGTGGGACTTGAGTGATTCATGACTAACGTAAGCTTCCAGTGGGTCTACTCCAAGTATGATTAAATCTGGACTCAGTCTCAATCCACCTAAGTTTCAACTTGTTAGTCATAAAGAAACTCTAACAAAAAAGGAAGAAAAAACATTCTTGCAGGGTATGGTGCAATGGCTAACGTTCACTACCTCTCCTGTCCACAGCTGCCATTATCAGCTTATCTAAGCTCCTATTGAAAAGCAGAAGTGGGAAAACTGTTTCCCATGCTCCTCTAAACATTTGCCAATTGTCTTTCCCATGCTACAGAGATAAATTGTTTTGGAAAATCTTTCTGCCACTCCACTATTCCAGGACATGAGAAATAGTGTGTATGAGGGATGGTCTCCACCTACCCACCCAACCATATTCAAGAATTCCATTTTTTTTTCTTCCAGAATTTCTACAGCTTACACCCTGAGTGACGTCAGCATTTCATCCTTTTATTTCAGTTTTGCTTTCGGCCTTACAGAACTCTGTGGGCCTGTTCAGATGACATGATAAGCCACTAACCGTTAGTAGGGTAACCATATTAAAAGGAGGACAGGGCTCCTGTACCTTTAACAGTTGTATACAAAAGGGAATTTCAGCAGGTGTCATTGGTATGCATGCAGCCCCTGGTGAAAGTCCCTCTTCATCACAACAGTTAAAGTTGCAGGAGCCCTGCCCTCTTGACCACATACAAAAGAGGAAAGCAGGGCTCCTGCAGCTTTAACTGTTATGATGAAGAGGGAATTTCACCAGGTGCTGCATGCATACCAATGACACCTGCTGAAATTCCCTTTTCTGTACAAATGTTAAAGATACAGGAGCCCTGTCCTCCTTTACATATGGTCATTCTAGCAAAATAGGCAACCATGGTTAGTATGGTCATCATCACATACCCCTATGCTGGGAACAAACAGCAGGAGCCCACTGCTATCATGGCCTCCTTATAGCTTCCTCGAGACAGGTTCCATCCTCTGCATCTCCAGGTAGGGCTTCTACCTGAAATCCTGGAGAACTGCTGCCTGTCCGAGTTGACAATCCTAGGCTAGCTGGACCAAGGGTCTGAGTCTGTACAAGGCAATGTCCTGTGTTCCTAACATATGTCTTTCCCTTGACCCAAACACACTGAGAAGGTTGCACAAAGACTCCACCACATTAGCAGAAGGGAAATGTATTTTTGACATTGCGGATAGAAGCAACAAAAAGCAGCAACAAATAAATGGACCAAAAAGCCAGAAGCATTTGTAGATTTGGGTGTTAATGACCCAGATAAAGGAATTGCCTGGAATGCCCTTGAACTATTAGAATAGTCACGTGAGCCATTGCATTAAAAAGAGATGAGGAGAAACTGTGTCAGAGGCAAAGGAAAGATGGCAGAGATAGCTGCATCCTTTTTCTTTTCGGCCACAGTGTCACCTTGTGCAAGACTGAGTTAGGATGGCCCAGGTTACAGGTAAGAGGGGGTGGGTGGGAAGAGTAGGGTCTTCTTCCCCCTTTTATTATTTATTTACTACCCAATAGCCAAAGCTCTCTGGGAGTTCACAAAAGTCAAAAACCCAACATACAACAGGATAAAATATAAAAGCTTAAAATGCTTAAAGAAGAATAAAACCAAAGTAGACATCAGAATAAAAGCCAGCAGGAATGTACAAGGCTAAAACACAGTAGCATGTTTAAAACCAAACTGATGGACTAAGAAGCCTGGGAAAATAAAAAGACTTCACCAGGTCCCCAAAGGATAACAATGTAGGTGCCAGGTGAGCCCCTCTGTGTAGGGCATTCCACAGCCAAGGTGCCATCACCAAAAAGGCCCTCTCCTTAGTAGCCACCTGCCTCATTTGAGTGGGCACCCAGACAAGGACCTTTGAAGATGATCTTAGGGTCCAGGCAGGTGTGTGTGTGTGTGTAGGAGGAGATTGTCTTTCACATAACTTGGCCCCAAACTTCTGTAAACTGCCCAGACAGCTTCGGCTATGGGGTGGTATATAAATGCAATAAATAAATAAATTAGAGCTTTAAAAGTTAATACCAGCACTTTGAATTGGGCCATTTAAATAATGCTTGTAGCACTCATTCTACCAACTAACTGCTTCTGAGTCGTAATCCTAGACATCATCCACACAGGATGCAAAGCCCTCCTGTGTCCTGATTCAGAGATCTGTATGCACTCAGAGGCATGCGTAAATAACTTGTGCATGTGAGGTGCCACATTTCTTCCACAGTAGAGAGAGTAGATTCCCCCTTTGCAAAAGCACACACAGGGTGAACCCTGCTGGAATGAATGTGCAGGAAGTTCTGAACATGGACAGGAACCCCCTGCCCTCTGAGGTTAAGAAACAGCAGCTTGCCTAAAGCCACTTACAGCACAATCCTATGAATGTTTAGACCAGTGGTTCCCAAACTTTTTCAGGTAACCGCCCCCTTTGTTCCACAAACTCATGCCCAGTGTGGTAGAACCCAAAAGGGCGGGTCTCCGTGGTTCACTGAGTGGTGGTTACAGACTCTCAAGACACAATTTCTCTCACTTTAGAAGGTTTATTACGAGCAGCCTGCAGTGCTGCAAGTTGACATTCTCAGAAGACCTGAGGAACTGCCCAATAATTTCAGGAAAGGCTAACATATATATAGTGTCAGTTCCCCTCAGATACAATGGCAGAACCTTCCCACCAATCATAATACAGCTCTGCAATACAATAACCAATGAGAAGCAAAGCATTTAGGCATGTACAGAGTTTAAGTACTTCTCTGACTAGAATACCATACATATATGGGTATTGCAACAGTTACAGGAAATACATCTCCATCTGTTTCTCCCCCCCCCCCCCCAGTTATCTTGCCTTGCAGACATCTTACTCCACCCTTACTCCACCCTCCAACTGCCGGTGTTGACACCATCTTGTGACATGGTTTCAGCATCAGCTGAAAGCGTGAAAGCAATTGCAGCCTTGAAAATATGTTTTAATTAAGCAGGAAGCCATGAACATTATGATTTATAGAGCTAATGATTTATAGAGCCATTTTCCTATACCTGTGGGCATGGGTAAAAGAACAACCCAGCTTGATTTCCTTGACACCAGTGCCCCCTACCATAAACTTTAAAAATCATTATTCAGAATAGCGGTTTTCAATGACCCACTAAGGAAGATAATAACAATAAAATTTTAAACAGCAACAATTAATTGAATATTTATTCAAAATCCGAAGCACCCACTGCAGGCTTGCCGAGGGAGGGAGGGAAAAGAGAGCGAATGCCTCAGTTTTGTAGCCGGCGTGGCGTGGCACACCAAGCAGGGTATGTCTCTTCATAAGCGTTTCGGTGCTTTTGAAACATCTTAATTCACCGTTAAAAGGACTCTTCTTAAATGGTATTAATACATGTGTGGATTCTTCCCCTATATGGCTTGGGACAAACTACCTTCTGCCATTAAAATGTCCCTGGGTTTTAAGACCTTCTGGAGAGGCGCTTCTCAGAAAAGACCACCTCGAGCGCCCCCCTGCCGCCCCTTTGCCTTTATTTATTGATTGATAGATTTATTACATTTCTATACCGCCCAATAGCCAAAGCTCTCTGGGTGGTTCACTTTTAGTGCCCCCTTGCCTCTTAACGCCCCCCTATGCTATCCCACCACCCCCAAGGGGGCAGTACCGCCCACTTTGGGAACCACTGGTTTAGACCAAAAAAAGTCCTACAATTCCCAGCATGCCCTAGCCAGCCTGGCTAGGGTATGCTGGAAGTTGTAGAACTTTTTTTCTGTCTGAATGGGCATAGGATTGTGACCTTAGTGTCTTTTGGGCCAGGGGTTTTGGCTTCAGTCTCTTACAGAGCAGTGCCATGTGCATTATAAAGAAGTCAGTGGGGTTTAGTCCCTGGTAAGTAAGTATAGAAATGGTAGCATTAGTCACTATACTGTGGTAGCCTCAATGCAAACAATACAGGGTGTTGGCAGCCTTTGGGTGCTGCATTGTTAATCTTCCTTTTTTTTTAGTATAACAGGGAAGTACCTGACAATATTTACCAATGAGAGGTATACTGAACAGATGGAACTAGGAAGGAAGGAAGGAAGGAAGGAAAGGACCCACTGATCAGAAGTAAGGATGTTCTCTTAGGTGAAGAAATGGGAGCAACTGAGGAAGGATGGGTTTGTTTGTTTTTTACTGCTTTTAAATTCTATACTGGTTTTAGCTTGATTAATGGTTTAATTTGTTTTTAGCTGCGCATATGTATTGTTTTATATTGTTTGTATGATTTTATCTGTACGCCGCCCTGAGAGCCTAGTGATATAGGGCGGGATACAAATGTTTTAATAAATTAATTAATAAATAAAATTCCTTTGGGATCTATGCTCTAATATTAGAGCCCAAGAAGATTGTTTCAGCACTTCTGCTTCTTCACAGCCCCAGGCATAATTTGACCTAAAAAATCCCAAGAACCTTAATTTCATCGCAAGTGCAAAGCCTCAGATTTGGAGATAAGAGCTCTTCCCTGCTAGGAGCAGGGAAAGGGCTGAGGAAAAGGCCGGAGAGCTGCTGGATGGGGAACCCCCATGGGGGCATATTTGGCTTGAGAATATGCAAAGGAACAGCAATGATGTTGGGTTGTATCCAGCAAAAGTTCATCCTGCTTTAGCCCCAATGAAAACAATGGGATTTAAAAGTTGACTCCTCACCCCCTTGACGTATTGGTTTGGATGGGACAAAAGAATGACTTTCTTTGGATCCATGGCATCTCTCAACATACACAAAGTGCATCTTTTCACAGCACCGAGCCACAGACCACCAGCTTCCCCCCACATGTCTCAGATTATAGGGTGGGACTTCTAATGCAAACGGCTGAAAGAGAGTGCCTAGAAAAGGGGAGGAATCTACTCGCCTTTTCTTAATGTCATTTTCTACTTTATTTATTCATTTATTATATTTAAAATCCTGCCTTTTTTCCCTCTTACAAGGAACCCAAAGCAGCTTACACAACCGTATCATCCTCTCTATTTTATCATCACAACAACCCTGTGTGATAGGTTAGGCTGAGAGCCAGTGACTGGCCCAAAGCTACCCAGGGAGCATCACGGCCAAGTGGGGCCTAGAACCCAGGACTAGATCTAGAGCACCATCAGAGATGGAGGGGATCGTGTTTTCTTACCGTTGCTTCCCCCCCCCCAGCTTCTGTCCCATGATACTTCCTCTTTCGGCACCCAGGAGAGAAAAAAGGAAGTAAACAATGACCACATGACCCATTCAGTGGGCGTTGTTATTGCGCCGCTTGGCGGCACATTTCATTTCCCCCACCCCTGCCCAAAACCCCCGGATTTAGCGGGGTCTATTTTGTGATGGAAAGAAGGGCAGAAGGAGCAGGAGACAAATGGGAGGTAGATGGCATCATCAAAAGGACCCACGAAAAGATGCAGCTACACTACTGCTTTATAGCGGAACTGGATTGCACTGTTAACTGATGGGGCAAGTTTCACATTCCATATACCACTTTCATAGAGGTATTTCCTGCTTTTTATTGCACATTATCCAAAATACTGCAACAAATGTCACTGTGTGTTATACGAGGTAAAAATATGCAAGGGGGATATGGCCTTACTATGAAGGGATTGCAACAATTTGACACAAGGTGTAGGTCTGGCCATCTCCCAAGTCCCAACAACACTCTAACCACTTCACCACATTGCCTCGTCATGCTTTGGAATTGTATGCCACTCTTCAATAAAAAGGCTAGGAGGGCAGCTCACAGTAAAAACAACACAGAAGTACAACGTCTCTGTGTGTGTGCAGTTTCGCTTTTATCATCTGCAATCCTCTGCAAATTTACCATCGAGTACACCCTATTGGACACAATACGGCTTTCTTCTGAGAAGTCCTGCCCATGAGGTTGTACAGGAACAAGTTCTCTTAGCACCCCGAAATGCTTCCCAAATATTCCTTTTGTTGTGTTTAAAAAGCTCTGCACCCCACCCCCATTTAGAGAATTTCCTTCCTATCAAAATCTTCTGTGGGAAGACTTGCGAGAAAACGAACTTCCCCTCCCGTCTCCCATGCATCCGGTCTCGGGGTCTCTCTCTCTCTCTTTCAATTCTGCAACTGTTGACGTCTGCTAAGGTGGATCCCAAATCCAGTTAGATCTTTTAACGCCTCGGGATTGCCAAGAAGTAGGGCGCTGAATCGATTTTAAGCAGAGACAGCCAGAAGAACCCGATGGAGCTTAAACGACGCTTTGCTATCCTTTCCGTTTGGCTCAGCTGAGCATGACCATGCAGGGGACCAGGACCCACCTTGCACATGGCAAATGGGCGGGAGGGGGGGGGGAGAGAGAAGCACTCCCCTCCCCCCTAGCAGGCGACCCGCCGCCCCGCTCCCCCTCCACTACCGCCCGCTCTTTCCTACCTGTCCCAGGCCAGGCTCCGCAGGTGCTTCGATGCCTGCTGGCGAAGAAGTAAGAAGCGAAAGTAAAAACATCTTGCTACCGCTGCGTGAAGAATTTGCCGCTACTTCCCCATTCTGCGGGTGGCTTTTAGAGGACGGTGCCGATTGGTCAGCAAAGGGTGGCGGAGAAAGTGACAGGATGGAGGAGGAGGAGGAGGAGGAGGCAGGAGGAAAGGAATTGTCGGATCAGATGAAACTGACAAGATTTAGAGGGCGAAGGGGGAGCCTAAGGCGTGGGAGGAGGGGCTTCTGTGTTTTGACCGTGGTGCTTAATGGGGAGAGAGAGAGGAGAAATGAATTAATTCTGTCTGTAATGGGCTCCACCCCCTGTATACATAACACACATGCACGGTTTCCGTTCATCCCCACCTCCATTCTGTGGGTGAGATTTTGTTTATATATATATATATATATATATATATATATATATATATATATAAATTACATTTATTATTACTCCACCTCCTTCTTTTACAGGAAGCCACATTCCGGCTGGACATCAAGAAAAAAAGGTCGTTGGCTCTCTCACACTAGAGGCATTCAAGAAGCAGCTGGACAAGCATCTGTCAGGGATGCTTTAAGGTGGATTCCTGCATTGAGCAGGGGGTTGGACTCGATGGCCTTGTGGGACCCTTCTATGATTCTATGATTCTTCTAGATTCACCCCAAAACCAACTTTCTCTAGGCGATTAAAAACTCTTAAAAGAATAACAGCTAAAAGAATAATTAGTTTACTATTAGTATAAATGATTTACCTGTAACTAAACTTTTGAACATAATTATTTCTCTATTGAATATAGTGGGGTTTATCAATTATGCTCCATGTCTGGATTAGATGTTTTTTGTGGGGGGGGGAGGGATTGTTCATAAATATATATTTAGACTAAGATACAACACAAAATGACAAATTGCCCAGGGTTAAATATAACCAATATATTTATGAACAGGCCAAAAATATTGAATCCAGACACAGAGCATAATTGATAAACCCCGCTATAGTCAATAGAGCAATAGTTCTGTTCAATAGTTTACTTACAGGTAAATCGTTCATATTAATAATAAACTAATTGTCCAAGTGCCTATTCTTATATAGTCAAGAAAGCAACATTGATACATAAGAGGGAGGTATTAACAAGCTTTGGAGTGCCCCATGGTTTGGAGAAGTACAAAATGAAAAGTAGAGGTCGCTATGGGGGTGGGGAGCTTGGACAGTTGTTCAGCAAATACCAGGGTAGCGGGTATAGCGTTCCTTGTGGCTTCAACTCCATGTTCGGAAAATCACTCCCATAATGTGCCATAATCGTCAGTCACAAAGCTAGCAAGGGTGCTTAAGTGTGCTCGTAGCAGTAAGCTGAACACCCCACAAGGGAACAGGTCTTCTGTATATCTACATACCTTGGAGTTCCCTGGAGCATGCTGGTACTTTTTCTTTGTTTCTTTGAAAACGCCTACCACCACCAATGAAAAGGCATTCTGTCTTTTCTGCTTCTGTTTTTAAAGAGCATGCTTGACAAGTTTGGTTTTTGTTTTTTAAGCAGGGAAAATGCAGTATTAGTTATTAAAGCATCATATAATGCTTTTTCCACTTGTGTAATTGTGCTATTCCACTAGAGCACAGTGCAGCTAGAAGATATGTAGTAGAAGGAAAAGTCGGAAAGGAAACACTCTTCGTGTATTGGGTCACAATTTTGTGATGAAACCACAAGTAGATACATTGGATTAACTGCCTCGTGTAAGGCATCATCACATGGGGGGAAATCACGTTTCCTTACTGTCACTTCTCCACCCATGCATTTGTCCCTCATTAGTTCCTCATTCTCAAAGGAGAGGAAAGAGGAAGTAAACAACGTGCATGTGGCCCATTCAGTGGGCTGTTTTCATCATGCTGCTGCTCCCGCACATAGCAAGGAGGCAGTGGCAACTTCCATCTCAAAAAATAAGTCAGACTTACTGGGGTGTTTTTATTGTCAAGCGAAGAAGGCTAGAAGGGGCGGGAGGCATGTGAGAGGCAGACAGCATATAGTGAGAGGGACCCATGAAAATCTGTGAGTGCCCATTAATGAGGGTGAAATAAAATGCTTATCTGATGGAGCTTCTAACATCACCAATGAGAAAGCATTGTGCAGCTATTCTTTCTTTTCTGCGTTATCAGATTTTCTGCAGTAAGAAAAAAAAAAGATGGAAGAAATAGTGGGATAACACAGGATGGTTAGAAGTAGAAGTTGACATCTGGAATGAGAGAGGGCAGTGGTGCAATAATGCCTATCCTGGTCCAACTTCAATGGTCTGATCCTGTCCACACTGATCAGCTAAACGCTGATATATAGATATATATTATGATGAGTAGCAATTGATAGCCTTATACTCCATGAATTTGCCTAATCCCCTTTTAAACCTATCTGAGTTAGAGGTTACCAATACATTTGTAGTGGCAGCAAGTTCCATAAGTTAATGATACATTCCATCCCAGTTCCATTCCATCCAAATTCAGCAGCTAGGGTGCTCACTGGGACCCTCAGCTATGCTCACACAGTGACGCTAAACAACAGTGGTTAAGCATTTTCAGCTAAACATTATGGCTTGACGTGTTGTGTGAACCATGGCTCAGTGTGTCGTGCGAACCATTCCTAACCATGGTGGCTACATAACCACGGTTTAAACCCACTCACTAACCATTTGCTGCAAAAAGCTGAGTGGCCTAACCATGGCTTAGTGTGTCATCTGAACAGGCCCAACATCTGTGTTAAAGGAACTGCACTGGCTGCCTATTAGCTACCGAGCCACATATAAGGTTATGCTATTGTCATACAAAGCCTTAAACAACTTGGGATCAGGACACCATCAGCCTGCCTTCCCGTATACACACCTTTAAGATAATCAGAGGAGGCCTTACTGGTAATTCCAGAATTAACGATATCGCCACAAAATACCTCAGTGGTCGGCTTTCTTGGTAGTGGTGCTCACCCTATGGAAAACCCTCCCTCATGCTGTTGGAAAATGTTGCATCTTTCAAATGTCTCTTGAAAACACACTTCTTTGACTACACATCTACTTTGATCCTGCGGGAGAGAGAGACATTTTTTTTTTTTTTTTTTTTTTTGCTGAACCATTCAATTCGGCCCATTTAACAGAGGCCCTTTTGCTTTTCCACGATTCCATTATTTTGTATATAATTAATATGGAAAAGATAGCATTCATCTTGATCCACATGCTATAGTCACAATCATGTCCTGTAGCAGTATATCCCATAAATAAATCTTGATGTCCTCCCTGCTTGCAGAAATAAAGAGCATATCTTGTCCCGTTCTTTTAGTGTGTTTGTTCCACTTTAAGGCGAGCTTGAACCATAGAACCCTGACTGATTTGTTTATATGTCCAGCAAAGAAAAGCCAATTTGAGAAGAAACTAGGCCTTTGTACAAAAGATGGAAAGCAATTAACCACAGCCTGCACAGAATTGGAAAAAAAAATTCCCCAGTAATATTTTTGCTTTGCACTTTGGTGATTTCAATATGTAAGCCAGATCATGTGAGTCTAGGGCATTCCTCTATTTAGTCAAGGGCTATCTGCTTTGGCAGTGGTTCTCTGGAAAGGTGGGAGAGATAGATTTTCCCTGATATCTGAAACTATTTTATCTGGAGAGGTGACCTGGGACCTTTCGCAAGCAAAGCATATGTTCCATCTCCAAGACATGGTTCCTACTCCAATATCCTGACTGCTCAAGGAATAATACCAAACCCTTGAAATGTTTGTTTAAGTTTGATGACCTGCAAAGGAACTGTGGAGGCTTGGGAAATAATTGGTGGGCATCCATGCCAATAATGCAATTTGAATCTGGAATCCACATATTGATTTGAAACAACATGGTGTCTTGTGTGAGCACCTTAAACCTTCCACTGTGCAGTTTGGGAGGTACAAAATGTGACATCCATGAAACAGCTTCTGAAAAAAGCACTTGTCCTATGCTTTTCCTGGGTTGTAATTAATTATGCTGCTCTGTCTTGCTGCTTCATGTATTGTACTGCTTTCATTGTGATTTAATTATCTTTATTGTGTTTTCAGTAGTGTATTTTAAATATGATTTTATGTGAACCATTTAAGGATTTTATTCTATTCAGTCATAAAAAAAAACACCCTGCTGGTTTAAAAGTCCAGAAGATAAGACATTGTCACCTTGATCCAAACTCCTTTAGGCAAGGTGGGTAGAAATCATAGAATCATAGAATAGCAGAGTTGGAAGGGGCCTACAAGGCCATCGAGTCCAACCCCCTGCTCAATGCAGGAATCCCCTCTAAAGCATCCCTGACAGATGGTTGTCCAGCTGCCTCTTGAATGCCTCTAGTGTGGGAGAGCCCACAACCTCCCTAGGCAACTGATTCCATTGTCGTAGTGCTCTAACAGTCAGGAAGTTTTCCCGGTTTTCTTATCTAGTTGTCAGGACTAGATAAGAAGGGAACTATGCCATTAAGACAGAGATTAAATAAGAGAGGTGCTAGCAGACATCCCTGGCACATTCCTTTGTTGATAATAATAGGATCTGAAAGATCTCCACCTGAAGAGGTTCTCACACATAAATTGTAGGAGTTTTCATACAGCCCCTATACAGAGGAGATTTGTCAGTTTGACAGTCTTTTAGCATTTAAAAAAGCAATAAAGACTGATATATTCTGGCAAGCCTATCCAGTGGAATTTTAGAATGTTTTTAGGATGTTTTAAGGATATTTTAATCATCTATACTATGTTTTTATTCCGTTTTTATGTGTTTTATATTCACTGTTGTTCCCTGCCTCGATCAAGTGGAGAGGCTGGTAAGAAATAAATTATTAGTATTAGTATTAGTATTACTATTTAATTAATTACAAAACCCCAACTTTTTTTACATGGGGCAGAAAGAGCATGAATTCTTTTCTGCTACATTTCATTGGGTAGTTGTGGTTGTTGAGAGAGAGAAAATTTTAAACATATCTTTGAGAAGATATCACTTCTGCCCTAGGAGATGCAAAACAATCAAAGCACCAAAAGTAATGAGGAATTCCAGTCTCTGTGCACTGGAATTAATCTAGCCCTTTAAAAAAAAAATCTGTAGTTAAAACAAGAAAACTCCACCTCTGATCAAAAGTGTGTGTGTGCATGCAATGGAACCAAAGTTCCCCCCCCTGGTGGAAAGAGAGTGCAACAGCATTTATTTCTCAAAGAGTTCATAAAGTTTTAGAGTGTCTCTACATTAAGGGAAGTTACATTGTTTACCCAGGGCTGTTCTGCTTCCTAGGGGATGTCTATATGGCTTCTTTACCCCAACGTAAATGTGCAGATTTGCATTTCAGGACACATGACGCAGCCATCCATTCGCCACAGCACCAGGTTTTTAATGCGATAATGCGCATAGTAGTTGCGATTTACTGCGACTTTTGCATCAACGTTTGAGTTTGCACAGCATTAGAGTTATGTGTCCTTGGGAGAATTAAGTCACATTTTGATATGTGGGGATAACTTCGAGAGCAGGACAAAGTGATTGGCCAATTCCTGCCTTCCTACCTATCGCGTCCTCTGTCTGCCTCGTTCCTTCCCGCGGTTTTCATATTGAATTATATGAATCTGCGGAGGTCCACAGATGGAGCTTTTAAAATTAAAACAAAGAGGGGGAAATGGGCAGCGAGAGAGAGATGTTCCTTTCCACCCTAGGTTGTCCTCTTCTATGAATATGTGGAACTCCGCAGATAAAATGTATAGCTTCACTTGTCTATACTCCATAGCATCGTATGTATGCATGTGCACATTAATAACCGCACTACAAAAAAATCAGGAGATAAATCGCTGCTGCTGCTGCAGTGTAATACGCTTTACCTAGATTCAAATCAACAAAAATTAGGGTTTATATTCAATGAGGAGCAATCACATTGTCATATAGATGGGGACCCTGGTTCTTTGCACTGATTGTTATGAGCTAATTACACTGGAGCAGAGGGGTGACAAGTTGGAAGATCCTGCTGTTTCCCCTGGGGCTCCTTTAAAGGTTTTAATCCAGGGAACACCTCCCTCCCTCCCTCCCTCCCTCCCAGGCATGTGGGCAAGGGAGGACAAGTCTTGTTTTCATAGGTTAACATGTGCTGTTTCCTAGCAGCACCCAGGAAAGTGAGGACTTACTTCTGAGTAGATTAGGGTGACTGTATGAAGAGGAGGACAAGGCTCCTGTATCTTTAACATTTGAGATGAAGAGGAAATTTCAGCAGTGTCATTTGTATGCATGCAGCACCTGCCCTCTTTTGTATCTGGTCCATCTAGTATAGCTCCTGCAGTTTTAACTGTTGTGATGAAGAGGGAATTTCACCAGGTGCTACATGCATACAACAACCCTTCTGAGGGTAGCCACACAAATATTTTTTAAAATATTTTTTAAAAAATAAGATACAACTCAAAATAACAAACAGCCCAGAGATAAATATAAAATATATATTCATCGATAGCCATAAAAATCTAATCCAGACATGGAACATAATCCTATATCTAATAGGAAATAAGAGGTCTAAGTCCACAAGGTTGCAAATTCCTCCTTGAGAGAGGATTAGTTGAAAAGTTGTGATAGTTTGGCCACTCCTGAAAAAGCCTAACTTGGAACTAGAAGATGTTAATAACAACTGTAGGCCAGTAATCAGTATCCCCTTCCTGGGCATTGTGCTTAAGTAGGTGGTTGCCAAACAACTCCAGGCACTCTTGAATTTAACTTATTATCTAGAACCATTTCAGTTGTGCTTTCAGGGCTGGGTATGGAATGGAAACTGCCTTGGTCACCCTGTTGGATGACCTTTGCCAGGAAAGAGGTAAGGGGAGTGTGACCCTGTTGATTCTCTTGGACCTCTCAGTGACTTTCACTACCATCAACCATGGTATCCTTCTGGATAAGTTGTGTGGGCTGGGAATTGGAGGCACTGCACTACAGTGATTCCGCTCCTACCTGGATGGCCGATTCCAGAAGGTGGTGCTGGGGCATTTTTGCTCTGTGCCATGGCATTTAGGCCATGGTGTTCCACAAGGCTCTATTCTATCCTCATGCTGTTCAACATCTACATCAAACTGGTGGGGAGGTTATCCGGAGATGTGGACAGAGGTGTCATCAATATGAGGATAATACCCAACTCTGTTTCACTTTTTCTTCAAATCTAGGTGAGGCAGTAGCTGTTCTGAATTAGTGTCTGGGCATGGTAATGACAAGGGCCAATAAATAGGGACTCAATCCAAACAAGACAGTGGTACCATTAGTGGTTAGTTTATTTTTCCAGGCATTTTTTTTTACTTTTTGTCCTGTTGTTTTAAATCTGCTATGGAATTTTAAATGCCTGCACTGCTGCATATATACTTTTATACTGAAGTTTTAAACATTTCCTTTTTTTAGTAATGTTCCTCATGCTGTATTTTGTGGCTTTAATTCTTGTGACCCACCCAGAGCTTCAGCTCTTGGATGGTATAGAAATGAAATAAATAAATAAATACTTCATTCATATATATATAGTCAGAAACAAATTCCACTATCTTCAATAGAGTTTACTTCCAGGTCAATCATCTCTACTAATAGCAAACTCATTATCCAAGTGCCAGTCCTTATGTAGCCAAAATGGCAACATACACACATGAGAAGGAGGTATCAGGAGGCTTGGGAAAACCCATGGTTTGCAGAAGTACAAAACAAAAACCATGAGTCACTGTAGAGTGCCTTGGACATTTGCTCAACAGACAGCAAAGTAGATGGCTCCAGCTCCGTGTTTGGAAAGCCACCGCATAATGTGTCATAATTGTCAGTCACAGAGCTAGCAAGGATGTTTGCGTGTGCTCATAGCACTAAGCTGCTCACTCCACAGGGGAACAGGTCTTCTGTATGTCTACATACCTTGGAGTTCCCCAGAGCATGCTACTACTTTTTCCTTGTTTCTCTGGGGGCTTCCAGGTAGAGAACTTGTACCACCACCAATGAAAGAGCATTCTGTCTTTTCTGCTTCTGTTTTTAAAGAGCATGTTTGATAAGTTTGGTTTTTGTTGTTGTTTTGCTTTTAAGCAGGGAAAATACAGTATTATTTATTAACGTGAAAAAAATGCTTTCCCCACTTGTGTAAGTGTGCTATTCCACTAGAGCACAGTGCAGCTAGAAGATATGTAGTGGAAGAAAAATTCAGAAAGGAAATGCTACTTGTGTAGTGGCTGGATTGCAATTCTGTGATGAAACCACAAGTAGATATGATGGATTAACAGCCTCATGTAGAAAAAGATCACATTTATTATGCCTTAATAAATCTGTAAATCTTTAATACACCACAAGACTGTCACTGTTTTTGCTGCAAGACAGAAACCCTTATTCTGCATCTGTGGGCTGTTTTGAATGATCTCTCCTTTCCCACATTTTGATCTGCAGATGCCTCATCTCTGCTGAGCTCCAGGTACTCAACTGCCAAGGGCTGAAACTGCTCAAGGTGCAAGACCTCAAAGAGGAGGGTTGACAACCTGAGTTTGAAGAATATGGATCCAGTGGGTTTTTAAAACAATAATTTTAAAATATTGATCTTTTTTTAAAAAAATCCTAAAACTCAATGGATGAACAGATCTGTTTCAAACTTAGCATGGCTAAAGTTCTCCTGAAGAGCAATCATGATGCCAAGTTTCATCTCTTTATCTTTAAAAAATAATGGGTTTTTAAAAATAATAATTTTAAAACCTCAAATTTATTTATTTATTAAAAAAAATCAATGGATTAATGGATCTGATTCAAATTTGATTTGGCTAAAGCCCTACCTAAAAGCTACCATGGTGCCATGTTTCATCTCTTTTTCTTTAAAAACGACATTTTTTTAAAAAAAAAAGTATTTTAAAACTTCAAATTTTAAAACATTTCTAAAAATCAACAGGTGAACGGACCTCTTTCAAATTTTTCTTGGCTAAAACTCTACAAAAGAGCTATAATCATGACCAGTTTCATCTTTTTATCTTTAAAAATGATGGAGATATAAGCATTTACATTAATTCCCATTAAAGTAGAGCTGTCCTTTGGCTGGGGAGGATGGGAAAAATCTGGATTTTTCTTCAAATTTGATAATTCCTCCCTTCCCAGATTTGTTACCAAAAATCCTGACAAATCCAGGTTTTTCCTGTCATATTGTCACCCTAATTCTATTTCTACAGACTAACATAACTCCCTTCTAGAAATTGATTTGAAGGAAATGGGAGTGAAAAAAATATGTGAAAAGTAGGGCTGTGTACTGCCTCGAACAAAATCCCAGAAACCGAGGCAAGGCGGGCTGATTTGGCCAACCTCACCTCAGTTCTGAGTGGGTTCTGCAGTGGCCTGAGGCTGAAGTGGATTGGTACCAAAGCTTTGGGTAGCCTCGGGCCACTTTGGATAGTACTGGACTTGTGGCCACTGTAGTTTGTGGTTGTAGATGTACTAAAACAGAGCCCCCATGATATCTTGAAATTGTGGCGTGGCTCTCAGGAGGATGTCGCATTTCCTGCTCATGGCAGTGATGGTGGAATTGATGGGGTGATGCAGTGGTGAAAATGTGGCTATGGCAGCATCACGGCAGCGGCAGGTGAGTGGGTAAATCTCAGTGGCAGCAGCTCTGGGTTGGGATTGGGGGAGGGAGCACAGAATTGGGAGTACAATGGACTCCTACCCAAATGAAAGGAAGGAGTGGTGAATGCCTTTTGAACAGAAAGGAGGAGGAAGCTATTAGCAACAACAACAATTAAATATTTGACAGGTGACGTTACGCAGGAAGAGAGAGAACTTGGATTGCCACTGCATTCTCCTAATAGAAATGTTGGGATTGAAATCACAATTCTATCAGCGGAAAATTGCTCAAAACATTCAGGAAGACAGACCTACATCATGAAATATTTGGGTGTATGTGTGTCTTTTTTCAGGGATGCAGGATATGGAATTCCTGCAATAGCTTTTTGTTATTCTCAACACCTATCATGGCACTTTTGTGACAAAAACCAGGAGTGAATAATCAATAAAGTAGTTAATTGAGCTTCAATTCAAGCAAGAAAGGGTTAGTTCTCATTGTCCCAAATCTGTGTCTGGGCTGTACCACTTCAAGCTGCAGATGGGGTCTCTCATGGTTCAATGCTCTTCAATCATCATCATCATCATCATCATCATCATCATCATCATCATCATCTAGCATGTCAAGAAGAAGGGTCCCTTCCTATATTTCCCCCTGGCATGCTAGTTTGTGATGTGCAAAATTTTAACATTTATAAATGAATAGATATGGAGGAGCATTCTTTAATGTCAGCCCCACCTGCAGCAGTGCAGTCCAAATACCAGTTTGGCACCTCAGTGGGCAGACAGGGTGTGGGGTGGAGGGTGAATGGAATTAGAAAGGGAATTCCTTAAGTGGGGTGGTTAGGCTTAGAAATGGTTATTAGCCAATGTGAATATGCACATACAATTCAGAGATCTGGATTTTAATCTCCCCTCTCTAGCACTGAGGGAAGTTTTCAGGAATCCCACCTATCCATGCAGTTGGAGAGGTTGATTTGGAAGAAATAATATCCAGCCCATAGCACCTGACAACTTCCTGAGAGATGCTGGGATGAGTCATTACAGGGAGGGCAAAACTCAAAGTGGGCAGGTTTCAGTTCCAGCCACCTGGCTTTATTTCTTCCATAGTGCTGCTACCTGTTAACAGGTGCCTCATATTGAGAGCCCAAGAGGTCCATAAGCAGAAGATGCTGAGTCGGTGTGGGATACACGAGTTCACTCTCCTTTCTCTTGTGATTGGTAAGTGAGTACCAGCACGTTACTTTGAAGATTTAGCTAGCTGCTCTGGCTACTTTTTGCTTGCTTGCTCTAAGGTATGCACAAGGGGACAATTTTATTTATTTATTTTTATTTATTACATTTTTATACTGCCCAATAGCCAAAGCTCTCTGGGGGTTCACAAAAAATCTGGATCTGGACCCTAGTGTGGGGGTGGGGTGAGACTTAAACTCCCTCCCCCCCCCCCATGGTCCAGATCGGGTGCCCTGCTGCATTTGCAATTTTTATTGCCGAAACAGATTCATTCATACAAATGATCAAACAAGTGACAGGTGCAGAGGGTCCAATCCAGCTCAGGTTAATGGCAAAAGCAAAGTCCTCCTCCTTCATACTAGGCTTCATTACTTTAGATTACTTGCGAGAGAGAGAGAGAGAGAGAGGGGGGGGCATAGTTGCTAGCCTCAAAACAATGTGTAGCTTGGGTCTCTTTCTCAATATGTTGTGGAGGTGGGTGAGTGGAACTCAGAGAGTTCATGTTTCCACTTCTGCTTTTACTTATGAGCTACTCCCCAAGTTCAAATCTAAATTTTGAAAGATCTGAAAATGTTATTATTTGCAAAAGAAGATGTTGTGTGGCTTTAAAGAAACACACATGTAAAAATATACACATGTAGAGGTTTTCTGGACTGGGGATACCTGTGAGGAGTTGTACGCTTGCTCATTTCACTTGCTCGCTACCATTCTTGGAATACCCTTTTCACTGGAGGTAGCAGTAATTAAGTTTTTATCATGTCTTTCCCCCAAGGAAGTCAGAATCGCAAATACAACGATCTCCCCTCTGCATCCCGTTTCATCCTCAGTCACAACAACCCTGTGAAGTAGTTTAGACAGAGAGATTACAACCTGCCGATGATAGGTGGGGATTTGAACCCAGATCACTCTGGTATTCGGAGTCTAAACATTACACTACACTAGCTCCCAACAACACATATAAAGTGAAGGGCAAAATCCAAAGTGAGTCCTACTTAAAGTGGATCCACTGAAATGAATGGGACTTAAATTAGTTGTGATGAATCATAGAATAGTAGAGTTGGAAAGGGGCTATAAGGCCATCAAGTCCAACCCCCTGCTCAGTGCAGGAATCCCCCTTAAAGCATCCCTGACTTAAGTCTCATTCATTTCAAGGGATCTACTCTAAGTAGGACTTACTTTACTTTAAGACCCCATCGACTGCCTCCCATAGCTGCAAGGGGGAAGGCAGTATTCTGCACTTTTGGCAGTGGGTTCGGACTAGTGTGGATATCATGTGAAGAACAAATCATTATCAGATTGGTGGGTAGGTGGCTGAATTGGGGTGGGGTATCTCCCACCACTCTAATTAGGATGGCTTGAACATTTATTGTTTCACTTCCTGCTCCGGAAAGTCTCTTTCCTGGTAATGTGAGATGAATGGGGCAACCGGATCTTTAGCCCAGGAACACAAAGGTGTGTCCCAAGCAACTGATTTGTGCCTGATCCGTTCCAGTAAACACAGCAAGCGGATGGTTTCCCCCAGCTACTTAACACTAACATTAGTAACTGTAGAAGTAGCCTCCTGGCTTGCTCTTTCTCGTGTACTTTTTGGAGTGCATTAGATAGAACATTGGACTCAAATGTTTTGATGCACACAAACACCAGAATCAAACTGTTTTGAAGTTTGATTGCTTCTCCCTTCACATCCGCTGCTCTCAGTTTAGATGGGGGTGTTGGCTCTAATTGTGAAGGTAGGGTGACCGTATGGAAAGAAGGACAGGGCTCCTGTATCTTTAACAGTTGTATTGAAAAGGGAATTTCAGCAAGTGTTATTTGTATGCAATGAGCACCTGCTGAAATTCCTTCTTCATCACAACTGTTAAAGATACAGGAGCCCTGTCCTCCTTTTCATATGGTCACCTTAGTGAAGTTATGGGCTAAGGTGGCAGAGGTCAGTGCAAAAGAGGGCAGGGCTCCTCCACTGTTGCATGTATAGCTTGTCAAGCCCAATGCTGGGTAGGGTGACCATGTGAAAAGGAGGACAGGGTACCTGAATTTTTTTAACAGTTATATTGAAAGGGGAATTTCAGCAGGTATTGTTTGTATGCATGCAGCCCCTGGTGAAATTTCCTCCTCATCACAACAGTTAAAGTTGCAGGAGCCCTGCCCTCTTTTGTATCTGGTCACACTAGGCAGGGCTCCTGCAGCTTTAACTGTTGTGATGAAGAGGGAATTTCACCAGGTGCTGCATGCATAAAAGTGACACTGGATAAATTCCCTTGTCTATACAACTCTTAAAAATACAGGAGCCCTGTCTGTCTTTTCATATGATCAAGCCCATGTGTTCGGTACTCGCAGGAGCTCCTGCAATCACTTGATTAATGCACAGCCTCCCCTTGTTATCTCTGATATATGATTGGAGATAACAAAGGCATTCCTTTCCCTGCCTCCTCCCCTTTGGGCCTGGAAGTTCCAGGTAGCTTCCAAGCCAGAGGGTGGGACTTGGAAAGGAGCCCAAGCATACACAGGCTGGATGGATTCCCCCACAGGTTGGTTTAAACAAAGTTTAAACAAAGATTACAGAAGACTTTAAACAAAGACTAGTTTAAGCAAAGACTGTGGAAGGACAAATAACTCTGGGTCCTACGAAGATAATACAATAAAAGAGGGGAGAAGAATTTTGGGCAGGAGCAAGACTGGTTTTGGACAACAGTACAAAAGATTGAGATGGCATGTCGCTAAAACTATCTAGGGCCCTGAAAGGGCTGGTCTAGAGAGGGCAAAATTTTATCAAGGCAGTGCTGTGCAGAAAGTTGTGGCACTAAAGATTGGGAGAATTCCCACCAGCAGCTATGTCACATCTGGAGGGAAGTTCATCTGTGCCTGGGGGTTATGCACACCTACGTTCCTGTGCAGTTGATGGTGCACAGGAGTGTTGCTAACCAGGGCCTGGGTGCATGATACAACGCTGATGCCCCTCATGGCAAACTCATTTGCCAAATGTCTCCAAGCCTTGCTGCCAAGTACTGAGGTGGTCTGTCAGTGCATGATCTGTGCCAAGCAGCTGGCCAGCAAGCCTGATCCTGTGCAAGCTTACTCAGAAGTAAGCTGTACTGCAGGACTTCTTGCACTTGGGAGAAATTCAACCTAAGGCTTAGATGCACCCATGATCCGATTCAGTATAAGGTAATGGAAGATGATGATACATTCTCCTTTAAATCTGCTCACCCTCTTGCTACAACCAGTTGTGCAGAATGTGATAAAATGGCTTCTGGCATTTTCTCTCTTTGTCTTTGCAGGTATCAGTGAGTCCCAGCCACTCCCAGGTGAGTGACAACTTCCCTAATGGGCTTTTGGTGTGGGGATCCCCTTTCCAAAATGCTTACCTGCCTATCTTGCTCTCCTCTCACAGCTTGTGGTCGATTGATCCCCTCTTCCCGAATTGTGGGTGGAGCTGAGGCTGTGGTGGGTGATTGGCCATGGCAGGCCAGTGTGCAGATTTTAGACTCTCCTCACTGTGGGGGGACTCTCATCGCCTCACGCTGGGTACTCACGGCTGCACATTGCTTTAGCAGGTGAGAACATAATAGCTACTAGACCTCATTCCCTTCTTATGGAGCCCAGGAGTCTTGGTTCCCAGTCTTCTGAAACTAACCTATGAGCTTGTACTGCCCTTGCAAAGAAATCAGGCTTCCTGGATGTCAGCTTCTTCCATGCACTCACTGAGAACCAAGAATGTCATTCCTCTATGCAAATCATGCAAACATGTTGCGTGTGCAACCCTGAACATGAACGCAAGCAGGAAATTTGCATTTGTGCTTGAAAGCACACCCTTGCGCAAGTGCGCATTTCCATACGTGTGCAAGTGCGCAGTTCTGCGCAAATCACATTTCTTCCCAAATCCACATTTTCACACTTAGGCCCTTTCTACACCTAAGGATTATCCCAGGCAAATGGAGGGGTCGTCCCTGCCTGCTCCCGGGATCCCCTGTGTGTCATTTGCTTGCAGAGGGATGATCCCGGGACAATCCCTGGAAAAAAGACTGGTGTAGAAACGGCCTTAGCCCAGGGGCGGGAGAAATGCACTTTTTTGAATTGGGAAAAATGCACACTTTTAAAAATGCACATTCCCCCCCCCACACACACAAAAATGCACATTTGTTAATTTTAAAAAAGGCACAAGGTGAACCAAGCTTTGCAGAAGAATTAGAAGGATCTCAAGGAATTCAAGCATCACATGTTCACCCATTGCTAGAACTGAGACATTTGTGATGCCAGCTGTCATCTACCCATAATTAGGCCCTATGCTCTTATCTAAGGAATAAAGATCTCTGATCCTCAGCCCTTCCCTATTATCTATTAGGTCTCAGTCCATCCCCACTATCCATTCAGTCCCATTCCATTTCCAGTAAATTCTAACACTTTCTTTTTCAGCTTTTCCACTAAGTCATGAGACACACTCTGCTCCCATGCCCTCCAAACCGTATGCCAACTGTAACATGGCTTCCGCCACTAAGGTGTTGTGGCTTCTTACACACTGAACCTATGCAGTGAATTCCCACATAGCCAAGGTTTGAACCCAAAGCTCTGAATTCATTCTCTTCTTCCCCTCTTATGCTTTATCAGCCAATATCTCTGTCCACAGTCTCACAAAACCCTCCCTGTTTGTCATCTTATTGGGAGCCTACAATTTGTCATACCCTGGACCTGAAGCAGTGTTCGTTTCTGTGAAGCAAATCATCATCCATGAGAACTACTTGGGGTACAGGAATGGCAGTGACATTGCACTGATAGAACTGGAGACCCCCATCAAGTTCACCCACCGCATCATGCCTGCCTGCATCCCTGGACTTTCTATCGCCTTCCCTCCCCGGATGGGGTGCTGGGTTGCAGGCTGGGGAAACATCCAGCAAGGAGGTGAGGGTTGATTCCAAGTTTCAGGGGGTCTTGGGCAATGTGTCCCCTGATGCTGTCTGCCTTACCTGCAGTGGAGTCTGGTGGCTCTGATTTCGGTGGGGCTGTGAATCCATTCAGGGTTTCAGTCAGGTATGGATTCACAACCTATCCCTAAAATTGGCTCAGTGCATTGGATAGCTCCTTTAGAGTTCTGTCTGCTTCTGACCGAAACCAGGGATGGATTCACAGCCCCACCAACATCAGAGCCATCAACCTCCACTGCTGATGTGGAAGCAGTGGCAGACAGCAGTAGAGCCTGGGGGCACTATTTTAATTTCCTGCAATGCCTTGACGTATGTTATTTCAAGGGCATTGTGGCAAATTAAAATGGCAGGTAGATCCAAACACCTGGTATTGTTTGGAACACTGGTCCAGTGGTGGAGGGATGTAAATGAGGATCTAGGGCAGGCACCAGTGGTGGGCCCTGCCAAGGTGCGGGGGCCTCAGCAGCTGCCCAAGAATACCAGCTAGTGATGGCAGCTCTGCATTGAGCAAACCAGTGGTTGTATGTTAGCGATAGGCAACCCAGGGCCCTCTGGTTCTTTTGGACTACTTCTCCCATAATTCCTGACCACTGGCTATGTTGGCTGGGGCTGATGGTTGTTGTAGTCAAAAATATATGGAAGGCACCAGATTGCCTATCCCGATCTATGTGTTTGCAGGGATTCAGCAAACACATAGATCAGGATAACATAGATCAACTGATGCTATGTTATTAGCTTTGGACCTTGTTTTCTACTACCTGTTCCAAGCAAATTATCACCCTGATTTTGTCCTGATTTTTACTTGTGGGAGCGCTTTTTATTTAATGCTAGGATGCATTGGATTTGTGTCCACTGCTAGGGCAAAGTGACCAGTCAAAAGAAAATTTGTATGATCAGCAGTGAGCTTCAGAAGCCAAAGCAAAAGGTAGCCAGCTAAGGTTGCCAACATTTCAGCCAACCCTGATTACTGTGCCTTTAATGGAGGGTTGATGGTGTGCAACAATTAGCAGCTAATAACTGTCCCTGTGCCATCAAGAGGGACACTACACCTGTCAATGGATATAGATCATGTATAGTAACAAAGCTTGGTTGAAAAGATGGCAAGGCCTAACTATAGCAGACAAATACCTGAGCATCAATAGATCATCCTGATGTGAGTTCCATCAGATTCATTCATTCATTCATTCATTCATTCATTCATTCATTCATTATCTACATAAAACCATTATATTTAAACTTGGCCTTTGAAGCTACCTCAGCAACATAAGATTCTGAACTTCCCATGAAATGTTTTCTCAGAAGGAGAGAAAACCATCCCAGAATGATGGTGCCTTCACAATAATCTAGTTATTTGCAAATGTACACTTGCAATGTTCAGGAGAACATGTGGCTCTTTAAGGATGCCTTTTGGGGAAGATGGGCCAACAATCTGGTTTAACTGCTGATTTGGGCTGCAGTCACACACACACTTGACTTTCTGGGTGTAGATCCCATTGAAGACGTTGGGGCTTACTTCTGAATAGACATGCATTGGGTTGTGTAATCAATTCCTGTACTATTTTTCAATATGCTATTTTTGATATGGTCTTAATAATTCCACTCACTTGTTGTTAGCTACTTAAAATTCCCCTTGCAGAGCAGAAGCAGAATGAATATCTTAAAAATTAAATAGAATAACATAGGGTGCCCACAAAATCACTACCACCAAGTGAAGTTGGAAAAATATTAAATTCCTCCCAAATACTGAATAGTCAACCTCAGCAACTTTCAGAAACCTGACCATCCTCACATATGCCAATCAGTCTCATTGGGGCAAAATGAGAATTTAACCCCCCCCCCCCCCAATTCATGGTAGGAAATCCAGGTGTTTGCTGCTGGGAACTACAATTCCCCTAATCCTTGGCCACTTGCCATGCTGACCAGAGATTTTGAGAAATGGTGTCCAACAACTTCAGGATGATCACAGGAGCTGATGTTTAGAGTGAGCCAATTCAAAAGATGATAGGGCTTCTGCACTTTTAATATAAAAGAGGGGATATCAACAGGTACACAGCTATTAAAGGTACAAAACCCCTGTCCTCTTTGGTACCTGGCCACCCTGTTAAGGACATTTTCTTAATTGGGTGGACAGATACATGATTGCCTATTTGTGGTAAGAGAGACAGCAAAGGAAGAAAGCAAGTTTCAATCAAGAGACTTGGGTCAAAATAAGAGGGTGGCCAGATGCCAAAGTGGACAAGTCTCCTATACTTCTAAAAGTTGTGTATATGAGGGAATGTGAGCAGGTCCAGGTCGTCATGCAAACTACAACCGCTGAAATTCCCTCCTTTGCACAGCTATGAAAAGGCACAGGAGTACTGTCCTCTTTGGCATCCGGCCACCTTACAAAGTAAGCCCTATGAAAACCCATATCATTTATCACTCTTTCTCTTAGTTCTACTCCCTGAACCAGAGCTCTTACAGGAAGTGCTGCTTCCACTTGTGGACACTGCTACCTGTGAAGCTCTTTACAGTGACTTGAAAGGCGAAGCCCCTATGAAGACTAGGATAATACAAGATGACATGATGTGTGCAGGATACTTGGAAGGGAAGAAGGATGCTTGCCAGGTACACATTTATTTATTTTGTGACACTTTTGTCTAATTTTTGTCCTCCAAGGGATTCATGGTTCTTGACTCTTTAATTTATATTCACAATCATTCTGTCTGGTAGGTTAGGTTGAAAGATATTGATTGATCCAGAGGAGGAAACATCGTACAACAGGGGTGCTCAACCTATGTTGGCCTACAACGCCCATGATCCCTCACCATTGCCAATGCAGGTGAGGGCTGATGGGAGTTGTAGGCCAAATCATTGGGGCACCACAAGGTGCCCAACCCTGCTCTTCGAAATAGAGAAGTATGGAATCAGAGAAGTCAGTATTTAATATTACGACTGTTAAATCCATCAACAAGAATTCAGCTTCAAATTCTGTCAAAGCACCCATGAAGGCAGACTTTGAAAAGCAAACATCTGAAAATATTCCTAATTCAACAAGCTGAGTGAGAAATTCTGGAGGGGAAGGGAGTCAAATGTTGATCTTGAATGTAACTTTGTATCACTTCCAGTGTGTGTTTACATTCCTTTGATGTGTGGGTGGTTGTGAGGATAGTAATGTTAGGCTGTTGTTATGTAGAGTCACTCTTCTACATCATGTGGACTTCAAAAGAACAAGGCAAAAAGAATGAGGAAATAAAAATAAATATCAATCTTACGTGTGCCCAATACATTAATATGATTTATTTTGCAAGGGTACTTCCTCTTCCACAGCAATGCCTCCCCCACATCATTACAGTACGTCACCCCTGTTTCCTTTGCCGGCATCTCTCTTTCTGCAGTCTCTGACTTAGAGAAAGTTAAAACAGTGATGTGGATGGTGGTGGTTCATCTGACAACTCCAGACTTTGAACCTTCTCTGCAGAGTACCACCTCCTCAATTGCGAATTAGCACCTTCTGTAGGGAGTGGTGGGGAAAGAGCGTAACCCCATTCAGGCTTTTGCTGAACAATCAATTGGCCAGCAGGTTTGACCCACTTTAACCAGTTCACCCTCTCCATGTCACAATCTCAGGGCTGGCATCATAGGTTAGGCATGGTTGGGCCCCTGCTGGAAATTATATTCCTGGAAATTAAAAATTTCTTGCTTTACTTTTACAGGGGGACTCTGGAGGACCATTGCTTTGCCCATGGGATGGGGCTTGGCTTGTGGCTGGTGTGGTGAGCTGGGGGGATGTTTGTGGCGCCCCCAAGCGCCCTGGCGTCTACACCCGGGTCAGTGCCCACAGCAGTTGGATCTTGGGACATGCCCCAGAAGTGGCTGCCAATTTCATTTATGACGTCCCCAGTGGGACTTGTTCCTGGTGCCTAAGTGTTAATGTTGTTATGCTGCTTTCATTAACTATCAGCAATGTGCTCTGTGCTGTACATTGGTAAGATACATTAGGGCATGCATGTCGCATGTCTAGTTTGCTCCACCTGGAATTGCTGGACTTGACTGCTGAAAAAGCTGCATGGAAATTCACTCTTGGTTATAGACCCCAGGTTATGTTACTCTCTTGTGTTGGAATCAGAAGGATGTTCATCACCGAGAAATCCAACCTTTCGGGGGCTTGCTGGAGTTCTGCTGCATGCCCAACTGGGTGTGGATTTGCAAGCCAAGCATCAAGTTTTGCCTAAACTTTTGTGTATATTTTTGTGTGTCTGTCAGATACTTTGTGAAAATATATAATGTATAAATAAATTATTATTATTATTATTATTATTATTATTATTATTATTATTAATAATAATAATAAGTAATATATTTATTTCTTACCCGCCTTTCCCTTTGGATCGAGGCAGGGAACAACATTATTACAGGAATCAACACATCTTAAAAATTCTTGATTTTATATTGATCTCGGTAGGCCTGCCAGAAAAGGCTAGTCTTCAAATTATGGCAGCAGTTTGTGTAATTTCAATTTGCACACTTTATGGCAGAAATGTGCATAATTTGCATAAATTGTGGGCATAATATGTGCGAATTAAAAAACAACCACCACTCACCTGAAATCTGCTAAATGACCCAACTTGCTGCAGGCTAAATCGGGCCAGCTAGCAAAAGACAAACCAAAATTCAGTGGGGCCAAGCTGACGAAAGCTCTTCGGGCTCTGTCCCCCAACCAGATTCCTCCAACATCCTGAGAATCACATGGAGGGATATTTTGGAGCCAGTATAAGATCTTTATTTTAGTTTGGCTCTGCTTTTAATGGACTAAAAATAACATGGATACTTGTCCTATGAAAGATGTCCCATGCTCCTGGGGATATGTCACGTTATTTAAATTAAGAAAGTGTACTTAGAGTTCTGTTGCCAAATCTGTCCTGCTTCCATTTGTCATGTGGTGAAGGAGAAAAGTTATATAGTGTACTGAATCAACATACCCAACCACTGGGAGTTCTACTGAACTATTCTTTCCCCACATATTGTATGCACAAGTCTACTTTCACAGACATCAGAATGTGTTGTTGCTGCTGTTATTGGTGACTTATTCAACATGGTGCTGTGTTACAGGAAAGGCTGAGAGTTCTTCTACAGCAGTGATGGAGAACATGTGGTCTTCTAGTTGTTGGACGGCTACAAGTTTCCCATCATTCCTTACCAATGGCTATGCTACCAAGGGCTTATGGGAGTTGCAGTCCAGCAACAGCAGGAAGACCACACATTTCCCACTTCTGCCCTACAGTCTTGTTGTCAGCTTTACATTAAAACAACAACAGAATTCTAACATTAAATGTTTTCAACAATCTTGCACCAGTTAGTCTGATTCTTCTTGCTTCCTAATTCGTGCTAGAAATGAACTACTCCAGGAGAGGGAGTCACCCAAAGAAAATGTTTAGCTGTAGATAGAAATGGACCTTCACAACCACAGGAAATGGCCCTTTATGGCCATTGTAGTTTGAGACATTAGATCTAAAACCTCAGAGCCCTCATCTTTGTTGAAAATAGTGGCTCTCATTGATGACAGGATGCTGTTGGACAGCTCAGATAATTCCCGTGTGTGGGGGGAGCAGCTCACCATTGCCCTGAGTTGGGCTGAGGCAGCCCAAAGTGCTTCATACCAATTTGTCCCAATCCAGACCTGATCTGGATTCAGTCAGAGGCAGGCCAGATCAGGCCACCTCAGTTTGGATTTGGGGTTCAGGACCAAAGCAATGCACAGCCCTACTTTTTAACTAGCCTAAACCCAAAAACAAATCATGAGTTTCCAAGGTGGCTTGCTCAAGAAAATAAGACATGTTCAGACAACATGACAACCCACAGTTCAACAAACAACCCATGGTTCAAAACAACACACACACAACCACTGAGTGTGGATTAGCAGCTTGGGTGAACGGCTTTAGAGTATAGTGGTATCTCTGGAGCTTTGCATAGAAGATAGTTGCAACTTCACTACCAAGACCCTGAATGCTTCTATTTTCCAGCAGCAGCTTTCAACAGTGACCTTGGAAAATGTTCTCTAGATCTGGATAAGCTGGCTGGGCAGAAGAGCTCAGTTCCAGATGTGGCAGTGATAGGGTCTCGGGGGTGTCAAGAAGAGTAAATGGCTGGTATTAAATAGGGTGACCATATGCAAAGGAGGACAGGGCTCTTGTATCTTTAACAGGGTTACTCTAGTAACTTTAGTATCTGGTCACTCTAGTAAAGCTCCTGCAGCTTTAACTGCTGTGATGAAGAGGGAATTTCAGCAGGTGCTGCATTCATAAAAATGACACCTGCTGAAATTCCCTTTTCTATGCAGCTGTTAAAGATACAGGAGCCCTGTCCTCCTTTCCATATGGTCACCCTGTATTAAAAGCACATCCGTACATTCTCCAAAAGCAGGGATCTGGAACTTCTGCCCCATCAGCCTAATCCAGACTGTGCAGGCTCCCCAATCCATCTCCTAGAACTCTCTCCAGGCACTCTCCCTACTAGGGCTTGACAGAGGCTGTTTCTATACCTGTCTCCCCACCCCCAACCCCGGATCATCCCGGGATCATCCCTGTGCATTGAAATAACACACAGGGGATTCCAGGAGCAGGCAGGGATGATCCCTTCATTTTCCTGGGATAATCCTTAGGTACAGAAAGGGCCAGAGAGATTTAAAACTCTTTTATGGGTATGAATGGGGTGCTTCTGTGTGAGGTGGGCATGGTTTCTTTGATACCATTATCTGCTGGCATATGCCCCCCACAGTCTTCCAGGAAGGCAATGCAGCCCTCGGGGCAAAAATATTTCCTCACTGTTGTCTTAAAGGCTGCTACCTTTGGGCAGCCTTTAAGACAAATTCTGCAGATTGCTGATGATGTGTGCTCATTAGCTCATTAGACATTACTCGCTGAATTCTTGCTAATATTGCTAACATTATTGGGGAGCATTTGCCATCTCCTGATCTTCTCTGCTATTGTATATTCCTTCATTAAAAGACCTGCTGGTTTAAAAGACCAGAAGATAAGGCTTTTTAATCTTTGTCCAAACTCTACAAAGCCAGGAAATTGGAAGCTAAGACTAATGCCTTACCTGATGTGCCATGGGATCAGTCATGGTGTTGTACAATGTCGCAAATTGTGCTTGCTTACAACTTACCCTCCATACCTGGGTGTGGAGGGTGGGATTCCATCACATTCTGCTGAGAGTGGTTGCTGTAGAATTTAGTGAGGCCTACAAGGAGTGGTGAGGCTGTGTTTCTGGCAGACCAAGCCAGGCAACTCTTTGACCTGTAAGGACCTCCATTTGGTAGCCTGCAGGAGCACCTGCCTCATAAAGTAAATGAAAACTGTTATTATGGCCTGCTGGTTTGTTTGTCTGGGGTCCAGGTCTCTTTAGAAGGGGGAGAGTGTGATGTGGTTAGGGTCAGTCTAAATTATCTCCAGTGTTCCTTTTCTCAGTGCCTTTAATCACAAATAGATTGGGGATTTCCCTCAACTCTGTAACTCTTGAAGTTGTCCTTTTTGGTTTCCAAAATATGGTCACCCTACCAACCAGCCAAAGCCACAAATCTATCTATTTTTCTTTGGCATGCTCTC
This sequence comes from Elgaria multicarinata webbii, assembly GCF_023053635.1. Taxonomy (NCBI): domain Eukaryota; kingdom Metazoa; phylum Chordata; class Lepidosauria; order Squamata; family Anguidae; genus Elgaria; species Elgaria multicarinata. Next base: position 25,397,170 of record NC_086181.1, on the reverse strand, counting down.
CAAATATTCTGCATTGCATGCCAGCAGTGCACACAGAACCTAGCATACAAGTGGACAAAGTGAAGTGGAAGGGAAAGGGTAGTGAAGCGAAGCAATGCCATGCCAGGTTCCAACATTTGCAGCAACAGGGCATCCACAAAGATGAGAGCCTGTCTCTAGACTGGCACCTCACTGTTGGTCATGAGAGTTTTTCTCTAAGGATGACCCTTCATCACCCATGATGTAGAACTTTGAGGAAAAGGCCTCTGGCCCATCCTGTTTTGCCCTGTGTTCTGCTTTGGCTGACCACTCCTTTCCCACATTTTCACCTGTGGACACCTTGCTTCTGCTGAGCTCCCACCAAATATGCAACAGGAAAGGTGCCCTGCTCGCCCAGCACTGCTTAGCTAAAAACTGGATATCCCCTTGATACCAAGGGCTGAAACTGCTCAAGGTGCATGACCCCAAAGAAGAGGTTTGACAACCTGAGTTTGAAGGATATGGCTCCAGTGGGTTTTTAAAACAATTTAAAAACCTTGAACTTTAAAAAACTTCCTTAAAATCAACAGATAAATGGGTCTACTTCAAACATGGCATGGCTAAAGCCCTAAAGCTCTTTCACGGTGCCAATTTTCAGCTCAAATGACTTTTTTTGAAAATAATAATTCTAAAACAGCAAACTTAAAAAATAATAATCCTAAAACTCAATAGATAAACCAATCTGCTTAAAACTTGGCATGGCTAAAGTCCTCCTTATGAGCAATCATGGTACCAAGTTTCATCTCTTTATCTTTAAAAATAACAGTTTAACATAATAATTTTAAAACCTCAATGTTTTTTTTAGAAAAAAACTAAAAATCAATAGATGAATGGATCAGTGTCAAATTTGGCATGGCTAAAACTCTACCTAAGATCTATCAATATACCATTTTTCATCTCTTTATCTTTAAACATGATGGATATATACACATTTTTGTTAATTCCCATTAAATTAGAGCTGCCCTTTGGCTGGGGAGGATGGTAAAAATAGTCACCGTCAAGGGAAATCATGTTCAGAAAGAGAAAAGATGACCTGTCTTGTCTCAAAATGAAGGTGTGAACCAGGGCGAGCCTACTTCTCAGATTTCAGGCAGCAAAACTCTCAGCTGGCAAGGAAAGATAGGCTTGTTTATGAACCAAAGTTTCACTCCCAATTGATTCCATAGCTTTCTTCTAAACCATCTATTCCAAGCATTTGAACCTTTACAGGGACCTTAGTAACACAATTTATTAAGGAGGAAAGGTGGAGCAGAGGAAGAAGGGGAACAGGTGGGAATGCAGACCAGGGAACATAGGTAGTGGGGTCCAGTCACACTGAGGGGATTGCTTATCCGTGTACACACACACACATTCACACGTCCCCCAATTTTGCTGCTGCTGCTTTTTCTCCACACAGCAGTTATTTCCCTCCCCCACTCCCCACAACATTCCGAGCACCACGTTCTGAAGTCCCATCGGTTGTCATTAATCAATAAAAATTGTTTTTAAAATAGGTGAATTGTTTTGTTGTTGTTTTAAAAAACGATTTTCATTCCACCAACTACAAGAAAAAGTAAATAAGAAAACAGCAATCCTTAAAATATGGAGCCTATACTGTTTTTATAAATGATGGGCCCAAAAGTTGGCAACACATGTTTTCAGGACCACTTCTGTGTGGCCGAATTTGTTTCTTTTTTCTGTTAACTGCCCTTTCTCCCTCAGTCTTTAATCCATCTCCCATAAATGTTCAGGCAATATTTTCAAGAAATGTCCAGCATTTCTTTCTAGAATGTGTAATTTTCAGTAGGGGTGTGCACGGACCCCCCCACTCCGCTTCACTTCCAGATCCGCGATTTTTGGATCGGGCTGCTTCGCCCCGCCCCCGCTCCACCCATTTCTGCTCCACTCCGCTCGGAGCTCCGGATCCGGATCGGAGCTCTGTTTTTTCCCTCCATAGGGTTGCATTGAAAGCTAAAAAAGTAAACAACTTTTTTTCTGTTCAAGTTAGAAATCTTATGTTTGGCACCATGACACCTCATGGATGTATACACACGCACGCCAAGTTTCAAGGCAATCCCATCATCCCCTGATTTTGGGGGAATTTATGAAATTCGGGCACCCCATTCAGACCCCTTGGGATAGCTCCGTCAATTTGCACGTTAGAAACCTCAAACTTGGCACCATGATAGCTTATCCATGTGTCCACATGGACGCCCAGACTCAAGGCAGTCCCATCACCTCCTGATTTTTGGCACGGCTCTAACTTCTAACGCACCACCCATAACCCTAATTCACACCCCTTTCGATAGCTTCATCAATTTGCATGTTAGAAACCTCAAACTCAGCACCATGATAGCTTATCCATGTGTCCATGTATAAGAATATAATAATATGTTTAAGAATATTATTAAATGTAGGGAAATGGGACAAGAAGTGTGTGTATGCTTTCCCCAAAATGCTCAATCTGTGGCTGTTGCACTTCACAAAAGCAGTGCACACAATCAGGCTTTAAGAGAGGGGAGGGGGAAAATGAACCAACCAAACAAACACACACTCCAAAATTTAAAAATAAAGTTTATATTAAATCAAAGTAAGGGAAAAACACAGAGCAAACTAAGCAAAAAGTCAGAAAGAAGCAAACAAACAGACGCGCCAAGCTAAAATCCTAATCTATCTCCAAAGTACACAGCAGCAGCTAGCTAAGTAGACCCTCTCCCAACGAAGCCAAACCTACAAGACACTGAGAGCTCAAAGATCTCAGGATGACTCTGCCTTAGTCCCCCCCCCTCGAACGCTGGGATTGGAGGATGCTTCATGAGGAGATCAATTCTCATCAGGATTGGGAGTTGAATGTGCCTATCATCACTTCAAATAAACCCTGCCGCGCCGCAGCCGGTTTACCCTATCATTTGTATTGTAAATGTACCCGATTTTTTAAAAAAATATTGCACGTGAACCACAGGACGCAGAAAGTTGAGAGTGGTCTCAAAATGACCCCCATCCACGACTCTCTGAGCACAAGAATTTTCAGAACGATAGCTTAAAAAACAACCCAGTTATCCCTGATTATTTTCTGCAATGCAATCCTATGGGCGAAAACCGCCGTTTGACCCGCGCTGTCCTTGTTTGTAATGTTTGTTTACCCAATTTTTAAAAAAATTCTAGCGCACGACCCGCACGACGCAGAGAGGTGAGAGTAGTCTCAAAATGACCCCCATCCACGACTCTCTGAGCACAAGAATTTTCAGAACGATAGCGTAAAAAACAACCCAGTTATCCCCGATTGTTTTCCGCAATGCAATCCTATGGGCGAAATGTTTCAAGATGGCAACCGGAGCGGTCCACTTGAAAGAGGAGCTCCGAAAAATGGGCGCTTCTCTTCGCCTTGCTTGTAGGGGTCCGCGGTCCGCTTTTACTCCGCCTCTGGGCAAGGCGGAGCAGGCCAATTCGCTACTGCTTCTACGCTTCTAATCGGAGCGGAGCACATGCCTAATTTTCAGGAAGATTGGGGAAACCCTTTTGATTTTCTTTAGGGTGGAATAACCCATTCCCTTCATTTCCATTTAACCCTTATTTTACTGATCACTTTATTCATTCATTCATTACATTTGCATACCACCCCATAGTTGAAGCTCTCTGGGCAGTTCACATAAAATAAAAACACTTAAAAACAATATACAGAAATTAAAAACCACAAAAATGTGCAAAATGCACATACATTTAAAACCACTATAACAGCTTTACAAATGATGTGGTTCCAATATTTTTTTTTTTTATTAAATTTTTATTCATTTTCAACACTATATAAACATAGATAAACATTACCAAAATATAACTGAAACAAAACACAATAAGAAAAAAAAAAACATCAAATATCTGCTGCATACATATTGAATGATTGTTGAGTACAAATATCAAAAACTATTACATATACCTTATCATACTACAACATCTTCGTTCTTAACATAAAAGTGCACCCCCCACCTCGGGATCATTCTTGAGTCCAAAATCTAATCGTTTCTTCTGCTGGTGGTTTCCCACTTCCCTTAGTAAACACAAACACTAGGAACTGTTTCCAAATTCCTTCGAACTCATTTATTTTAGTTACGCCTTTTCTCCACTTAATATTACATGTCAGTTTATCATTAATGGCTATGTCCCATACTTCTTTGTACCATTCCTCAATAGAATATTCCCCTTGGACCTTCCAGTTCCTAGCTACCATCAGTCGTGCTGCAACCAACAAATTCGATATCAGCTCTATAGTTCCTTTTCCACACTTTATATCTTCAAATAGTGACAGCAATGCTATTTTTGGTGTTTGTTCTATTTTCATTCCCACTATTTCTTCAATTTCTGAGAACACCATCTTCCATAATCTTTGTACATATTTGCATTGCCACCACATATGTAAATACGTTCCTTTTTCCCCACAACCTCTCCAACAATTTGCTGAATGTTGATCACTTATCTTATTCAATCTAACCGGGGTTAGGTACCACCTCCATAGGATTTTAAAATAATTCTCCTTTATTCTTACTGATAAACTTCTCAACACTCTTTGTTTCCATAGTCCCTCCCAGCTCTGTCGCCCTATTTGTATCTTCAAATCTGATTCCCAAACCATTTTCTCTGTATTCTCTCTAAACTCCTTCTCTAACAATATTTTATATATTTCACTCATTAATCCTTTTGAAACTATACTCCCTCCTTTCCCTTCCTCCTTACTTACTACTAATTCTTCAAACCTCGTCATCTTTCTGCACATTCTATTATCTTTAATCCACTTTTTATTCCATTGCTCTAATTGACCATATTCTAGCCAAGATAGCTTCTTCTCCTTTAACAAATTTTCCATATCCTCTCTTGTTTTAATATCTCTTACCCAATCCTTTAATCTTATTTTATTTTTCTCTTTTAATATTTTACATAATCTACCCTTTAGATCCTCTGGGAAATTCTTTAACATTATTATCGGTGCTAAGGGAGAGTTGCTCGGAAGCAGCTTCCCTTTAAATTTACTCCAAATTTCCCATTGAGTCCTCAGGAGTGGATTATCTATACTTCCAACCCACTTTCTTCCTCCGTCTTTAAAAAAAACATTCTCCAAATTCATCTCTACCTTATTTATGGTTTTTTCTTCCATCCAATATAAATCTCCTACTCCCATAATTGCTTCTACAACATGTCTTAATCTATTTGCTACGTAGTATAATTTTATGTTTGGGAGACCCATTCCCCCCTTTTTTTGGCTTAGGTACCAATTATTTTTATTCACTCTTGCTCTCTTTTCTCCATTACAATATTTATTAATAATATTTTGCCAACTTTTTATCCCGGTTTCTGATATTTTTATAGGTAACATTCTAAATACAAAATTAATTTTAGCTAATATCTTCATTTTTATTAAGGCTATTCTTCCGAACCAAGATAAATTTAATCTTTTATATTTCTCCAATTTCTCTAATACCTCTTTCTTTAACCTCGTTAAATTTTCCTTTTCAAGATTCTCTAAATTTTTTGTAATTTTAATTCCCAAATATTTAATCTCATTCTTAACTTTCAATTCCATTCCCTTAAATTCCCAATCCTTTTCTTCCTTCTTGGTATAGTTAAACAACATCATCTCTGATTTAGACCAATTTATTTTTAACCCTGTAATTTCCTCAAATTCCCTCAACTGATATTTAATTCTTTCTAATTTTCTTAATGGATTCTTAATGGTCAATAAAGTGTCATCCGCAAACATGTTTAACTTTATTTCCCTTACCTCTCCAATTCCTTCTAACTCTTTATCCTCCCTTAGTGCCTTCGCCAAAACTTCCATAACCATTACAAACAGGACCGGCGAGAGCGGACATCCTTGTCTTGTTCCTCTGGCTAGTCGTATCTTTTCAGTAAGTCCGTCATTTACCACCACTACCGCCGTATTTTGGGAATATAGCTGTTCTATTACATTTTTAAATTTATTTCCAAATCCCAATTTATCTATAATACTCTTTAGTGCCTGCCAGCTCACACAATCAAAAGCTTTAAAAATATCTAATGCCATAATACCTGCCTTAATATTTGCTTTTTTTATTACATTTATTACATTTAAAACTCTACCCACTAAATTATGCATATGCCTTCCTACCACAAACCCACATTGATCTGCTCCTATATATTCTGCCAAAAATTTATTTAGCCGTTTGGCCATAATAGATGTAAAAATTTTAGCATCCTGATTTATTAAAGAAATAGGTCTATAAGAATCGGGATTAGTCAAATCTTTATCTGGTTTTGGGATCAGAATTATCACTGAATGTTCCCATGATTCAGGTATCTTCTCTCCTGATAATATCCTATTATAAAGTTCCATTAATTTTGGAACTAAACAGTCTTTGAAGACCTTATAATATTCTGGACCCAAACCATCTGCTCCCGGTGATTTACCAACTTTTAACTTATCAATAACCTCTTCAACTTCTCTTTGAGTTATTACTGACTCCATTAACTCCTTATATTCTAATTTTATTCCCTTCTTTATAAACCTTCCAATATACTCCTCCACCTTTTCTTGTTGAATTTCTTTACCCTTATACAATTCCTGATAGAATTCCTGAAAAATTTTTATTTTAGCTTTCATTGCATGACAATAATTCCCTCGGCTATCTTTCAACGTTTCTATCCCATTCCTCCCTTTTTCTTTTTGTGTGAGCTTGGCAAGCAACCTCGAGTTCTTATCACTGTTTTCAAAATATTCCCTTTTCATATACATTAAATTCTTTTGAATCTCTTCTATATTTAAATTTTCTAATTGTTTCTTCTTAGCTTGTATTTCCACTAATTTATATTTATCTTTAACTCGCCAATATCTTTCCTCCAAGTTTTTAATTTCTATCTCTAACTTTTCCTGTTCTGCACGTTGTTGTCTTTTTAAACTACATGTTTCTCTAATACAGATTCCTCTTGCTACAGCCTTCATGGTGTCCCAAATGACTGACCCAGCTGTTCCTCCTTTTTCATTAATTTCCCATGACTCCGACAGTTCCTTCCGAATTTTATCTACTATTTTATTATATTTCAATATCTTTGTATTCAGCTTCCATCTATATGCCTCTTTATAATCTTTCTTAACTGTAAATTCTAGACTTAACAAGGCATGATCAGTTACTTTTATTACCCCCATTTCCATTTTACAAATCCTCGTTGCAAAATCTTTTGAAACAAATATATAATCTATCCTGGAGTATGTATGATGAACTGGGGAAAAGTATGAAAATCCAGGCCTATTCCCGTTAAGTAAACGCCACGAATCTAAATAATCATTTTCTTTTACTAATTTATTCAATATAGTCATATTGTTCCTCTTTTCAGCATTAGTGGGATTTGACCTGTCCCGTTTATTATCCATAACCATATTAAAATCCCCAGCTAATATAACATACCCCTCCTTAAATTCTTCTATTTCTTTAAACAACTTTATAAAAAACTCTCTATGCCTCTCATTTGGGGCATAAACATTAATCAAAGTATAGACCTTTCCCTCAATTTTACCTTTTAACATAAGATATCTGCCCTTATCATCCTTTTTTACTTCTTCTAATATAAACCCACTTTTTTTTGAAATCAAAGTGGCCACTCCATTTTTTTTCGATGTCCCTAATGACTTTTCATAATAGGCTAACCACTTTAATTTTATCATATTCGAATTCTCGGAGCCTTGGTGTGTCTCTTGGACCATTATAATATCTGATCCCTCTTTATTAAGCATTTGTTCTATTCTCTTCCTTTTCACGACTGCCCCCAAACCTTTAACATTGAGTGTTGATACCTTTATCTTTTTATCCATAATCACCCTTTTGAAATCTCTTCCGATCCCTTGTGCTCAGCAGTTCAAACTTGCTTACATAAAAAAACAAACTCCATACATAAAACCCCCACCCTCCTACCCCAATCCCTCCTCTCCTACCTTTCCCCCCTCCCCACCCCCCCACTCTAATCCCCCCCCCATATCCCCGTGAGTCTAGTACTCCAGCCATCTACTTTAAAGGGGGGGGGGAGGCAGTGCTGCGCCTGGCCGGCAGGTTTCTATATTAGCATTTCTATTTGCAATTATCTCCAAACATAATTAACAATTCTCTTACTCTCCAGATGTCCCAGCCTCATTCCCTCCCCCACCCACTCCAGCCCCATTTGCTTCCCCATCCAGACCCAGCCTCTTCAGCAATTCTTTACCTTGATCCAATGAGGTTACTCTGTGTTCCCTCCTCCCATATATAAATCTTAAGAAAACCGGGTAACCCCATGCGTATGGAATTTTGTTCTGCATTAACATTCCAGTTATTGGTTTAATACTCCGTCTCCAATTTAATGTATGTTGAGAAAGATCATTATAAATTTGCACTGCTTTGCCTTTATATTGTAACTGGGTCAAAGATCTCAATTCTTTCATGATTTGCTCTTTTTTATAATAGTTACCAAATTTCACCAAAATATCTCTAGTCCCTTTGTAGTTTTGCCCCCCCACGCGGTGGACTCGGTCCAGATCCGATCCATCTATTGGTATGTCAGGCGTCAGCTCTTTGAACCAGTTCAGAATGATTTCTCTAAGATCTTCTCCTTGTATCTGCTTCAGCTGCTTTATTCGAATCGAAGATCTACGAGATTGGTCTTCCAAGGCGATCAGACGTAATTCCCATTCCTTAAATTGAATATTTGTTGATTTTTCAAAGGCCTCTTGCTTCTTCTGGTCCAATTCCGCTTTTGCCTCTATCTCTTTGATCTTATCCGAGTTTTCTGCAGTCTTATCCGAAAGAACACGCATTTGTTGTCTAAATTCATTCATTTGCAGATCCATTTTTTTAAAAATGATGATATTATTCTCTACAATAACTGCCTTAATTTCTGCTAGGGAGGGAAAGTTGCTGTCCATTGCTTTTCCCCCTTCAGCCATATTCTTTTCTTTATTTGGTACTGTATCCAAAGAAACTGGGTCTATAACTTCGTCTTCCTGGTCTGTTCCAGGGGCTGTATCTTCCAGGTGGGAGAGGTGGGTTAAATTATGATTTGAAGGTTTCTTTTTTTGTATATTCAACTTTTCCCACTTCTTAATCTTTTTTTTAATGTTGGACATAGGACCCTTCTGAGTAGGGCATAAATCTTAGAGCCCCCACTTCCTTAGCAACTTTTACTGGCTTCTCTTCTATGTGCCAAACACACCACCTTCTTCCCGAGGGGGAGGAAATATATTCAGTTCACAACAGCATTCACTAGAGGGGATCAGATCCAATCATTCACAGTTTCTCAAAATCCCACATCTCCCTCACAGAATGCTGTTTCTTCCCCTTCACCCCCCCCCTTCTCGGCACACCGCAAACAGCTTCCACTTTCCACTTTACAAAGATTACAGCAAACAACTTCAAAGCCAGTATTTCAATCTTTCCAACTTAAGATAAAGGATGAGAAGTGAGGATCGCTGTAAATCAGATCAACGTCTAACAAGCATAAGTTCTTTCTTTTCAAACTGCGACATCAATCATGTTACTTTCGGTTTCGCCTCTGCAGTTTATAAAGACATTCCGTCAAGCTCACCTCATCCCATCGGCTCTTCTCAACACTTTCCAGCTCCGATAGCTTTTATAATCATTTCCTGTCGTTTGCTCAAAGATTTATGCCCATTAGAAAATAGATAATTGCTTTTTCCGGCAACGCCGCTCAGAGCCTCAGAAGAAACCTGCCACCGCCATGGCTGCCAAGCTCCGCCCCCATGTGGTTCCAATAATAATGGGTTATTTGCTCCATCTGTGTAGGGAATGAGGAGAAGGGCAATCAATTGTCTTTTCTATCATGGTATAGAAACATTTGGAAGGTTAATTTCTTTAACTTGTTGATTCCATCTCTCCAGATCATGCTCTCAGCGGGGCCAGTCTTATTATCAAAAGAATTAATTTCCTCTCTAACTCTTGACCGATTGCTTACATTTCTGGCATCCCTTTATTTGTCTGTTCTGCACTGTAAGCCCAAATGTTCCAAACTTGTCAAACAAAGTAGAAATGAAAACTTCCACTCAGATGTGACAAACAATATTTTCTTCTGTAATTCCACAGTGAATCCTCAGTTTTGAACTAGTGTTGGCCAACCCTTTGATTAGCAGAAGGACTGTAATTAATTTTGCTTCTTTCAAAATCCATTGTCTTGTGTTCATTGCTAACTAATCTCATAATCTGGGAAGAATAGCATAAATATACACTCTAGAAATCATTGCTGCAGTTTGAGATTAAGAACTGGCAAGGATTTCCCAGTGTACTTTAGATTTTAGACTTTGGGGTTCAGATTAGACTTTGGGGTTCAGGCACGTAGAATAAAAACAGTAAAGCTATTCAAATCAGGCCATTTTAGCTTTTGTTTTAGTTGGAAATATAGGATTTATAGCTGGAGGAAAGATTTATAATTAGTATGATGGTATTATTAATGTTTTTGCTGCTTTTACTTTATAATACAACATTCAAAGCTCACTTTGTTAAATGCAGTGTCGGTTATCTACACTCCCCACTTCACAAGTATCACCAGAGAGGAGACCTCATAATTGGTGGCATTGTTTCTCACAGCTTCATCATCTCCAGTTTGATGACATTTACTGAAGTTCCCCCACCAGTGTATTCTGATGAGATTAAGTAATGCGTTAGCAATTTCATTGATTTATTATACAGATTTATAAATCACTTTCCAGTGAACAATCTATGCAGATCTATTTATTTCATTCATTTAGGATAAAATCATACGCATGTTTAGATCCTGTGCAAGCTAGGAGTTATTGTATTTGTTGCTGTCGAAACATGCTTAAGATTTCAACCTAATTTTATTTCTATAATGCCAATAAACAATATTAATATTAACATAATAACTATTAACATCATCATCTTCATCATCCCATTTAATATTACAATTAAAGTAGAGTAATAAAATTACTGGTCAATAACTATGCATTTATGTAGCTGCTTTGGTCACTGAAGTGGTTAGTCCTACAGGTTGAAACCTCAGTTCAATGTCTTATTGGATTTGGTGGTAAAAAAAAAGTAAACAAAATTAGGGAGAAGATGAACAAAGACACTTGTGTCACTTTAAAGGGCTCTATCACCAGCGTTATATATTGACAACCCACTGTCAATGTGGGTTGTGTGCAAAGGACTCAGATGATGTCATTCATGCCCTGTTCTGACCTCACTCCCCACTCTTAGCACTGTTTTTTGGCAGAGGGAAAGTCTGGTTCTTCCAGTATATCGAAAGGACAACACACTACCCTCAACATGTATTTTCATTCATAGTTTTCAATCTGATGCTCTGAGGGTGTATTTTAAAGGGGGTGGGGTATTGATGACGAAAGAGAGGGGTGTGCCTTTTCTCCAGTGGGCATTTTCACCTTAAAAGAAAGGTAGGAAATGCACCCTCCTTGCCAGCAGTGCCCTCATTTTTAAAGATAAAGAAATCAAAATTGGCACAGTGGTAGCTGTTAAGGAGGGCTTTCAGCATGCCAAATATGAATCAGATTTTTTTAATGATTTTTTAAATCCCCCCTTAAACTCTTTTTCTGGTAGTCCACAAGTCTAAAGGTGTTTTGCATTGCCCTCTGGGAAGCACAGAACTGGCTTGCCACCCCACACCCAGCTGCTGAAAGAGCAACAGAGTGCAATGGGACTACAGTTCCCATTGTGCCTCAGGCTGGTTCATATGGAAGCTTGTCTGCTCATGACCACACTGTGGCATGGTTCGCTTGGTAGCATCCTTCCTCCTCCCCTCACATCCCTAGGCAAACCAAAGAACTGGCACCACCACGTGCATGGCCAAGTGCCTCAACAAGATGGTCGCCAAGAAAAGCACAGTGAGTGACTCTACCATGAGCCCGTCGGATAACTTTGAAGCTCTGGCAGGGCTTTGCTCCACTCCAAAAGAATCCAATGGTTTAAAAAATGGTCCTGCTCCACTCCGCAAATACAAAGCTTTGATGGAGCTCTGTTGAACCTTTGGATTTTCAGAGCGGAGCGCACAGCCCTAATGAATACTGCAATAAATTATAGTAGTCAGGATGATGCAGAATAAAACAGTGATGTCTTTGGAAAGTGTAGAATATTGTTCTGATGTAGATTTCAACTATTTTTCTAGAGTGGTGCCCAACAATTACCAACACATCCTGGCCTTGGCATTTGCAGTAAAGGAGATCAATGAAAACCCTCAGATCTTACCCAATGTCACCTTGGGCTTCCACATCTATGACAGCTATTTTAATGCACAGAAGACCTATCATGCCACAATGCTATTTACATCCACACTGGAATACTTTGTCCCCAACTATATATGTGACATGGATAAAAATCTGGTGGCAGTTATTGGCGGATTGGACTCTGAAACATCTCTTCATGTGGCCACTATCTTGGATACCTATAAAATTCCACAGGTGGGATTCTCTATTTCTGGGCATTTCTACATGAGGCTTTTATTGCACACTCATGATTGGTCACACATGTTGTTTTTGTTTTTGTGGGTCCTTTACATTTCCTTGTCAACCTCTAGGGCTCCTCCTGTATTTTATTGACACTATGAGGGAAACAGGATAAGAGATTTTATTACAGTTTGAAGAGTGATAAATTTCCAGTGAATTTTTGGAATCCCAAAATGTTGCAGTGCTATCTAGCAGCTGTATAATTAAAGATATAGAACTTGCCAGAAAGAAATCCCCTTGAAATAACCAAATGTAAATAAGATGATCGTAATCCTGCAAGGAATCTGAAGGCAGAAGTTCTAGTAAGGATGCAGGATTTAAACTTCATGTGGAGAATCTCTCTCTCTCTCTGTGTGTGTGTGTGTGTGTGTGTGTGGTATGGGAATTTCACACTTCCAGACTGGAGTTTGTAGACTGGATAAAGATATTTGTACATTTCAAATGATTAGATGGACCATATCTTTTACATGAATGTCTGATTCACACTAAGAAATAGTCTTGATGGTTCTTTCAGTAGGGAGGATAAAATCCAACAATGTAGTTGTGAATTTGTCCCCACTGCTGGAGTGGAGCTGGGCAGGAGCAGAAAAGGGCTCCAACTGGAGAAAAAGGCAGAGCACAACATTTTTTTCTGTATGACTTACCAACGACAAGGCAGAGCATATATGCAGGATTCTGTTCCTGACAACTCATGCTGTCAGAAATAGTGTGTCTAAGCCCGCTTTCTGGGTACATGTTGGAAGGTGGAAATCAGTAGCCACCAACAGATAGAATTGGTTCCAGAACTGCTGTTTGAACTACTGGGGAGACGGTGAGGATCGTGTGCTCTTTCCTCCTGAGCCCCTTAAAAGGGAGGCTCCTTTGTGTGAGGGAACAGGATGCTCATCCCACCCATCTCTCAATGAAAGATCATGCCTGATTCCCAACATTTATTTATTTATTACATTTTTATACCGCCCAATAGCCGAAGCTCTCTGGGTGGTTCACAAACATCAGGTGTAACAAAAAGCAAAAATAAAAATAAAAAATAAAAAATAAATAAAATGTGATGTAGGTACTAGATGCATTGTGGTGTAGTAGTTATTCAAGAAATTGCTATGGAGAAGGGATACATTAATTGTGATTCTTTCCCAGACCTCTCAATACTAGCTCTTTGCATCATAGCTTCAAGTGGTAATGCTTTCAACTGAGGGAAAGGCCAGGTATGTAGGAAGGAACCAGGTAGCCATGGCTGTGTGAGGCCTGCCTTTAAACAGACTGTACATGGACCAGAGGAGAGTAGTTGGCACTCAGAGCTGGTCAGGCCAAGAATCACTTCTTGTCTGCACTCATAATTTGAGTGGTTGAGTGGAGGAGGAGAGTGGGTTTGTCAGGACAAATAAGCCTGGCTCTTATAGGTCAGTTGCCTCAAGCATGGAGCTCCTTCCGCCCTGTGCACAGGTCATAGTGGGTTTCCTGGAGAAGTGGGAACTCGGCCTTATACTTTATTCATGTGAGTAACCATGGAGCTTATAGCAAGAAAGTGGTTCACAGCAACATCAAGAAAAATACATAAAATACAGCAACATTTCCAAATACCTAACAATTATTACAAGTCCTAACAAAATTTAAATAATCATACTAATAGGTTAAAGATCTCACAGTAAATATATACCAAAATTAAACAATCAACAAATACAAAAGTGAAATACAAACAATTCCAATAGGAATAAAAAATAATTTATCTCAACTAAAGCTAAAGGTTACCCCAGCCACAAAGCCTAAACATGGCCCTAACCTGATGGTCTCTAAACACCTTCAGCAGCAGTTGCAGCCTTTGTAGGTAGAGTCAGTTGGGGCCCTGCCTTCCAGGCCAGGTGGAAGAGGGCCAGGCAGAGGACCAGGTCCAGGACTTGCAGGGATTAACAGTCATTAAATATCCTTATACTGTTATTGGGATGTGCATGTAGAAATACAGTCCTAGAGGAAAGACAGGCTGTTTCCACAACAGTCTGATAGTCTGGGCTGGTGACAGCTGAGTCCACGTGTGTCCAAATGATGCACAGGGATCCCCTGGGGTATGGGGGGGGGGGGGGAATGGACATGTTTTTTCCCAGGGATAAAGAAACCCTGGGAAACCCTAAAACTTTCTGGTGCCATGCTTACTCACTAGAAAGTGCAGCACCAGAAATGGACATGGAGCCGCACAGCTCAATGGCCATCAGGGGAAGGGTGGCAGCAATTTTGGCACCCCTGGGATGACAGGGAGGGGGTTTGGGGGGCGGTTTTGGGTTTGTTTTTGTTTGTTTGTTTTAAAAGAAAACCCAACTTGAAGCCAGGAAATCCTGAGATCCTCCCCACTCCCTCCCAGAAGGCTGGGAGGTGTAGAAAGAGCCAAAGAGCCAGAGATGATAGAACTGGAGAACCATTAGAGAAAGATAGACCATGGACTGTACAATACTACTTGAATAAGGGAGCTAGATGAAATAGGGACTGTCTGGATAGGCTAGCTCAATGTGTTTATCTCTGGTTGTTTTATTATCCTATTGCTCAGACCACAGGATGGAAAGAACCAAAAGCAACATGAGCAAACTCTTTTGCCTTACTTTCAAAGAACAGGACACTGGTGATCCAAGAGACAGTCTCTGATAGATAGTGTAAAGGCGCGGTTGTATGCATGTTCAGACAGGACAATAATTCTTCAACAGGCATGATGTCTGGAGCATGTTTACACTTTTTTCTGTCTAAACATACATAGGATTACACTCTAGGTATTTGAAGAATAGGGGATTTGAGACAAATAGCTCAAAATTGTTATGTAGGAAACCTGAGCCAAGAGTATGAGATTTCAGCCAAGAAACTCAAATTTATTGTGATGTCTCCTTGTTTCATTATATGGGTTTGGTGGAAAGAGAACAAACTGTGTGAGATTATCCTTCCACATCTGCTGAAAAACTAAGAAGATGCAGGAGTTAGAGTAACTTCAGCAATCTCCTTCCTAAAGGAACTACATAATTTAGCAGTTTGTGGTTACTATACAGATAGACTACCAGACCTGATGGATAAACTGACCAACCTGCTCTAACTGGATTATGAAGAAAACTACACCCACCCAAGGAAGGAAGGGGAGGTGCTATTGCAACCCAAGCATGTATTTTAAAGATATAAGCCACACATGCATCCTCCCTTCAGGCCTAACACATGCAGCTTTTTTTTTTCAGCCTTACCCCCCTATCCGTACATGGGAATAACAGAGGCCATTCAGTTTACAGAGTGTAGTAAAGATTGATAACATAATTTAATTGAGGTGTTTAAAATACTTGAATCTGATATATAGATGTCTTTATAATGTTTGCTTATTTCTCTTCCACTCCATACCTCACTTTAGCTCATATACAGTTCTCCTCCAGTGACAAATGATAAAAGCCCAGGTCTTCTCTTCTACCAGATGGTCCCTCAAGAAGGTCTTCAGTATGAGGGGATTCGTGCTTTGCTTCTGCATTTCAGGTGGACATGGATTGGAGTCATTGTTATGGATACTGACACTGGAGAAAGATTTGTCCAAACAGGGCTTCCCCTCTTTGCCCAGAGTGGGATCTGTTTTGCCTTCATAGAAAAATGCCCCACACTAAGTTTTGTCGATAAAATTGATGACATCCTGGAGCGGGGTATGAAGATATTTGATAAAGTATTAGGTAGCAAAGCTAATGTGTTCATGGCTTATGGAGAATCTTACAGTGTGGCATTTTTGAGATGGTTGCCAGCTCTATCAGATGCAGAGCAAGTGGCAAATAAGCTGAAAGGTAAAGTGTGGATAATGACTGCCCAGATGGAGCTAACTTCATTTGTCTATCAAAGGTCATTGGATACAGAAATAACCCATGGTGCTCTGTCATTTGCAATTCATTCTAATTATCTGCCAAAATTTAACCAATTCATTGCAAGCAGAAACCCTTCCAGCACAGCAGAAGATGGTTTTATCAGGGACTTTTGGCAGCAAGCCTTCAATTGTATGTATACAAATCAAGTTGTAGATGACATGGAGAACAATATCTGCCTTGGGGAAGAAAGGCTGGAGAGCCTCCCTGGGACTTTTTTTGAAATGACCATGACTGGACACAGCTACAGCATCTACAATGCAGTCTATGCTGTGGCCCATGCTCTACATGCCATGTCCTCATATGGAGTGAAAAGTAGAACTGTAGACAGAAGAGGACAGACGCTTCTGAATCAACCATGGTGGCAGGTAATGTGTACACAGAAGTGATTGTGTTTGCATTTGCTGTTTCATTCTTGGGTAATAGCCACTTTTTACCTAAGAATTCAGCACTGGCTTTGAACTAGGGATGGATAGATCTGTTTGCAAACACTGTCACATTTGCATGTGCTTTTCAAGGAGCCCATTCCATCCCATTTCTGAGGTCCATCACACCAGTGATTTATTGCACACTCGCCATGTCTGGTATGCAGTTTTGCAGCCCGGTACTCACAGGACATTGTCCATGTCCCACACTCATTTCACCTCTTCCCCTCCACTTTTGTTTCTTTTTGGAGCAGGGAAAGTCTGGATTATTTTCCCTCCATGCAAAATAAATGCGCTCCTTCCTCCCGTGTATTGCATTCTATTTGACCATCCTGTTCTTTGTTGGGGGCGTGTGTGTCTAAGGGTGGTCTCGCTAATAAAAGAGGAGGCCAGGGCAGTTCTCTGCTCAACCATGAAGGGGGAGGGAGAGAAGTCCCATTTAACTCTATGTTCTTACTCCTGAGTATGCATGACCAGGGGTACATTTTGACCTTAAAAGAAATGTGGAAAATGCAACCTCCTTGCCCAAAGCAGAGCTTTCATCATGCCAAGTTCAAATCAGATTGGTTCATCCCTTAATTTTTTAGGAATTTCTTTAATTGCCCCCCTTAAACCTTTTTCCTGATAGTCCACCAGCGCAAAAGTCCACCTGTTTGCAAAAGTGAAGAATCAATTTTCCTTTACTTTGATCATGCGAAACTGTGCATATCCAAGTTCATAAAACAGACCTGCTGGAGTCTGGACCCCTTAAGAGTAAATCCCATTGATTTCAACTGCATTTACATCCAATTCATACTAAAATCTGACGCATGCTTACCTTTGAGTAAACCCCATCGAACAGAGAGAGACTTACTTCTGAGTAAACACACATAGAACTGACTTTTTGTTTGTTTGTTTGTTTTCTTTTACATTTTGTCTCCTTTTTTCTTTTTAACTTTTCCTTTTTCTACTTTCATTAAGCCTCTTTCCCCTAGAAGTTGTATAAATGAACTTTATTTTTTTCCTTGTACATTATACATATTCATATAGCAGTTGGTTTGATATTAATTGTTAGGGGATTGTTTGCATTCATTCCTTTTTGTATCGCTTTAAATAAAATAAAATTGGAAAAAAGTCTAAAACAGCAAACTGGAAAGAAGGGCTCTGCAACCTTATACTTACATCTGAGGTCTTACATCTGTGTCAAATTTGGTCTCTTTATCTTTAAAAATTATGCAGATGTAAGCATTTTGGTTACCTTGGAGCAAAGGAGGGGACCTGACTACCTTTACAAAAGAAATTAGTTAAAATGATTGTTCATCTGCCCACCCCATGAAAGGAGCAAAGCAAAGCTCCCCTGTAAACCTTTCCCAAGCCAAGGGGCAACAATTAGGGGTGTGCACGGACCCCCCGCTCCGCTTCACTTCAAGATCTGCCATTTTTGGATCGGGCCGCTTTGCCCCGCCCCCGCTCCGCCCATTTCTGCTCCACTCGGAGCTCCGGATCCGGATCGGAGCTCTGTTTTCCCCCCCCATAGGGTTGCATTGAAAGCTAAAAAAGTAAACAACTTTTTTTCTGTTCAAGTTAGAAACCTCATGTTTGGCACCATGACACCTCATGGACGTATACACACGCATGCCAAGTTTCAAGGCAATCCCATCATCCCCTGATTTTTGGGGAATTTATGAAAATCGGGCACCCCATTCACACCCCTTTCCATAGCTCCGTCAATTTGCATGTTAGAAACCTCAAACTCGGCACCATGACAGCTTATCCATGTGTCCACATGGATGCCCAGACTCAAAGCAGTCCCATCATCCCCTGATTTTTGGGGAATTTATAAAAATCCAACACCCATTCACACCCCTTTCCATAGCTCCGTCAATTTGCACGTTAAAAAAAACCCTCAAACTCGCCACCATGAAAGCTTATCCAAGGATACATATGCACGCCGAGACTCAAGGCAGTCCCATCATCCCCTGTTTTTTGGCGGGGCTTAAACCTGCAAAATTTGGAACTTCCAAAACTCCAAGTGAGCGCAGGAAGGACTTCTCCCCTGAGTCAAAGCCACACACACACAACATCCCTGCAAGGTGGGCAAGGGAGGAGGGAGGGAAGGCAGGCAGGCATGCAGCAGACATTTCTGGGGGCATAAGTAAGTGAGCCAAGGATAAGCCAGTAATGCATATAAAATGGAATAAATAAATAAATAAACAAAGGAGGGGTGGAATTAAAAGCAGCAGTGTTGCTGAATAAACAACAAGAAGAACTTTTTAAAAAAGGCTATATCTGTCTTTTACCAGTAATAGGGGGACTTGCCCGGGGGAGAGGGAAGCAGCTGCCAGTTCAGCTCATGAAAGCCATTGCTTCACCAACAGCTCTGAGGAGTAAACACTCACTTCGACTCATGATAGGCATTGCTCCACCACTAAGAGAAGTAGAACGCTCACTTCGACTCATGATAGGCATTGCTCCACTGGGTTACTCTCTTTGGAAGGCTCTGATGGCCTTCCAAGTACAGGAGAGAGTGGGGGCACGTCCACAATGAGATGCCCTAGGGGAGCTCATCCCCTTGCACCACATCTTTTCAGTTGTTCCCCAAAGTTAGGGTGGGTAGCAGTGCTCTCTTATTATTGGCTTAGTATATGATTTCAGGTTGTGTTTGTGCATTTGGTGGGGCTACTGTTTTAAAAAACACTGGGAAAAGTCCGTTCAGATGAAGAAAGAGAAGTTTTCCAGAATCCCAAGTTACCCGTTTTGCCTATCCCCTCCTCCAACTTTGGGATCATGTGATCATGACCGGGAGCTGACTCTGCCCCTCAGCCCTTTGAAAAAGGTATTTTTCCCGCCGATTTTTAAAAAAATTCTAGCACGCGACCCGCACCACGCAGAGAGGTGAGAGTAGTCTCAAAATGACCCCCATACATGACTCTCTGAGCACAAGAATTTTCAGAACGATAGCTTAAAAAACAACCCAGTTATCCCCAATTCTTTTCTGCAATGCAATCCTATGGGCGAAAACCGCCGTTTGACCCGCGCTGTCCGTTTGTTTACCCGATTTTAAAAAAATTCTAGCACGTGACCCACACGACGCAGAAAGGTGAGAGTAGTCTCAAAATGACCCCCATCCACGACTCTCTGAGCACAAGAATTTTTAGAACGATAGCTTCAAAAACAACCCAGTAGTTATCCCCGATTGTTTTCCGCAATGCAATCCTATGGGCGAAATGTTTCAAGATGGCGACCGGAGCGGTCCACCTGAAAGAGGAGCTCCGAAAAATAGGCGCTTCTCTTCGCCTTGCTTCTAGGGGTCCGTGGTCCGCTTCTACTCCGCCTCTGGGCAAGGCGGAGCAAGCCAATTCGCTACTGCTTCTACGCTTGTAATCGGAGCAGAGCACATGCCTAGCAACAATAGTCTCAGTCCATGGGTTCCCTCCCACTTCCTTCAAATGGCCTCCCTTCCTTGGAGTTTGTTTAATATTATTTTAGGGGAAAGTATAGTGTGCTGTTTTACCATAATGGTGCAGTTTGAGGCTGCTGTACTATTGTATTTGGCAGAAAAAAAGAAATGTTTTTAAAAATAAAAAAATGACTGCAGGGGAAAGGAGGACTTAGGGGGTGGGGCAGGAGATTTCACTTGCATAGTAGCGCTCCAGGTGAAAAGACCTATGAGCTGAAAGAGCTCAACAATGCACAGACATGAAAGTGCCCAGCTCTCAACTCGCTAAGGAAATGGAGGGGGAAACCGTGGATGAAAACTGGATTAAAAAAGAAGGTGTGATGGAGCTCTAAGTATGAGAGCTGGCACTGTCTATTAGTAAGTTTGATCATATTCTCTGGGAGCCTTTTTCAACTCAAGAGAAGGATAAAAATGCTTTAAATAATTGAGCAAGCATGTGTGTATATTTTATAAAGGATGTTTAAATAGATTGAAGTAATAATAGTAATAATAATAATAGCTCTAAAGAAATTAAAAATGAACCTCAAACTGACTGCAAAAAAATTGAAATGTTTCCATCCATTGTATGTCTTGTTTTGAAAGATCTAATTCACTTGTGCTTAATCCCAACATTTTCCAAACTTGCCTTTTCCTTTTCCCTTTAGCTCCATCACTTTCTGAGACATGTCTCATTCAACAACAGTGCTGGGGACAAGGTTTCTTTTGGCCAGAATAGGGAGTTTGTAGGTGGATTTGATGTGACCAACTGGATTGTTTCTTCAAACCAATCCTTTCATAAAGTGAAAGTTGGGAGAATGAGGCCCCAAACTCCATTAGAGCAAGCGTTCACCATTAATGATGATGCTATAACATGGCACAGCTGGTTTAATCAGGTAGGTTCACATTCTGAGAAGTCTGAGAAGACTCTCCATTTCTAATGAGCAATACATTTGAGTCGAGATAGACAAAGTTAATTTCAATGAACACTGTCATAAAATAGAGCATGACTTAATATAACAGAGCCTCGTGTGGCACAGAGTGGTAAGCGGCAGTTACTGCAGCCGAAACTCCCCCCAGGGCCTGAGTTCGATCCCAGCGGAAGCTGGTTCTCAGGCAGCCGGCTCAGGTCGACTCAGCCTTCCATCCTTCTGAGGTCGGTAAAATGAGTACCCAGCTAGCTGGGGGGAAGGTAACTGCAACTGGGGAACACAATGGCAAACCACCCCACTACAAAGTCTGCCAAGAAAGTGTCACCAAAAGCAGGCGTCCCTCTACGAGTCAGCAATGACTCAAGTGCTTGCACGAGAGGTTCCTTTCCTTTCCCTTTATATAACAAACAAGGCCGCACTTTATTCTCCCTTTATTTCTGTGGTGTTGAATATATTGGGTTGGATCCAGATGTAATGACTCTTATAATAGGCCCATTGAATTCAATGGGATTAAAGTTTCATGACTAACAAGACCTATTTGTTCTAATGATTCCACTCGAAGTTCACTAATTTTAAATATAACCTTCATGTGTGTGTGTGTGTGTGTGTGTGTGTGTGTGTGTACACACACACACACACACACACTTCACTGCTACATTCCTTCACTCCTGAGAAAAGGTATATTTCGGGAACTGCTGCACTTATCTTTTCTGACATCATCAAACACTTAAGATTGAATTCTGCCTTGGAATATCTCATAATCCTGTTTTCCACTTTACTGCAGGCAGAGAACTGGGATATGGCTAGAATGGTGGCTACACCAACCCACATGTCTCTCTCAGAATAATGACCAAATGACCAAATGAGAAATCATACCTCTGAATTCTGGGCCAGCAAGGAAATTCTCTTGTACAAAAATACATTTTACCATAGACACAGAGAGATAGACACAAAACAACAACAATGAACCTTCTATTTCTAACTTCGTGGGATTGAAAACTCATTGGTTGGCCAATCAGGCTATCCCAATCAATGTGAGGAGTAATAAATGGGCCCATTCAGGTGGTTGGAACAGGGGAGAGAAGATTTAATTCTCAAGGGCATAGATGTATCACCTTAGAATGCTAAGGCATATCCTCATATGTCATTGTCATATGTAATCATCCTTGGACACACAGGCCTTAGCTAGACCGGGCAAAATCCCAGGGCAAACCCCGGGACCATCCCTGTGTATCCACATGATGCATAGGGGATCCCAGGATCAGGGAGGGATGATCTCTCCCTTGCCCTGGGATCTTGCCCTTCCCTTTGGGCCCACTTTTTCCACGGTCCCGGGCTGACTGTGGAATGTGTGTCCCGTTGCCACGGTTTGACCCGGCTCCACGCAATTCCTTGCAGGGAGCCGGGAGCCGCACACAGGGTGCAGCACTCCTCAGGAGCACTGTGCCCATCGGGGGGGGGGGGAGTGGGGAAATTAAGTTTGTGTACTCTGTCTTCTTTAAAAATAAAAAATGGCGGGTGTGACACCTCTCTTCCTGAGGTCATTGCGCCTCACGTGTAAACGAAGGAGGGATCTCACATTAATCACAATGCGAGATCCTCCCTCCTCCATCATGGACTATGAGGTAAGTCTAGCTAAGGCCATAGTTGACCCAGTTATACTTAAAAACAATGAGTTCCATCTAGATTTCACGTATATAGATTTGCTGGCTGAAGTAGGTATTTCTACCCCATCCTCCTCACAATAGCTCCTACAGCCCTCTGAAAATGCTACACAGAGGACTTTGCTGAATTGAGTGAGTTGTGGAATTGGGGAACCCTCCCCGAAATTGGACAGAAACACCTTCCATTGAGTTTCTCTATGCCGTGGAAGGAACATCCTGGATTCAAAATAATAGACTGAATTAGAAAATTTAACAGAATGTTCAAAATTCACATGGAAGCAAACAACCTGATTACAAAGGCAGCTAATTTTCTTAACAACAACAATTGTAAAAATGAGAAAAAATATTTCTAAATATTTAGCTTACAAGTAAAGAGGAAATGAAAGGTAATGTAACTGGATCTTCTCTCCCTAGACATTTCTTGAGTCATAACATTTTTATCCTTCTTTAAGCCATGGCCATGAAGTGAACCTTGAGTTGATGTCCATTTTTTGTCTTCCATTTGAGACAAAGATATTTGACAGTCCCCAATGTTTCTTTTTAAAGCAAGTTAGGAAAAAAAATATCTTCCCCATGGACAAAGAACTTCTAACCAAAGGTTTACCTTGGCTTTGCCTCCCTCTTTTAATATTTGCCTGAGTTCACCTGTTTATAGTGCAACTCATTAATTTCCCATGAGTTTCTGCTGCCTTCCATTTCACTCTGGCCAACTATTGCTATTTTAAATGAACCAGTATAAAGACAGGAGATATCAACATATGTATAAGAATCTCCTGTGATGATTTTACCTTAAAAAAATTAAGCTGAGGCCAGTTTCAGTAAGCTTCTGAATGTAACCAGGTTGCAGAGCAAAGGATTATTAACAAAAAGAACATTTTCACTGAACAGATTAGCTGTTCAGTGAAACATATGTTAACATAATAATTGATATATTATTATTTTGGGTTATTTTAAATCTTGGAATGCATATTCAGACCATGTGACCATAATGCATAGTATAAACACACACACATGAACACACTTTAAATAAATAAATGAAGGAGTAGAAACAGCTCATTGGAGTGTAAATATATAATAGGGGTCCATTAACTGTATGGGAGCTAATTTTGTATGTAACACAACCATGGACAATAGTGTAAAACTGGAATTATGTGGTTTGGGGCCATCGCAAAAAAATTGTAGCCATATTTTTCCAGTCCATGACAATCATATGGGAAGACACTCGTGATTGGTTTCCCCATACATGATTCAAGCATTTCAAACAATATTATTGTGCTATAGCATGAAATTAAAAAAAAATAGCATCACCCTTGCCACTTCAAAAATATTATTGAATAACCCTAGTGCTTCAAGGATTCTAATCTTGTTATTTTCAAGTTAATCATTTTCCTTTTCATTTATAAACTAGTCCCAACCTATATCTCTATGCACGGAGAGTTGCCATCCTGGTCTTAGCAAGAAAATGAGGGAGGGAGAGCCATTTTGCTGCTATGATTGCATCTCATGTCCAGAAGGGAAGATTTCAGAAGAGGAGGGTAAGAAATATAGCGTCAAGAGTTATGAAACAGATTGAAAGTAATGAAGTGTGAATTCCCCAGGATTGACTGTTTTTTTGTTCCATTTTGGTGTCAGGGATTTTCTGTAATTTTTTTACAATGGCCAGGAATGACATGATTTCCCCCTTTCAATCCACCATAGCATGGCAGGAGTGGGGATGATACACTTTCCAGATTTCCCATTGCCTCTGCAGTGCCTTAAAGGCCCCAATTGAGCAGTGGGTGGTGGGTGGGAATGACATGTTTTCACCTCTGGAAAGTGCATCATTCCCCCCTGCCACACTAATGGTGGCCACCATTATCATGGGGAGAGGTGAAGATGCTCTTTCTAGTGGACCCAGAAAATGTCCTTTCCCACTCCCCCACTGGGGGTCCTCTTTTTTTAGTTTCCCAAGTATGGTCACCCTACTTTAACCCACCCACCCCTGTTTACAACCAAACAAAAATAGTACTTTTGTAATCACTCTACTTCTTATTGAAAGGTTGAGTTGGGCACCATAATTTCATTTGCCATCTCTGGGCAGAATCCAGCAGGACACTTATGCCTCCACCAATTTGCTTCCACCTCACCAATTCTCATCCACAAGCAGTGCCCACCACTTGCAGGACAAACATTTAGCACTTCCAGGGCAACTGGAAATGAGTGAAAATGTTCCTTTCTAAAATGGAGCAAATCAGTGGAGCTCAAATAAGGGGGCATATCATTTCAGTGTTTCTTCTGGGAAGCACAAAATCTCTATTGCAGAAGTAGTGGGTTGCACTTACACAATGGAATTGGAGGGACCCACCATTTTCACAACAGAATGGGGGAGGCAAGAGAATCAGGTTTTTTAAGAACATAAGAATTGCCATGCTGGATCAGACCAAGGGTTGCCAACCACACAGTGGCCAACCAGCCATTGGCCAGAGACCAACAAGTAGAACATGGTGCAACATCACCTTCCTACCCATGTTCCCCAGCAACTGGTGCACACAGGCTTCCTGCCTCGAATACTGGAGATAGCACACAACCATCAGGACTAGTAGCCATTGAGAGCTTTCACCTCCAGGAATTTATCTAATCCACTCTTTGTTTGTTAAATTCCAATTGTTTGGTATTAAAAAGTAAAAATGAGGAGGTGGAGGAGAGTTTTCTGTGACAAACAAAGAATTATGATATACTGACAACATATATGAAATATTTTTGGGTCCAAATGTTTTCTTTTGCAGATATGAATGATTGTAATCAATGTGTGGAAGACAAATATCCAAACAAAAACCAGGATTCATGCATTCCAAAAGGTATAACCTTCTTGTCTTATGAAGAACCACTGGGTGTCAGTTTAACCAGTCTTACTCTTTCATGTTCTTTGATCACAATTGTGATGTTGGGGACATTTATTAAGCACCACAACACTCCCATTGTCAAAGCCAACAACCGTGACCTCACCTACACTCTTCTCATCTCCCTGCTGCTCTGCTTCCTTTGTGCATTGCTTTTCATTGGCCAACCGCAGAAGGTGACGTGTCTCCTCCGACAAATGGCTTTTGGCATCATCTTCTCAATAGCTGTATCTTGTGTTTTGGCAAAAACCATCACAGTGGTTCTGGCTTTCATGGCTACTAAGCCAGGATCCACGATGAGGAACTGGGTGGGGAAAAAGTTGGCAACTTCCATTGTTCTTTCTGCCTTCCTTATTCAAGCAGGAATCTGCATTGTGTGGCTATCGTTCTCTCCCCCATTCCCAAATTTTGACATGCACTCATTGCTTGAAAAAATTATTCTGGAATGTAATGAGGGATCCACTGTTATGTTTTACTGTGTTCTAGGCTACATGGGTTTCCTGGCTATCATTAGTTTCACTGTGGCTTTCCTTGCAAGGAAGCTCCCTGACAGTTTCAATGAAGCCAAGTTTATCTCTTTCAGCATGTTGGTCTTCTGCAGTGTGTGGTTATCCTTTGTTCCAAGCTACCAAAGCACAAAGGGAAAATACGTGGTGGCTGTGGAGATCTTCTCTATATTAGCCTCCAGTGCTGGACTACTATTTTGCATCTTTTTCCCAAAATGTTTTATTATTCTATTAAGGCCTGAACTGAACAACAGAGAACAGTTAATGAGATGGAAGGCTTGAAGAATATGCCTATGTTGTTTGTTCTTGTCTGCTCACTAGAAATGTGTTCATGTGCTTGCAATATTGTTTCTTTAAAAAGAGTTTCTCTTTTGCTGCTGCCCAATTTTAATCGTCCTCAAAGTTTTCCCCAGTACAATTTTTTTTTTGAATCTGTCTCTTCCATAACAAAATCATCCTCTGCAGAACTATCATTGAGACACCTGGTGAAATATTCCCTTCTATGCTCTTTGCAAAGCCACAATACAGGATCACCTCATGTAAGGATCTAAACCTCACTATTTCATTGGGCCATTCAGTTATTTGTATGGACAGAAGACTGAGTTTTTCCTAAAAGGGGTACTAGTGTCCCTATTGTTTAGGGAATTGTTAAAAAAAACATAAGCCTCAATATTCTACTTCTTATAAACATAGAACTTGTTTAGATAATAACACAAGACCTGGCATCCATGATCTACCTAATGAGTTCAACAATTGTGCAAAATTTGAAAGTGATCTGATAAAAATTGCCACAGATAGAACAAGTAAAAAACTGCTGAAAATAGACATATTTGTACTTTATTCAATCCTGTGGCTTGGCATATAATATATTCCAACTTTTGATGAAAACAAGTGTAATTCATTCACATTTGTGAAGGATATGTGTCTTTCATTTGGAGCTCCATCACACGTGGGACAACATGCTCCCTACCATCGCTTTTCCACTCTGAGTTTCTTTGCTCAGTAACTTCCTGTTTCAAAACAGGAAGTAAACAATGTGAACAAGGCCCATGCAGTCAGGCATTCTAATCATGCTGCTTCTCCTGCACACAGCAGGAGAGATCAGCAATTTCCAGTTTTAAAAATATTTTGGACTTTCTGTGTTTTTTCTTGTGGTGCAAGGAAGGCCAGAAGGGGTAGAAGAAACACAGGAGGCAGACAACATCATTGGGGGGGGGGGACCTGCAAAAAATTTGTGAGTGCCCAGTAATAAATGTGCAATAAAATACTCATCAGATGGAGCTCTTGGTGAAGTTATGAGCAAGGGTTCAAAAATGATAAAGTGTTTTTCTGCCCCATGACAGTGGCAGCACTAGGGGAAAAAAAATTCAGAGGGGGCACAGCAGAGGCAAAGTATATTTCTATATGGGCTGGCTATGCCCCACATGTTAGAAAGAAAAATGATGGTAAATCTCACACGGTAACTGCCATCCTAACCACATATTCTGAAATAAATCATACATTGATTAATTTAGTATTTTTTAATATAGCATGTATTAGCTGAATCCAAATTACAGTGAGGAAAAAAGCTTTCAAACAAGGTAGAGTCACTATATAAGGATTTCCTTGACATACAGGTTAGACCGACAGAACACTTCCTTTAGAAAACAGTTACTTTTCAACCAGTGCAGGCAGAACCAGGAAGGTAGTCACTTAGGCCATAGCTAGATGGGGTTTTATCCCTGGGGCAATCCTGGGATCGTCCCTGTGTGTCCACATGACACGCAGGGGATCCTGGGATCAGGGAGGGATGATCCCTCCCTTTCCCCAGGATATCACCCTACACTTTAGGCCCACTTTTTCTGCTGTCTTGGGCTGATCCCAAGACCGTGGAATGTGTGGGCTGGTGTCGTGGTTTGTCCTGGCTCCTCGTGGTTACTCAGGAGGAGCCAGGAGCTCTGCGCCCATCAGGGGTAGGGTGGGGGGAGCAGGGAAAAGTGTAAAAAAAACACTTACCATTTGCACATGTACATTCATGCACTCTGCCCCTTTAAGAAAAAACAAACAAAATGGTGGCCGCACTGACCTCTCCCTCCGAGGTCATCATGCACTGCATGTAAATAGAGGTGGAGATCTCATGGCAAAAAATATCGCTAGATCTTCATCCCTTTGTCGCGCTAGACTGGTAGGTCTAACTGAGGCCTTAGTGTAAGGAAAGTAAGAGCAAATTGAGACCCAGGACTTGTACATTTTGGAAAGCCAACACATGTTGTTGTGTATCTAACTTATAGCCATTGCCAGCTGATTAGATAGTCAGTCACTGGGAGAGAATGGAGAAGTATGTAAATCTAAAGAAGTTGAATGCACTGATAGTTATGAACCCCTGCAAAACGATTGACAACAGTTTCAAGGTCCAGGATTTGTGACAGTTTCTTTTCAATTGCCAGTATAGCAATATTACTTAGACATTTATCACTGCTACTTACTGTAAGTATGTCTTAATTTGCTGCAGAGATGAACATGTTTGTTCACATCCAGCACTTGTTAGAGGTATTGTAATGGCTATGGGACACAGTCAATGGCCTTAGCTAGACCTAAGGATTATCCCAGGCAAATGAAGGGGTCATCCCTGCCTGCTCCCTGGATCCCCTGTGTGTCATTTGGATGCACAGGGATGATCCCGGGATATATGCCTGGTCTAGCCATGGCCTGTGGAATTCACTGAAAGTCAGCTTCAGTTATGCAAGAAGAGTAAGCACTTGGTTCACTCTGTCAATTTTTATTTGTCTTTCTCGTTCATACCTTTCTAGAACATTGGAGGAAAGTCTGAGGCCATTTCTAGACCTGCCTTTTTTCCTGGGAACATCTCAGGATCATCCCTGTGCATGCAAATGACACACAAGGGATCCCAGGAGCAGGCAGGGGCAATCCCTCCATTTTCCTGGGATAATCCTTAGATGTAGAAAGGGCCTGAGTTCTGCTTCAAATCCATTCATGTCAGTGCTATAATGTCTTGCAAATGCACTGAGTTTTTCTGGATCAAGAAAGTAACATCACTTGGGCTTGAAAGTGCTAACCCCATTCAAAACATTGCAATTGTCTGTAAATCTTCTCTGAATTTCACTAATAGTGTGATCAACAACAGGTAGGAAAACCTTAATTCTAAATTCATGGTCAGTTTTGGGATCAATACTTTCTGCTGTATTTAATTCAATAATATAGTTTTGAAATTGTTTTGGAATACAACACATTCTCTTTTCTTTATTTTGCATGTTTATGGAATTTTCTTCTGCTAACATCTTCCTCCTGATCTCTGAGGTCTTGCAATTTATCAGTCAGAAAATTAACAAGGGCCCATGCTTGAGCCACATCACAATCAGATGTTTGCAAATAATCCGATATCACTTTTAGTTTAAGGAACACTTCACTAAAAAGATTCAGGCACAATACAAAGCCAAAATCTTTTTGGTTTAGAATGCCACAAGCCTGTACACTTCTTTCAGAATTTGATTCATTGCTGATTATATTCAGAAGCAATAGAATTACAGGAAGTGTTGACTTAACAGCTAGACATAATGCAATCTGACATACCAAGCCAGGGTCTGACCACCTTTTTAATTCAATAATTCTATTCCTTGTTTGTCTTTTCAATTAAGTGAAACATGGATGCACATAAGGGGGGGATACAAATATGTACAGTTGTTGAAGAAGATTAAAGAAGTTTGCAACAACATCAATATTCTTACATACATTATCAATAATTAAGTTCAACCCGTGGTTGAAACAATGTTCATACAGTTGACAGTCAGGGTAATCATTCCATATTAAAAATGGCAGTAATCAATGTGCAAAGTGGAAATTGCCTCAGGCTTGAAAATAACCCAATTTTTTCCATTTAGCCAACAACATTCTTCCAAGTAAATGAAAACAAAATGTCGACTACATGACAAGAATGGACAAAGAGTTGAAATGAGTGGAAGTGAATATGTAGCTGTCTAATATGCATATGTGTAAAACAGACTAGACTTCATTGTTATTGAAGGGTTTTTAAAAAAACTGGTGGGTAGGGACTGGTCCTCGCCAGAAGAATTCACTATTCATGGTGTGCATGCATACTGCCTAAACTGATAGACTGGGAAAGCTGGTGAATGCTTTCACTTCCATTGGAAACCTGGCTGCTCTTTCCTCGAAACAACCTAGCACTGCAAAAGGGTTGCTTTGGCCTGTTATGACTGCAGGCTGGTCTTTCCCTTTGTTAGACAAATTGCTGGTTGATGGCCCAGAATGGTCAATGGTGGGAGATAATTGGTACTGCTTTTTTAAAAAACTGGTACACAACCTAAAATTAATCTTCAGTGTTGTTGATATAAAAACTGTCATGTTTCTCCTCACTTCTGTTCTGTGCAAACTCAGGAACCTATTTCCAAGGTGAGGGGCTGGTCAGAGTTATAGATGGTATTTGTGTTTTCAGAAATGGAGATCAGCCATTGCTTCTCTGTCCCAAAATGCAATGCTAGGTGTAACACCTAACATTGATAACTGCAACTCCTATGACTGACTAATTCATTTAGACTGCAAAGAGTTTGGATTTCTTCTACACTATGGACTAGTATAATAATAATAACAACAACAACAACAACAATAATAATAATAATAATAATAATAATAATTCAAAAACAGTTCAGGAGAAAGGATTAACCTCCATTTCACACTGCCATGGCTCAATCTGGTGGAACATCTCACCATATGAGAAAATAGGAAATGCACAACAAATATTACAATAGCCATTGAAAAGTGCAACCTGGCAATAATAATAATGGCAATAAAAATAATATCAACATGAACAATGAGTGCTTCCTTTAAAAACAGTTCGGGGGAAAGGGTTAACCCCATTTCGCATTGCCATGACATCAATCTGTTGGAACTTCTCACCAAATGAGAAAATTGGAAATCTACAACAAATATTACAACAGCCACTGGAAATTGCAACCTAGTGGGAGGAAGTGTGATCAACAGTCATCTATTTGTTCCTCCGCCATGTGCTTCCTGCAAGATCAGTACTGTGTATCAAGACTCTGAAAATGTGCTATACTACTGTAAGTGACATTTATCACAAACACACTCCCTCACACAATAAAAAAAGTGATCCAATAGAAAAATAGATGCTATACACCTATTTTTCTAAGGGTAGAATAGGGGGTGGGAGCTTAAGCAGTGCTTTTGTGTGCATTTGGGAGGACAAGAAGCTCATTCCAAAGTTGATTTTCTAAATCACATCTGTTGATATATTCTCAATCAGTCTAGTAGTTATATGATCGAACACATTCATCTTTAGCACTAGACCATGTTTCTGGCATCCCTTCCTTCTTGAAGGCCATTAAAAACCCACAACCCTTCATTTTTCAATCCGTTTAGATATGACAAACATGTTTTCTCCTGGGATTCCACAGGTTACCTTTCTCTTTAGTTAGCAAACAGGCTATAATTAATTTTACTGCTTCTCAGAAATCCCTTGTGGAGTTGCAAAGCCCAGTAGCTAAACTACTAACACAATTGGTGAAGGA
The DNA here is from genome assembly GCF_023053635.1 of Elgaria multicarinata webbii. Classification (NCBI taxonomy): domain Eukaryota; kingdom Metazoa; phylum Chordata; class Lepidosauria; order Squamata; family Anguidae; genus Elgaria; species Elgaria multicarinata. Next base: position 25,365,471 of record NC_086181.1, on the reverse strand, counting down.
TGATACAAATATAATCTGCAACATCCAGAGGCAGGGCTAGAGTTTGGGAAGAGACAAAGATGTACCTGGCTGTTACTGATACCATACATTTTAGACTATAGGCAGTAGAATGAATTAATATTCTGTTTAGGCTTTTGTATTCTTGGAGACTCCATTAAAACTCTTATTGATAGAAATAGGGGGATGTATAGTAGGTCTAGGCAGAATATTTCTACTTAAGATGGTGGCACTAGTCATATTATTACTGATTCTCTCTTCTCATATTGTATGCAAGGCTCACATTGCTCAATGCAGTTTCCGTGAACCAAACCATCCAATTCACAAATATCATGAGTCAGGAGATCTCCTCGTTGGTGGCATTGCTTCTCAGATATTTATTGTCTCCAAGTTGCTAAACTTCACAGAAGAACCTCTGCCAACGGTTTTTGATGAGCTTAAGTAAGGACTTGATCAGGGTAATTTTCTTTGTATTCATATTTTTTCAGCCCCGTTACAATGGATTTGGTAGTTGGAAATAAGATAATAAATGTAAATGAATGGCCAAATCAGACCTTAGATGTGAAATTCATGATAAAATTATGAATATTTATGAAATTCATGAAATTTATTAATGATAAAATTCATTTATTTCTTTTAAAATTACTATCAGTCAGAGACCCACTGATTTCAATTTGGCCCACGTCAGTGGAAAATATGAATTAGCCCCTTTCTCTGCACTTTTTTTTTTTTTTTGTAAATCTGTTACCCACCCCAGGAGTGATTTGTTGTATCATGATGTATGATGAGATGTATGACATAGGTAGTCATATAGTTTATTGAAAGTCAAACATTAGCTCTGTGGGCCATTTAGATTGAGAAGTTGTTGCCAGGAGTGGAGGGAAAAGAATGATTTAGCCTCTGACACCAGTTTTCCAGATCCATTCTGAATAAGTAGCAATGCTATACTCAAATGCTCTACTTTCATTTATGAAAGAATGCTAGGATTGACATAAGCTTTTCTTTCCTCTTGTAGTTATACTAGAAAGGAAACAAACAAACAGCCAAACTATATCATCCTTCTCACTTCCACTGGACCATATTTAGCACTCCAGAACAGAGCAAATAAATTCGCATACACACAACTCTGACCACCTAACCTCATCAAAATTCTTAACTTTCTCAAAGTTTCTGTAAACCTTTCTCCCAGGCAGATCCCCAAACATGTATACAAAGCAGTATTGGGCTAAGCACACAAACCTATGCATTTTTAGACAGAAAACACTCCTAAAATTCCTAGTATGCCCTAGCCAACCATGCATAGGGTACTGCCCTAAATTGGATTATTGGTCTATCTAGCCAAGTATTTTCTTTTACGGGAAGCAGCTCTAGGCAGAGGTTTTTCTCAGCCCTGCCTTGCCCAATTAATATGAAATGATTGGGATTTGTTTTAGATCCAGCTTAGGAGAGGGCCTTTTCAGTGGTGGCCCCCCCAATTATGGAATGATCTCCCCGATGAGGCTCGCCTGGTGCCAACATTGTTATCTTTTCGGCGCCAGGTCAAGACTTTTCTTTTTTTCCGGGCAGTTAACAACATATGCTGAGGTGTTTTTTTTTAATTGACTCCAGAATCATTGTTTTAAAAGGATATTGTTGTTTTTATGTTCTTGATGGTTTTAAATTCTGTATACTTGTTTTTAATGTTCACTGTTTTTAACTTCTGTAAACCACCCAGAAAGCTTCTGCTATGGGGCGGTATCTAAATGTAATAAATAAATAAAAAAAATAAGAATATTCATGTGACCCCAAGCAAGATCAACTTATGGATGCAATATCTGTCCCCCACTTTTGTCAACATTTAGTGGAAACTTGTGGATGTGATCTTACAGAAGGATTTTTTCTGAGTTTTCCCCTGTCAGTATTCTCGGGATCATGTATCATCTTTCAAAGCTGTTGTTGTTTTTATCATCTTCAATTTAATGTTAAGGCTATTTCCACACATGCAAGGAATTTTCTCCTCAGAATTCTTTGTTACTGTTCCTTCTCATATTTCTGCAACTTGGCTTAAAATACAGGTGAGTTTATAAATAATAGGAATTGTTCTACTTATGAGAGACTCTGGGACCACCTAGGTTACAATTCTTACTTTTGAGATTTAAAATAGAATGGCTCTTTTGTGCTCTAATTTTATGTTTTTGCTGTTATGCTGTGAGTGTAATGTAGAATAAGAATTTTGTTTGTATGAATTAATATCTGAATGTATTAAAGAACATCATTTTAATTGACACTCTGTTTATGCACTCCCTACTGTGAAATATATCTCTTACTATGAAAATAAGAGAACTAATATGAACATTGATACTGTTCTCTGATGTTTGTGTAGATTACCTTAGACTTAATCTTGCCACGCTAGAAATGCTGAAATAAAGAATAATGAAGAGAATGCATGAAGTGTAGAATATTTGTCTGTTATTGGATCCAACTTTTGTTCTAGCGTATTGATGAAGAATTATCAACACATCCTAGCTTTGGCATTTGCAGTAAAAGAGATTAATGCAAATCTTCAGATTTTGCCCAATGCCACTTTAGGCTTCCACATCTATGACAGCTATTTCAACGCACAGTGGACCTACCATGTCACAATGCTACTTATATTCATACTGGAGAGATTCATTCCCAATTACATATGTGGCATCCAGAATAAGGTAGCTGCAGTTATTGGGGGACCGGACTCCCAAATCTCCCTTGATGTGGCAACCATCTTGGATATCTACAAGATCCCACAGGTAGGCTATGTGAACAGATGTTTCATATGCCCTTTGCTGTTGCAGTTGCAATTTTGTGGCCTTGAGTCAGAAGTGATGGTGTGAAATCTGTTCAAATCCATTCCTCATCTTTTTTTTTTTCCTGTCAAAGCATCACCCCACTAAATAAATAAATAAATAAATAAAGGATGCTCTTTCTCTAATAAAGCCAACATGTGTGATCTAAACTGCAATGAAGTGAAAGAAACTGAATATTTCCAATGCTAGATATTATTAATAATAACAATAATAATAATAATAATAATAATAATTTATTTCCTGCCTCTCCACTTGGATTGAGATGGGGAACAACAGTGAATATAAAACACATAAAACTGATTAAAAGCATAGTATACATGATTGAAATATCCTTAAAACATCCTAAAAACATTCTAAATTAGTTTACAGTTCTAGTACACATATGAAAGATGCATGAAAATAAACCTAAGTATGACCAGTTAGACTTACACACAATATATTGCAGTGTGAAATGTTCTTATCCTTGTCCAGGTAGTCGGCCAGGCTTTGCCTCAGCCAAGCTTTTGTACAATATTGTGTGGCAAATGCCAAGGTTCAGAGGTTCTCTCAAGATACCACTATGTAGGCGAAGCTGGGCTATATCATTAACCACACATTTAGAAAATCCTGCTCAAAGTATATAGTTTTGAGCCAGCTTGAAATAGATGAGACAGAATTCTGTTTCTTAAGGAACAGTCTTAAGGAACAGTCTCTCAGGGCTCATCTACACCAAGCAGGATATTCCATTATGAAAGCAGTATGAAAGCAGTAGGAGCCACACTACTGTTTTATAGTTGTACTGAAGTGCACTGACAAGTGTTGGGGCCCATGACACATTTATTGTGTTGTACCCCGCCTTGATCCACAGGGAGAGGCAGGTAACAAATAAAATTATTATTATTATTATTATTATTATTATTATTATTATTATTATTATTATTATTATTACATAATCCACTTTCATACCACTAGATGTGTCAATGGGCCCCAACAGTTGTCAGTGCACTTCAGTACCACTATAAAACAGTAGTGTAGATCCTGCCTTTTATATACCGCTTTCACGTCACTTTCATAGTGGAATATCCTGCTGGGGGTAGATGAGCCCTCAGACACCATTTGTCTTCCCCCCTCCTTTTTACTACAAAAGTATCAACATAGCAGTACTAAATATAAGGGCTTATGCATGCATAAATTCATACACAGGAAACAGCCAACATCATTCTAAACAAGGCTTCTAAGCAGAGTCAAGTACAATTGCTATTCTCAGTGCTAATCAATATCAAGCTTACAAGGTTGCTTCTAAGGCAGGACACGAGGGGAAGCTGACCCTGAGAGGATGGCTGCCACAGTTGCATGTTCTGAGTTCATATACTTTTTGGATGATATATTTTTCAAGCTATGATTCACTACTATTTATGTTTCGTATTTAAGAATTTCAAAGATTACATTTCTACCTTCATTTTTCATAGGTCTAAATAAGATTATTGAATTGTTAAGCATCTTATCAAGGTGAATTAGCGAAACAACATACTTACACAAACGTTCTAGCCCTCCTTGACGTGTTACAGTTATATCTGTGACACAAAAATATTTCCTCGAAATTTATTTATTTTAGTTATTTACAATATTTGCATACCACTCCACATCCGAAATTTTGAAGCAGTGAACAGCAGACAGGATGATGATGATGATGATGATGATGATGATGATGATGATGATGGAAACTGGGAAGTATGTAAAATGAAAATGCTTGTTATTACTATTTTTAAAAGAAACAGGCTTCTAATAAGAGCGTGTCCAGTTTCCTGAAATAACAATGTTTTGAGGAGGTGCAGAAGCAAAACATTGTTGGTGCCTGTCTGACCTCCAAAGACAGGGAATTCCATAGGAAGGGGGCCACCACACCAAAGGCTCTTCTCTGGGTGAACTGTAGGTCAATGTGGCACCACCATTAGCATGCTCTTTGATGACCAGGCAGTTTGGGAAAGGAGAAAGAGCTCTCTCAGATATCTTATTCCCAAATTGTTTAGGGCTTTGCACACTAGTACTAGAACCTTAAACATCACGTGGTAGCAAATAGGCACTATCCTGTCTTGTGAAATTGTTTTGTTATTACATATCTTGTTGCACAGTATTTATGATCTGGGATAAGGTTCCTGGTTATTTATCTGATGGTCCATCTGATCTCATTATGTCTCTAACTGTCTGATGGTACCCTCTTAACTATGCTAAGTGGAAGATGTAACTAAAATTTAACACTGACACCTCCTTATCTGGATTCCTTTCAGTAATGGCTGCCATCAGTAAAGGGTGATAATGACCAATCTCTAATGGCCTGGCACTGTTGCCTCTCATCTGGCAAACCTCAGGGATGAGACATTTTTACTTCTTGAGAGTCAGAAGGCCAAGTTTTGTTGCATTAGACATTGGAATTCTATGATTAATTCCAGAATTCTCCTGGAGGCATTTGATTATATAATTTCACAATTGGGGAAATATGAAAACTTTGCCTGATCTGACATAATGGGGGTAGTCAACCAGTTTAGTTCACGTTTACACTAGGGTGGAAGGAAGAGATAGTTCTAGCTGTTATCCTATGTCTTTACCTCTTATGAATCACCCTTGATGCACCCTTATTACTCTACAGGAGGTATTTTGGGATTTGTTCTTTATGTCAAATGACTAGATTCCTGATAACTCTGATAATTCCATTTTATACTGCATCTATGACCTAATCTAAGGATTATCCCAGGGAAATGGAGGGGTCATCCCTGCCTTCTCCTGGGATCCCCTGTGTGTCAGTTGGATGCACAGGGATGATCCTGGGACAATCCTTGGATATGGGCCTGGGATATAGGCCTGGTCTAGCCATGGCCTATATCTTTCAGCTATTCCCCAATCTCTTATTTTCCCAAAATGTCTCTGGTTTCTTGCTGTCATTGTCCATCATTTCTTCTGCTCTCTATGTAAATGGCCTTGGCTTGCCCTGGTTATCTTATATTGACTTTTGGACTCTCTCTTTTGGCCCAGTTCTATTTTATTTCATTTTTGCCTGTCAGATTTATGCAGGTTGTTTTCATGGAGGGTGAATGAAGAAGGCTTGCGGTATTCAAATTTGATAACTCAATACAAAATCAGCCTGTATTCTTGCACTTTGGCTATAAAGGGGAAGAATAATGAGCTGCATTGAATGTAAGTCCCTAAAACTTCCAAGAGTAGCCTGATGCTTGTCACTGCTGTCTTAGAGTTAGAAACAAAAACAAAATCCACTAGCCTTACAAGGTTGTTGTAAGGATTATTGACATGTGTAAAGATTGCTGACATGATGCATGTGATATACTTTACAATGTTCTTGTTTCTTCCTTCTACCTTCTACATCTGTCTTTAGCTCATATATGGTTCTGCTCCAGTGATAAGTAACAAAACTCCAGGACTTTTCTTCTACCAGATGGCCCCTAAGGAAACTCTTCAACACTTGGGGATCCTCTCTCTGGTTCAGCATTTCAACTGGATATGGATTGGGGTCGTTACCATGGATGATGACAATGGAGAAAGATTTGTGCAAGCGGTGCTCCCGCGGTTTTCTGAACAGGCCATCTGTTTCGCCTTTGTAGAAAAAATCCCCAAAGTACGTGGTGTTGTTATAGGTTTGGTGGAGCACGTAGTAAAAATGCATTTTAATATCATGGAGAGCAAAGCCAATGTAGTGGTGATGCATGGAGAATCTTTTACTGTGGCATTTCTGAGATACCTGCCATTCCTATCAGAGTTAGAAGAAAATATTACAAATAAGCGAAAAGGAAAAGTGTGGATAATGACAGCACAGATGGAGCTCACTTCATTTGTCTACCAAAGGGATTGGGATACAGAAATACTCCATGGTGCTCTCTCTTTCGCCTTTCACTCCAATGATCTCGAAGGATTTCAACTATTTGTTGAGAGCAGAAACCCTTCCAGCACAACAGGAGATGGTTTCATCAGGGAATTCTGGCAACATGCCTTTGGATGTGTGTTCCCAAATGCAGTTGTGAATGAGGAGGATATTTGCACTGGAAATGAGAAGCTGAACAGCCTCCCCGGGCCTTTGTTTGAAATGAGGATGACTGGCCACAGCTTCAGCATCTACAATGCTGTCTATGCTGTAGCCCATGCGCTACATGCCCTATCCACGTCTAGACTAAAACGCAGCACAATGCTGGGCAGATGGGGACTGACATTTCAGAATCAACCATTGTGGCAGGTAATGGATTAATTTAAATGCCCACCTACACACCTTATTCTGCCTTTCTGTTTTGGCTGGCCCTTTGTCAATTGCCACTTTTTTTGCTGGGGTTTTGTTGCTGGTCTTGGATCTATGTAGAGATGTTTTCAAATTGTATTGCTGATTGTCACTCCAGCATCAGCAGATAGATAGCTGGCCAGACAGAGTACCCTGTTACATTCTGAGATGTAGAGAACATTCATAGTGGACTGAAACTGGCATGGAACCAGTGTTGCAGTTTTGGTTTTTATTTTAGTTGCTGTTAAATCTGCAATAACTTAAAATAATAGGGTTATTGCAAGCTCGTATGTTTTTCTGGTTTTAAATTGTATGTTTTTGTGACTTTAATTTTGTGTATATTGTCTTTAAGTGTTTTTATCCTATGTAAATAGCACAGAGAGCTTTGGCTATGGGGCAGTATACAAATTTAATAAATAATATAATAATAATTATAGACATTTAGGATGTGATGCATACTGTTCTTATGTTCTTATCTCATCCCCTCTCTTCACTTGCATGCTCAGTTAAACTCTCCTATATTTTTTATACAATCTCAGTAGATTTCTTCAGGTTGTGTCCAATGTTAGGCCTATTTAGAGTAGATCCATTCAAACACATCTTTCCCACATTACATTGGTTTCAGATCTAGTACTTTGTTTACAATGCAATGTCAACTTCTATTTTTATGCTTATCAATAATGTAAACATAAAGTAAAATATTTTTAATCTAAAATAACTTTTAAATATGCAGAGAAACTACAAGTGTGTGTGTGTCTGAGAGAGAGAGAGAGAGAGAGAGAGAGAGAGAGAGAGAGAGAAGTATTAATCACTAATTTTAAATATGTAAATATAAACTTATACTTTATTGACGATTAAATGCATAGAGTACCCATTATTAGTAAAATGCCTGATGTGTTTGTTCTTTGGACATCTGAGTGAAATGGGTTGATGTTAATCCACTTCAACAGGAAGACAGAATAATAGAAAATATTCCACTGAGACTTCAAAAGGAATTGAAATGGACTTCAAACAGTGAGAAATATCTAGACTTGAACTTTATATTTAGAACTGGTTCCACAAGAAAAGAAAGATTTTTCCCATCCAATGCAGATATTTGTGTAACCAACACAATTCCATTCAACTGCAAACTTTTCTAAATTCATTCCTTTTCCATCCAGCTCCATCACTTTCTGAGAGGTGTCTCATTTAACAACAGTGCTGGGGACAAGGTTTCCTTTGGCCAGACAGGGGAGTTAGTGGCTGGATTTGACATTATCAACTGGATTTTTTCATCAAACCAATCTTTTCATAGAGTGAAAGTTGGGCAGATAGATCCTGAGGCACCTCCAGACCAAGCATTTACTATCAATGAGGATGCCATAACATGGTACAGGTGGTTTAACCAGGTAGGATCTATCTGAAGAAAGTTTGGGAGGTGTTTCCCCCCCCCAAAAAAAATGAATAAGCACTGATTCTTATTTCTGATATGCAGTGCTCAATCTTAATAAAATACTGATTTCAACTGGGTTGTATCCAATTGTTTAATACTGAAGGAAGGCCCTTCCATGAGCAAGAAATATGTGGGAATGTGACTTTCACATATTCCCCTTTTCTACTGCAGCCCATTGTACCACTTCCAATGGCGTTCCAGAGTTATCTACACCCCTCTAGAGCCGTGTCAGAAAGAGGGAAGTAGGCAAATCGGAGTCCCTATTCCAAGATGTAGTAAAGAAAGCATTGGGGTGCATGTTAAAGAAAGGGGTGGAGAGAAAGGGATAAGATGAGGATTTGGGAAGTCGAGATTTGATGTGATCGGGCTATTCTTGAAGCAAAATTGTGGTAACCAAAAAGAGAGGTGAAAGTGTTCTATCCAGCATACACAGTTCATTCACTCCAGTTGATAGTGCTATGTGTGGTTATGTTCCATTTGTGTCCCTTACACAGCCATGTCAACTGTGGGACTTCATAAATGACTACTTCTTCCAGAAGAATGAGGCTATGGGGGAGGGAGGGGAAACACACCAAAGTAATGACCAAACATGAAGCCAGCAAATCCCTAGCTGCAATCCTTCCCTTTCCATTAGCTAGCCAGGGAAGGGTGCACTGGAAGGCTATACTCAACCATGGAATAGGGAGTTTGGCAGCTACATGTTGTAGAAAGACCTGTGAAGATAGATGAAGGTTTTAAAAATAAGAACATAAGAAGTGTCATGCTGGATCAGACTAAGGGTCCATCTAGTCCTGCATTCTGTTCACACAGTGGCCAACCAGCCATCGGCCAGGGATGAACAAGCAGGGCATGGTGCAACAGCACCCTCCCACCCACGTTCCCCACCAACTGCTGCACACAGCACACTGGATATATTTTCTTGGGTCAGAAGACCCATTCCTGAAGCTCATTGAAACTCCTGGTCTCAGTAGCAACAGAGGAAAGATCTTCTTTAAAAATAAGACTTGTTTTTGGTAGAACATGTCCTATGGCTAGGCACAGCTGGTAGCAGCAAGGTTAGGGGAACCTGAGTGCAAAATAAGCACCAATTGGTGACAGAACCACAGTGACGGAATTCTCCTTACCCCACTCCGTATAATATGCATGGAAGAAACAAAAAACATACAAAATTTCATCATCATCATCATCATCATCATCATCATCATCATCATCATCATCATCATCTACCAAAATACATCCACACCAACATCCGGAAAGCAGTCATAATTAAAACACGCTCAATTGTCAGGAAATTCCTGAATCTGTAAAAGACAGAATGACTTGGTAAAGCCCACCATGTCCATCTAGAAAAACCACCACGAGCAAGAAATATATAATAAAATCATCATCTTCATCATCATCATCATCATCATCATCATCTTTTCTTTTCTTTCCTCCTCAATTCAATAATGAATAAAAACAACAACAACCCTAGAACCTTAAGGACTCCAAGGTCTTTATTTGAAAGATGGTCACTCTCCTCTTTCACTTATTGATTAGGTACAACCTCTCTCCATATGCAGTGAGAGTTGCCATCCTGGTTCAAGCAAGACGAGGAAGGAAGGGGAGCAATTTTGTTGCTACGATTGCAACCCATGTCCAGATGGGAAGATTTCAGACCGGGAGGGTAAGTTATATACTATCTGGAGTTATAATATCAAATGGCTCATATAAAATAATGTATGAATCAGGGTCACTTTATCTCAGAGGTTGAAATATGTGTAATTATTAGGGCTGTGCACGGACCCCCCAAACTGCTTCATGGCCTGATCCAGAACTTCCGGATTGGGCCCAAACCGCTTCGGGTTGATCCGCCACTCCTCTGTGGAGCGAGATCAGGCTCCACTGCCATCATCGTATGGATGGCGGTAGCGGCGCCAGGGTAAGCCAACTCTCCCACCCCCTTACCTGCCTCCGTCGCGGTCCATCGCAGGCTTCAATTGAGGCCCCAGTAGAAGCCGGAAGAGAAGGCCGTGGCTTCTGGCTTCAAGCTGGGGCCTCAATTGAAGCCCGTGACGGACCACGATGGAGGCAGGTAAGCCCCCCTCCCCCCTGCTCCCTTATGTGGCTCCATCGCCGTTGCCGCATGGACTCTGCCACCACAGCAGCCAGGTGAGTCCCCCTCTCCCACACTTACCTGCGTCCGGAGCTCCGGATCAAGGCGAACCACTTTGCCTCAATCCGTAGCCCCCCTGACCTGATTCATCTCCGCCTTTGTCAGAGGTGAATCAGGCTGCTCCTCTATCGCTTCTCCGAAGCGGAGCGGAGCACGGCCCTAATAATTATTTGCTTTTGATGATATTTCACATATTCAGACAATAGAAATTGCAATGTATTATGAAGACGTTTCAGTAAATATGGTGCATTATTCTAGTTCTATTCAAAGACAGGAGACACAATTCAGTGATGGGAATGGACTTCCCTTTTCCACTGGGATTCTGAAATGTGGGTTGCTCCTTGGCTATTGCTGAGCATTTCCAGTGAAAAAATAATTTAATAACATGACTGCAATCATTTTACTAGACCTATGAGCCATACTTCATGCTGTTGTCAAATGGATATTTGACTACTGTAGAGTTCTTTACATTAGGGAATTCTTTGAAAATCATTCAAATGCTTCAGCGACCCAGAACATGGCAACTGGGTCTGTAAAAGGGAGTAGGAATAATGTTTTCTTGCAAATGAATGAATTCATGAAGGAGGTCTTGCAAACAGACTTTATTATTTTTAAAAAATATTAGTGTGCCAACTTTCTTGAAGAAATTTCAGAGAAAAATTGACATCCTAAAAAGTCCTCCTTATTTAAAAATGTTAGTTACTTTTTTCCTGCATATATTTTCCCCTGAGATCCTGTTGAGATCAGACAGTGGCAATAACATTAACCCTATTCAGATGACGTGCTAAGCCATGCTCGTTAAGCATTTGGGGCTAACCATGAAGGCTTAATGTGTCATGAGTAAGGCATTTTCCTTAACCATGATTGCTTTATAAACATGTTGCTACATAACCTGCAGGCACCACACCCTCAACATGGCTGCTAGCCTGAGCTAAGAAATGGCTGCCCAGGGCTGTGTGTACTGCAGGGGACGATAGGATGCAGAAGCAACCAGTTGGAGGACTCAAAGAATCAAAAGAGAGGTACATGGTTAGAGTGTTGTTAGGCAAATGGTGCAAGAGTCCATGCTTCCACAGTCATTTGGTAGCAGCACTAGGTGTGGTGAGTGATAACCACAGTGAGATGTGGTTAGAACAACCACGTTCCCCAAAGAATCATCTCAACAGGTTCATAGATTTTCATGTATGTAAAAGGAAGAGCTTCTGCATGCTGTTGAGATTAATATGTGAGATTGAGACCATGTATTTACTTTTACAGACACTGATGACTGTTTTGAATGTGCAGATGAGCACTACCCAAACAAAAACCAGGATTTCTGTTTACTCAAGGTCATAACCTTCTTGTCTTATGGAGAACGTTTGGGAGTCAGTTTAGCCTGTTTTGCTCTTTCCTTTTCTTTGACCACAGCTCTGGTGCTAGGAACATTTATGAAGCACCACAAAACACCCATTGTCAAAGCCAACAACCGGGACCTCACCTACACTCTTCTCATCTCCCTGCTGCTCTGCTTTCTTTGTGCATTGCTCTTCATCGGCCATCCAGAGAAGGTGACATGCCTCCTTCGTCAAACAGCTTTTGGCATCATCTTTTCAATTGCTGTTTCTTGTGTGCTGGCAAAAACCATCACAGTAGTTCTTGCTTTCATGGCCAACAAGCCAGGATCCAGGATGAGAATGTGGTTGGGGAAACGTCTGGCCAGTTCCATTGTTCTTTCCTGCTCCCTTATTCAAGCAGGCATCTGTACTGTGTGGCTGGCAACCAGTCCCCCTTTCCCAGATGTAGATATGCACTCAGTGACTGGAGAAATTGTTCTGGGATGTAACGAGGGATCTGTGGTCATGTTTTATTGTGTCCTGGCCTATATGGGCTTTCTTGCTATTGTCAGCTTCTCTGTGGCTTTCCTTGCCAGGAAGCTCCCTGACAGTTTCAATGAAGCCAAGTTCATTACATTCAGCATGTTGATCTTTTGCAGTGTTTGGTTGTCATTTGTTCCATCCTATCTCAGCTCCAAGGGAAAATACATGGTAGCTGTGGAGATCTTCTCTATCTTAGCCTCTAGTGCCAGTTTGCTGGGTTGCATCTTTTCCCCAAAATGTTATATTATTGTGCTGAAGCCTCAGCTCAACAGCAGGGAACAGCTAATAAAAATAAAGAATTGAAATCTTTGTGCATATTACTATTGTCTAGATTTCAGGGATGGGGGAGTGGTATATGCACGAATACACCTTGACCTTTTCCTGAGAGTTCCCACTTACCATCTCCTTTATATACATCTTTCTCAAAGCTACCACCTTTTTAAAAAAATGTCTTGTTGTCAGTTCAGCTTTAATTTTTCCATCTTGTCTTAAAATGCATCATCTGCTCTGAAGTAGAATGAAATTCCATCCCGTGGGTCAAAGTACATGTCACATGTTTGCTGGGACTGCCATATGAAGTCATCATACATATTGATACTACCTATATATCAGTTGATAGCATAAGATCTCTAAATTTTAGATATGTAATACGTAAAATACAATATAAGCCAATATAAAAACAATATAACATAATAAATACATTAAAATATCACAGAAACAATAAAACAGAGTAATAAAACAGTTACACATCCGGGAAAGTCTATGTAAACAGTTGTATTTTCAAGAGGCAAATGAAGTTTTCCACAGATTTTTCCACACATTTGACAGCATTTCAGATATTGGGTGCTACTGCTGAGAATGCCCTCTTATTACCTTTCCTTGAAAATATGCTACTGGTCATGGGCTAATTAACAGCCTCTCCTCTGAATATCTCAGGGATCATTTGCTGCATATAAGGGAAGACAGTCTGCTAGAGATCCTGGTCCTAAGTATTCTGGTTATTCCAGAACCATCTTGTATGAGGCCATGCATGGTCAGAAATTTGGCTAGCCTTGCTATTTATTTATTTATTTAATACATTTATATCCCACCTTTTCCTCCAAGGAGGCATACACAATCCTTCTCCTCTCCATCTTATCCTCACAACAACCAACCCTGTGATGTAGGCTGGGCTGAGAGTCTATGACTGGCCCAAAGTCACCCAGGGAGCTTCCATGGCTGAATGGGGAGAACCTGGATCTCCCAACTCCCTGTCCTTCACTCTACCCACTACACCACACTGGCTCTCATTACTCCACCTGAAAGTAATTGTGGCATTCCCCAAAGGTGGTGGGAAAACTGATTTCATATGCAGCTAATTAGCTCAAACTACAAATGGAAAAATATGAAATGGATGAAAAATGAACAAAAAAGGGTTTGAAAGGAGGAGGAGGAAAAAAAGAATCCTGTGTGTGAAACTGTACAACAGACTAGCAACTTTCTTTTGAAAGGTTGAAAATTATGAAGATGGGGGCTCTCTATTGTCATAAATCTGATATCGGAAACTATGGTGGCCATAGCTTTCACCCTGCCCACATTCATGGAAATGTTAAGGGGGTGTCCAGATTTGTCTTCCATTTGTAATATCCCCTCCCATTTTCTTGCCTCATCTTTTTTCATACCAGAGAAAATCCATTAAGATGGGGGAAATTAAATATCTACACAATGTCTTTTGATTTTTGGTGCTAGGACCTGCCTTCCTGTGACAAATTGCTCACTTGTAAAGTACGTATACATTAGAGCAACAGCTTGGAAAAAGCTGAGCTAGAGTCTCTCCATCAGCATGAAATCCAAGAATTAATTTTGTCAAACTTGTCAGTATAGTTGACAACCAGGGTTGTGAAATGGTTACAAATAGCAGTAATCAAGGTGTGAAAAGGAGATTGCCTTAAATATGTATCTTTCACAGGTGAAAGCAACACATTTCCAGCTCTTCTAGCACCATCCTTTCAAGTAACTGAAACAAGGAAGTCAACTTCTTGACTAGAATAGGAAGGCAGCTTAAGTAATGATTTGGTGTACTCATGGGTCGACAAGAGGTACTGGTTCCTCTCTATTCCGCCCCGGTTAGGCTTCATCTAGAGTATTGCATCCAGTTCTGGGCTCCACCATTCAAGAAGGATGCAGACAAGCTGGAGCGTGTTCAGAGGAGGGCAACCAGGATGATCAGGGGTCTGGAAACAAAGCCCTATGAAGAGAGACTGAAAGCACTGGGTATGTGTAGCCTTGAGAAGAGAAGATTGAGGGGAGACATGATAGCACTCTTCAAATACTTGAAAGGTCATCACACAGAGGAGGGCCAGGATCTCTTCCAGAGTGCAGGACATGGAATAATGGGCTCAAGTTACAGGAAGCCAGATTCTGGCTGGACATCAGGAAAAACTTCCTGACTGTTAGAGCAGCATGACAATGGAACCAATTACCTAGGGAGGTTGTTGGCTCTCCCACACTAGAGGCACTCAAGAGGCAACTGGACAACCATCTGTCAGGTATGCTTTAGGGTGGATTCCTGCACTGACCAGGGAGTTGGACTCAATGGCCTTGTGGGCCCTTTCCAACTCTACTATTCTATGATTCTATTATTCTAAGAAGATATCTCCAAAGTTGATTTATTTCCCTCTTTCACATCTGTCAACATCACATTCTCAAATAGTCTTGTTATATGATCAAATGCTTTCTTTTCCTCTCTACCACCAGACAATATTTCTGGCATCCCTTTCTTCCTGGAGATCATTCCAAACCCAAAACCCTTTACTTTCCAACTCGTTGAGATATGACAAACATGTTTTCTCATGGAATTCTACAGGGAATCTCAAACTTTAATGTATGGTTACCTTTCTCTTTAATTAGCAAATAGGCTATAATTAATTTTGCTGCTTGTCAGAAACCGCCTGTGGAGTTGCTAAGTCCAGTCGCTAAACTAATAACACCATCTGTGAAGGATGACACAAATATAACCTGTAACATCCAGAGGCAGGACTAGGGATTGGGAAGAGATAAAGATGTACCTGTCTGTGACTGATACCATACATTTTAGAATATAGGTGTCAGGTCTGCCAGTAGAATGAATTAATGCTCAAGTTAGGTTACTGTAAACTTGGAGATTCTATTGATACTGGTTTTTTTAGTTAATATTTAGTGATTAATTTTATGGAAATAGGAGAATATATGTCTAGACAAAAGATTTCTACCCAGTATGGTGGCACTAGTCATATTATTGCTGATTCTGTTTTCTCATATTGTATGCAAGGCTCACATTGTTCAGTGCAGTTTCCGTGATCCACACCATCCAATTCACAAATATCATTGGTCAGGAGACTTCATCATTGGTGGTATTGCATCTCAGATATTTATTGTCTCCAAGTCGATAAACTTCACAGAAGAACCCCTGCCAACGGTTTTTGATGAGCTTAAGTAAGGACTTGATCAGGATAACTTTCTTTGTATTTGCATTACTTCAGTCCCAGAGCAATGGATTTGGTATGAGGTAACGAGGTAATGAAGTCAGACATAATGTGTGAATCCATGGCAAGCTTCTCTTAATATCATTCAGAGAACCACTGATTTCAATTGAGCCATTGCAGTAGGAAATGGGGGAATAACCCCTTCCTCCACACTATTTTGCCATTTCAGGTTCTCCATGTTTTGCCATCGCCATGAGATTGTGACATGATTTACATAGTTTATTTATTGATTTATTGCATTTCTGTAGCACTCAATAGCCAAAGCTCTCTGGGTGGTACACAAAAATTAAAGCCACAAAGTACAACCTAAAATATAAAACTTAAACCATAATATACAAACACAATATAAAAATACAACCAGAATAGAACCAAGCAGCAGTGCAGTCATTCCTCCATTGATGGTACTTGTGTCTTTTTCCAGTATTGCGCATAAAGTAGTCTGGCCGCTGTTATCAAGTACAAAAACAACATTCCTCTTTTTTCTTTAAGTTGATCATGCATAAGTCCCAGCTAAAATGCTTCTGGTTTCATTTAAAACACCAAAGTTAAAAGACTAAGATGATAAAATGTTAAAATACTGGGAATATAAAAAGGTATCAAAGTGTGTGGCTAGACCTAAGGTTTATCCCAGGATTGTCCTGGGGTCAAACCTGTTCACCTAAGTGCCACACAGGGCATCCAGTGCTCAGGCAGGGATGAACCCGGGATGATCCTGGGATAAACCTTAGGTCTAGCTATGGCCAAAAATAGTATAATGTAGGTGCCATTTGAACCTCTCCAGGGCGTTCATTCCACAGCTGGAGCGTCACAGCAGACAAGGCGAAGAGCCACTTGCCTCATTTCCTTTGGCAAGGGCTCACAGAGAAGGACCCTTGAAAATGATGTTAGGGTTTGGGCAGATGCCTATGGGAGGAAGCATTCCTTCAGATAACCTGGCCCCAAGCCATTTAGGGTTTTGAAAGTTAATACCAGCATTTTCCCCAAGGCAAATGGTAGATATGTGAAGAGGGTGATTTAGATTGGAAAGAAATAGCCAGGAGTGGAAGGGAAAGAATGTTTAAGCCTCTGACACCTGTTCCCCAGATCCATTCTGAATCTGCACGAATGGCATGAGACAAAAACAAACAAATGAACAAGCCTTCATTTACGAAAGGATGTTAGGATGAAGATTAGTTTTTTCTCTCCTTCACTACTTATACCTGGAGGAAAAACAACCAAACTACATTGGCCTTCTCACTTCCACAGGATCATACGTAACACTCAAAAAAAGATTCCTTATGTCTGATGATATGGTGATTAGTATGTACATCTATCTCTTGTCATTCTCCTTATAGAAATTCTTAACTTTCACAGAGTTCCTACAGACTAGGGTGACCATATGAAAAGGAGAATAGGGCGCCTGTATCTTTAACAGTTGCATAGAAAAGGGAATTTCAGCAGGTGTCATTTGTATATATGGAGAACCTGATGAAAATTCTGTCTTCATCACCACAGTTAAAGGTGCTGGAGCTATACTAACGTGACCAGATTTAAAAGAGGGCAGGGCACCTGCAGCTTTAACTGTTGTGATAAAGAGGAAATTTCACCAGGTTCCCCATATATACAAATGACACCTGCTGAAATTTCCTTTTCAATACAACTGTTAAAGTTACAGGAGACCTGTCCTCATTTTCATATGGTCACCCTACTACAGACATTTCTCCTAAACAGACTGCCACCCCACCCCACCCCAATGATTCTGAGAAGTAGCATAAGAACTGAGCCAGACTATATATCCAACTTTCCCAGTGCTTTCTTTTCCTGGCAGCTGCTCTTTAACACAGAGATTTATTGCAGAGATTTTCAACAGTCTTGTCCCGCCCAGGTTTGGTCAACATTTGGAGGAAACGCTGGGATGTAACTTTCCAGATGAATTTTTCCATGTTACTCCATGTCAATATTTGCAGGATCATCCTTTTATCTGTTTGTATTATATTTCAAAACTATTATTCTGTTGTTGATGAGGATGAACACTTAAGGTTAAGGCCATTTCCACACATTCAATGATTCTTTTCTTCAGAATTCTCCTTCCTTCCGTGAGAATTTACTTGCTTGCTTTATTTGATACACATAATAGGAATTGTTCTACTTAAGAGAGACACTAGGATACCTAGATACAATCCTTCTTATTGAAATTTGAAATGGAATGGTTCTTTCTTGTTCTGATTCCATATTTTCGCAATGCTGTTCTGATGCAAATATCTTAAAGTGCAGAGTAAGAATTATATTTGTAAGAATTAATATATCTGATTGTTTTCAAATGTTGTCTTATTATTCTGAATCATACACTCTGCATAAGTACACCCTACTGTAAAAAATACATATTTTACCAAGAAAGCAATGGTAAGACATGTCCTGAAGATGAACATTGACACACTTTGGTTCCCTGATATTTGTGTAGATTACCTTAGACTTAAGTTTGCTTCAAGAAATGAGGGAGAAGTGTTGAAAAAAATGATAGAATAAGGAAGACGATGTATGAAGTGTAGACTGTTCTTCTGTTACTGGATGCAACTTTCATTCTAGTGTATTGACGAAGAATTATCAACACATCCTAGCCTTGGCATTTGCAGTAAAGGAGATTAATGCAAATCCTCAGATTTTGCCCAATGTCACTATAGGCTTCTACATCTATGACAGCTATTACAATGCACAGTGGACCTACCATGTCACAATGCTACTTATATACACACTAGAGAGATTTGTCCCCAATTATACATGTGGCATCCAGAATATACTTGCTGCAGTTATTGGGGGACTGGACTCTCAAACATCCCTTGATGTGGCAACCATCTTGGATATCTACAAGATCCCACAGGTAGGTTACATGAAAGTTTTTACACTTCCTTTGCTCTTGCAGATACAATTTCTGGCATAGAGACTTACATGCCCATTCACTCCTAGCCCTCATCTGTTCCCTGTTGATTGCAGCACAGGGGGAATAATGCTTTTGCTTATCCTCTTTTCCATAATAAAGCCAGCATGAATTGTTTATAGTGCAATGAAGTGGATGAACTGAATATTTATAACGCTAGATATTTATTATCTAATTAGTTTACAATTCCAGTAAGCCTATGAAAGATGCATGGCCACGGCCAGATCTACACCTTGTGTTAAATCATTATGAATGTGGAATAAAAAGCAGGATATAACTTGATGAAATAATGGAATGTTGATTGTGCCCAAACAGTTAGTGCACTTCAATACCACTATAAGGCAGTAGTGTAGTTCTAACCTTATTGAATGTTATTGCAGTGTGAAATATTCCTGTTGAAGGGTTTCAGGTTGTCAGCCTGTCTCTGCTTCAGGTAATCAGTATTTGTACAATGTTGGGGGCTAATGAAACTGTTTATTTTGTATTTAGAGTGAGAAGAAAAAGTTTTAGCTTTGATCCTATGTCCTTGCTTCTTTGGGATCACAGTTGATGTACCCTTAATTGGTGAATGGACCTGGCTTCATATGATTTGGAATTGCCTTTAGGCTGATACAGTGAAGTGTTCAAGCAAATTTACATAGCTGTCACAATTGGACACATTGTGCCCATCCTGACTCAGTGAAGGCATTCCTGATGGCACCCCTAGGCATTACCCCTGCCACAAGCCACCCCTATAGCCCCAGAGGGAGGGTCTTTCCACTCCTTCTCTCTTAGATGGAACTGGCTTACAGCAGAAGGATGGGACAGGCCTGTAACTCAGCCTACAAATCTTCACTGGCTTCAAACTGCTTGTTCTTTCCCCTGATACTTTAACATGTTCCCCCCCCCAAAAAAAAAATATTTGGGGCTTGGGGTTCCTTTGAATCTCTAAATAGTCAAAGTGGGTGGAAGGAATGTCGTATGTTTAAAATCTGCTTGCTGTAGAGCTCGATCAAAATGCAAAGTTTGGTTGAAATTGATCAAATAGTATCGAAGGAATGCATCTTTAAATTTCTGGATTTGCTACATTTTTGGTTCAAGGTGGTGGTCCAATTATTTTACTATCCCTAAAACCATCCCAGACAGAGGTAGAACAAATATTTATCCTTTAATGGCAATTGGATGTATGGCTTTTGAGTTCCATTGAGGCTGTACAAACAAACACATCCTTTTATTTATTTAGAAGGCAGTAACAACCACTCTGACTATCCCATGTGGCACTGAAGCTTTAGTTTTTAGCTATATTCCCATTTCCAATTTCCCCCAAATGTTGTCATTGTCCATAATTTCTCCTGCTCAGTATGCGAATGATCTTGACTTACCCTGGTTACCTTTGGTCTCTCCCATTTTACCCACTTCTGTTTTATTTCCATTTTGCCTGTCAGATTTATGCAGGAATTATGTTTTAATAAAGAGTGAATGACGCAGTTTCACACTATTCAAATTTGATAACACAATACAGAACCAGCCTTTGGATTTTAAGGGGAAGAATAATAAACTGTGTGGAATGTAAGTCCCCAAAATATTCAGCAGTAACTTGATGCCTGTCACTATTGTCTCAGAGTAAAACAAAATCCCGTTTCCTTACAAGGTTGTTGTAATGATTGCTGACATGATGCACGTGATGTGCTCTGAACATTGGAAGTTGTTATACAAACATGTTTTTTGTGTTTTTGCCTCTTCCTTCTCCCTTCCACATCTATCTTTAGCTCATTTATGGCTCTGCTCCGGTGAGGACTAATAAAACTCCAGGCCTTTTCTTCTACCAGATGGTCCCTAAGGAAGACCATCAGCACATGGGGATCCTCTCTTTGGTTCTACATTTCAAGTGGATATGGATTGGAGTTGTTACAATGGATGATGACAACGGGGAAAGATTTGTGCAAGCAGTGCATCCCCTGTTTGCTCGGCACGGCATCTGTTTTGCCTTTGTAGAGAGGATCCCCAAAGGGCGTGTTCTCACTGAAAATTCAATGTGGCAGGTATTAAAAA
Source organism: Elgaria multicarinata webbii (assembly GCF_023053635.1). NCBI lineage: Eukaryota > Metazoa > Chordata > Lepidosauria > Squamata > Anguidae > Elgaria > Elgaria multicarinata. Next base: position 25,344,503 of record NC_086181.1, on the reverse strand, counting down.
TGCATTCTAATATCATGGAAAGCCAAGCCAATGTGGTGGTGATGTATGGAGAATCTTTTACCGTGACATTTTTGAGATACTTGCCATTACTTTCAGAGCTAAATGAAAACATGACGAATAAGCAAAAAGGCAAAGTATGGATATTGACCACACAGATGGAGCTCACTTCATTTGTCTACCAAAGGGACTGGGATACAGAAATATTCCATGGTGCTCTGTCCTTCACCATTCACTCCAGTGACCCAGCAGGATTTGAAGACTTTGTAGAGAACAGAAACCCTTCCAGCACAACAGGAGATGGCTTCATCAGGAAATTCTGGCAAGATGCCTTTGACTGTGTATTCCCAAATCCGGTTTTGGGCAATGTGGAGGGGCATATTTGCACTGGTAATGAGATGCTGAAGAGTCTTCCTGGACCTGTGTTTGAAATGAGCATGACTGGCCACAGCTACAGCATCTACAATGCTGTCTATACTGTGGCCCATGCTTTGCATGCCTTATCCACATCTAGACTAAAACACAGCACAATGACAAGCAGCAGGGGACTGACACACCAGAATCAACCATTGTGGCAGGTAATTTAACAGCCACCTACACACTTGATTCTGTTTCCCTGCTGGGATTTTGGCCTCATCTACACCAAGCAGGATATTGCACTATGAAAGCAGTATATAAAGGGAAGGAACCACACCAAGCAGGATATAGCACTATGAAAGCAGTATATGGTATGTGTCAATGGGCCCCAACAGTTGTCAGTGCACTTCAATACTACTATTAAGCCGTAGTGTGTCTCCTGCCTTTTATATACCACTTCCATAGTGGACTATCCTGCTTGATGTAGAGGAGGCCTTTGTTGCTGGTGTCGGACCAATGCAGAAATGTTTTTTTGTCCATAGGTTCAACCTGCATTGCTGATGGATCACTTCATCATCAGCAGGTAGATCATTGGCCAAAGGTAGTCTCCATGTTACTTTCTGAAATACAGAGGCAGGCTGAAATTCTGGACTGAAATTGATGTGGAAAATAGTTCAATGCACACACACACACTTTATTTGCCATCCTGTTCTGGCTGTTCCATTATTAATTGCTACTTTTAAGCTGGGATTAAGTTGCTGGTCTTAGACCATAGCTAGACCTAGGGTTTATCCCTGGATCGTCCAGGGGTCAAACCTGTTCATCTAGGTGACACACAGGGAATCCAGTGCTCAGGCAGGGGTGAACCCTGGATGATCCCAGGATAAACTTAGGTCTAGCTGTGGCTTTAGACGAACTGTAGAAATGTTTTCCTTGTCCATAGATTCAACCTGCATTGCTAATGGGTGACTTCATCAGCAGCAGGTAGATCATTGGCCAAAGACAGCCTCATCGTTACTTTCTCAGGCCATGGCTAGACCAGACCTATATCCCGGGATCATCCCAGGATCATCCCTGTGCATCCAAATGACGCACAGGGTATCCCAGGAGCAGGCAGGGAAACCCCTCCATTTGCCTGGGATAATCCTTAGGTCTAGCTAAGGCCTCAGATGCAGAGGTCTTTACAGCACACTGAAATTGCCATGGAACAAATGTTGCCATGGCAGTTTTTATTTTAACAATTTCTGTGCAATAATTATAAATTTTAAGCTTCTAGGGTCATTATAAGTTAATTGACATTCAGGAGGTGCTACACACTCACTCCTCACTTGAGTGCTTAATTAAAATTCTCCTATACTATTTCGTAATCAATCAGGCTAGATTTCTGAGGGTGAAATCCAATGTTATTTCAATTTAGGGTAGAGTCATTGAAATGATTGGGACCCAAGTTGAACTATCAGTGAATACAACCCATTAGATACAGCCCTGAATCTGGAAATCATATAATACTATGTCTGCAGATTTTTTTTCAGGTTTTACTATACAAGAACAGTACTATGTTGCAAGGGCCAATCTTGGATCTCCCCACTTTACAACTATTTCACCCATATTGCTGTGTTAATTATTCAGTGTAAGCTTGCATTTTTATGCTTATTATTAATACACAATAGTTCCATATAAAGTAATGTTTAAATGTTCTTTGCAAAGAAAACATGCCAGAAACTACAATTTTAACATTTTGTGTGCATGTTTGTGTATGTGTGTGAAAGAAGTTGATAATTGATTCCAGGGGCGGATCCGCACGTCGGCCCCAGAGCGCATTTATGAGACTCTAGGGCACCCCAGAAACGATAGTCTGTACTAGCCTGTAAAAAGAAACTAGGAAGAGACGGAGCCGCCGCCGCCGCCGCCGCCGCCGCCACCCAGCTCTCCCTGGCCGGCTCGGAGAGTTCTTTTTGAAGAAGGCGGGAGTAGAGAGCTTCTTCCACTGTCCACCCAACCTTCTTCCGCCGAGCTCTCCGTCCCGGTCGAGGACCCGGCCGGGGAGAGCTGGGCGTCGGCGTCTCCGTCTCTTCCTAGTTTCTTTTTACAGGCAAGTACAGACTATCGTTTCTGGGGTGCCCTAGAGTCGCATAAATGCGCTCTGGGGCCGACGTGCGGATCTGCCCCAGAAGAAAAGGAAAGGAAAGGTGGGTAGCTTTTGTTTCCATCATGGGCAGAGATTTGTTTATTGTACTCTGAAAGAACCAACACAGTTATGTTCAACTGCAAACTGTTGTGAACTCATTCCTTTTCCATCCAGCTCCATCACTTTCTGAGAGGTGTCTCATTTAACAACAGTGCTGGGGACAAGGTTTCCTTTGGCCAGAATGGGGAGTTAGTGGCTGGATTTGACATTATCAACTGGATTTTTTCATCAAACCAATCTTTTCATAGAGTGAAAGTTGGGCAGATAGATCCTGAGGCTCCTCCTGACCAAACATTCACCATCAATGAGGATGCCATAACGTGGTACAGGTGGTTTAACCAGGTAGGATCCATCTGAAGAAAGTTTGAAAGGGTTTTTTCCCCCTAAACGAATAAGCACTGATTGTCATTTCTAATGTGCACTAGTTAATTTAATTAAATGGTGCTCAGTCTTAATAAAATGCTGTTTTAATTGATATTAGCACAATGGGTTGTATCCAATTCTTTTCTATACTGATTGATCCAGCAGAGACTTCTATGTGCAAAAATTCTGTGCAAGTGGTGTGTGGTTTTCACATATTCCTTACATATTGCACTCCCTCCAGTGTTGTTCCAACTGGTTATACAACCCATTAGAGCAATGCCAGAAGGTGCAAGTTAGGAATATAGGAGTCCCTATCACTCTAGGATGCAGAGAGAGAGAGAGAGAATGAATGAATGAATGAATGAATGAATGAATGAATGAATCTTGGAGTGAGTGTTTAAGAGAATGGTGAAGAGAAAGATGTAAGAGGAAGGTTTGGCAAGTCAACCTCTGTCATGACTAGTCTATTCCTGATGCACAGTTACAGTGCATCTCTACACCACGCTTTTATTCTGCAGCTTTCCCAGGGCTTCTGCTTCTGGATTCCTTGCAGGATCAAATTCATCATTCCCCTTGCTTTCTGGGGACTGGGGTGGTTCTTTCTCTGCAAGTTCTATATGTTTCATTAGGCAGCCACTAGATGGCGTTGTGGAATAGCACAACTGCACACCTTACACGCATAACAACATTGTGTGTCCCAGATTTAAAACCACATTTACCCTGCAATATTGGTCACAAACAATGGGAGAGGCCCTGGAGGTGATGTCGTGTAAACGATCCAAAAACTTCCATGAATGTGATGTAAATGATCCACAAACTTCTGTGGATGACCAATCATGAGCACACGATAAAAGTGATGTGTAGAGAAGCCCTCAGTAACCAAAAGGAGGAGGAAAGGCCTCTCTATCCATCAAACACAGACCATTCACTCTAACTGATAGCTTGTCTTCCATTTTCTCTTAAGTGAGCTTGAACAACAATGTAAACTGTGGAACATCATAGTTAACCACCTCTTCCAGAAGAATGAGCCAACTAGGGAGGGACCAAAGCAGTGAGGAAATCAGCAGCAAGGAAAGGGGTACCAGCTGCCTGCAATCCTTTCGCTAGCTGCCCAGGAAAGGATGCACCAGAAGGCTGAAACTCTGACCAAATCAGTGCAAAGGTAGACCTAATTAAAACATACACAACCATAGAAAAGGGAGGGAGGGGCAAAAGACTTGAACCTTTAGGTGTGATTTGGATTTGGTCTACTTTGGAGAATCCTACTTTGATTCAAACTCCTAAATCAGCCCAATGTGTTTTTGGATTTGGGATTCAGCTAAATAAAAATCACACTCCTAAGAACTAGATAATGCATCCAATAGAATAACAGATTCTATGCCACTATGATAACATATGAAAAAAAAACACACACCCAAGAACAGCAACCCTAGAATTTTAAGCCCATTATTCACAAGATGATCATTCTTTTCTTTCACATATTGATTAGGTACAGCCCCTTTCCATATGTAGTGAGAGTTGCCCTCCTGGTTCGAGCAAGAAGGTGAAAGAAGGGGAGCCATTTTGCTGCTATGATTGCATCCCATGTCCAGAAGGGAAGATTTCTGACCGGCAGGGTAAGATATATACTATGCAGAGTTATATAATCAAATGGCTATAATCCATGGGAATGTGCATCTAAAATAATGTATGAATCATTATTATTATTAATATTTATTTATATAGTGCCATCAATTTTCATGGTGCTGTACAGAACATAATAAAACAGAATACAAGACACCCTGCCATATGGCTTACATTCTAAAATCACAGTAACAAACAAACAGGGATGGGAAAGGCCAACCAGCACGGGGGGACAATAAAACAAATAATAAAAACTAGTATCATCACACTACGGATTATGAGCTTTTGTGAAAAGAAATGTTTTCAAGTAAGATTTAAAAACTGAGATCGACGTCGCAGTTTGCAGATGTGCTGGAAGAGAATTCCAGGCATAGGGGGCAGCGAGCGAAAATGGGCGAAGACGAGCGAGAGAAGTAGAAACTCTTGAGCGAGTAAGAGACATAGCGTTATTAGAGCGAAGGGTGCGAGCAGGACAGGAAGGTGAAATAAGAGATGAAAGATAGGGAGAAGCCAGACCATGACAAGCTTTAAAAGTCAAAAGGGTAAGCTTGTATTGAATTCTGTTGGAGATAGGGAGCCAGTGAAGGGATTTTAGAAGTGGGGTCACGTGATCAAAACGACAAGCCAGAAAAATAATCTTGCTGCAGAATGATGAATGGAAACCAGTGGGGGAAGATGAGAAGAAGGAAGACCAGTCAACAGGAGGTTACAATTAGGGGTGTGCACAGACCCCCCCGCTCCGCTTCACTTGCAGATCCGCCATTTTCCGGATCGGGCCGCTCCGCCCCGCCCCCGCTCCGCCCACTTCCGCTCCGCTCCGCCCGGAGCTCCGGATCCGGATCCGGAGCTCCGTTTCCCCCCCCCATAGGCTTGCATTGAAAGCTAAAAAATTATACAACTTTTTTTCTGTTCAAGTTAGAAACCTCATGTTTGGCACCATGACACCTCATGGGGATATACACACGCATGCCAAGTTTCAAAGCAATCCCATCATCCCCTGATTTTTGGCGAATTTTTGAAAATCGGGCACCCCACACACAACATCCCTGCGAGGTGGGCAGGGGAGGAGGGAGGGAAGGCAGGCAGGCATGCAGCTGGCATTTCTGGGGGCATAAGGAAGTGAGCCAAGGATAAGCCAGTAATGCATATAAAATGGAATAAATCAATCAATAAACAAAGGAGGGGTGGAATTAAAAGCAGCAGTGTTGCTCAATAAACAACAAGAAGAACTTTTTTTAAAAGGCTATATCTGTCTTTTACCAGCAATAGGGGGACGTGCCCAGGGGAGGGGGAAGTAGCTGCCAGTTCAAGACACTGACAGCCACAGCTCTGAGAAGAAGTAAAACGCTCACTTCGACTCAGAACAGGCATTGCTCCACCACTGAAAAGTGACCATTCACTTCAGCTCATGATAGGCATTGCTCCACCGTTTTACTCTCTTTGGAAGGCTCTAATGGCCTTCCAGTGCAGGAGAGAGTGGGGGCACGTCCACGATGAGATGCCCTAGGGGAGCTCATCCCCTTGCACCACATCGATTCAGTTGTTCCCCAAGGTTAGGGTGGGGAGCAGTGCTGTGTTTCTATCTCTTATTCTTGGCTTAGTATATGATTTCAGGTTGTGTTTGTGCATTTGGTGGGGCTACTGTGTTAAAAAACACGGGGAAAAGCCCGTTCAGATGAAGAAAGAGAAGTTTCCCAGAATCCCAAGTTACCTGTTTTGCCTATGCCCTCCTCCAACTTTGGGATCATCATGACCGGGAGCTGACTCTGCCCCTCAGCCCTTTGAAAAAGGTATTTTTCCCGCCGATTTTTTAAAAACGTCTAGCCCGCGACCCGTACGATGCAGAAAGTTGAGAGTGGTCTCAAAATGACCCCCATCCACGACTCTCTGTGCACAAGAATTTTCAGAACGATAGCTTAAACCCCCCCCCAGTTATCCCCGATTCTTTCCCTCAATGCAATCCTATGGGCGAAAAGCCGAAAACGCAGTTTGAGCCGCGCGGTTGACCCGATTTTCACAAAAATATAGCCCGCGACCCGTACGATGCAGAAAGTTGAGAGTGGTCTCAAAATGACCCCCATCCACGACTCTCTGTGCACAAGAATTTCCAGAACGATAGCTTAAAACCCCCCCCCAGTTATCCCCGATTCTTTCCCTCAATGCAATCCTATGGGCGAAAAGCCGAAAACGCAGTTTGAGCCGCGCGGTTGACCCGATTTTCACAAAAATATAGCCCGCGACCCAGACAACGCAGAAAGTTGAGAGTGGTCTCAAAATGACCCCCATCCACGACTCTCTGTGCACAAGAATTTCCAGAACGATAGCTTCAAAAACAACGTAGTTATGCGCGATTATTTGCCGCAATGCAATCCTATGGCGAAATGTTTTCAAGATGGCGACCGGAGCGCTCCGCCTGAACTCGGAGCTCCGAAAAATGGGCGCTTCTCTTCGCCTTGCTTCTAGGGGGTCCGCGGTCCGCTCCTACTCCGCCTCTGGGTAAGGCGGAGCAGGCCAATCCGCTACTGCTTCTACGCTCCTAATCGGAGCGGAGCACATCCCTAGTTACAATAGTCCAAGCTGGAAATAACCATGGTATGGATGAGAGTCTTGGCGGAACAGACCGATAAAAATGGGCAAATTCCAGAGATGTTATACAATAAGAATCAGGGCTTTTTTATCTAGGACTTTGAAATATATGTGATGCTTTTCTCCTTGTGATATTTCACATATTAAGACAATTAAAATTACAGTGAATTCTGAAGAGGCTTAGATAACGATGGTGCATTATTCTGGTTCTGTTCGAAGACAGGGACATAATTCAGTAATGAAAATGAACTTTCTTTCCCACTGGGATTCTCAAATATGGATTTCTTTACTTTTCTTTTTTTGCTATTAGTAAGCATTGCCTGCTGGGAAAAATAATATGGCTATGATCTTTTTTATGCTCTATCAGCCATATTTCATTTTTATTTATTTATTTATACTTCATGCCATTATCAAATTGACATTCAACTACTGCAGTGCTCTTTACTTCTGGTATTCCTTGAAATTGATGCAGATGCTTCATTGATCCAGAACATGACAGCTTGGTTCTTCATAGGAGTAGGAATTATATTCTTTTGCAAATTGCTGAATTCATGAAGGTGGTCTTAATCTTGGGTTTTTACCAATGATAATGTATAAAGTTCTTGAAGTAATTTACATAAAAAATAGATACCCTAAAACCATCCTTAATTTATAATTGTTACTTCTTTTTTTCTGCTTCCAATATTGTGTGTGTGTGTGTGAATGTACACACACACACACATCTTGAGATCTTGTTGACTGAGATCAAACAGAAGCAACATAGATTTTTATTAATATAAAAAGAACAGCTTCTGTATGTTGAAGAGATTAATATGTGAAATTGAGACCATGTATTTACTTTTACAGACATTGATGACTGTTTTAAATGTGCAGATGAGCACTACCCAAACAAAAACCGGGATTTTTGTTTATGCAAGATAATAACCTTCTTGTCTTATGAAGAACGTTTGGGAGTCAGTTTAGCCTGTTTTGCTCTTTCTTTTTCTTTGACCACAGCTCTGGTGCTAGGAACATTTATGAAGCACCACACGACACCCATTGTCAAAGCCAACAACCGGGACCTCACCTACACTCTCCTCATCTCCCTCCTGCTCTGCTTTCTTTGTGCATTGCTCTTTATCGGCCATCCGGAGAACGTGACATGCCTCCTTCGTCAAACAGCTTTTGGCATCATCTTCTCAATTGCTGTTTCTTGTGTGTTGGCAAAAACCATCACAGTAGTTCTTGCTTTCATGGCTACCAAGCCAGGATCCAGGATGAGGAAGTGGGTGGGGAAAAGACTGGCCTGCTTCATTGTTCTTTCCTGCACCCTTATTCAAGCAGGCATTTGTACTGTGTGGCTGGCAACCTCTCCCCCTTTCCCAGATCTTGACATGCACTCAGTGACTGGAGAAATTGTACTGGGATGTAACGAGGGATCTCTGACTATGTTTTATTGTGTCCTGGCCTACATGGGCTTCCTTGCTATTGTCAGCTTCATGGTGGCTTTCCTTGCCAGGAAGCTCCCTGACAGTTTCAATGAAGCCAAGTTCATTACATTCAGCATGTTGATCTTTTGCAGTGTTTGGTTGTCATTTGTTCCATCCTATCTCAGCTCCAAGGGAAAATACATGGTAGCTGTGGAGATCTTCTCTATCTTAGCCTCTAGTGCCAGTTTGCTGGGTTGCATCTTTTCCCCAAAATGTTATATTATTGTGCTGAAGCCTCAGCTCAACAGCAGGGAACAGCTAATAAAGAGAAAGGATTGAAAATTTTGTACATGTTACTATTGTCTAGATTTTAGGGGTGGGGGAGTGGTGGATGCATGGATGCACCTTGACATCCTTCTGAGGATTTCTCTTAGCAGTTGCTTTACATACATCTTTCTCAAAGCTATCCCTTATTTTAAAATTCTACTTGAAATGGGTAGTTTCCAGTCCAGTTTTCATTTATCCATCTTGTCTTAAAATGCATAATCTGCTCTGAAGTAAAATGAAATTCCATCCAGTGGGTCAAAGTACATGTCACATGTTTGCTGGGACTGCCATATGAAGTCATCATAAATATTTATACATATTTAGCTAGACCTAAGGTTTATCCCAGAGTCATCCCGGGGTCGTCCCTGCCTGCTCCCAGGATCCCTTGTGTGTCATTTAGGCCTTTGCTAGACCTACCTCAAAGTCCAGGCGGGAGGCGGGGCGGGCCACACTGCAGCTAGCGTGGGCTGTCGCTCTAATCCACATGTCAGACACGACGGGCTAAAGGGAAGCCCCATTGCATCCACCATTCTTTATTTTTAAAGGGCCAGGTGCCCAGGAGTGCACGAGCACCAAAGGTAAGGTGTGTTTTTTTTTTAAAAAAAAAATGTTTCCCCGCTACTAGGGGTGTGCACGGACCCCCCGCTCCGCTTCACTTGCAGATCTGTGATTTTCAGAGTGGGCCACTTTGCCCCACCCCCGCTCTGCCCACTTCTGCTCCGCTCCGCTCCGCTCGGAGCTCCGGATCCGGATCGTTAGAAACCTCATGTTTGGCACCATGACACCTCATGGGGGTATACACATGCACACCAAGTTTCAAGGCAATCCCATCATCCCCTGATTTTGGGGGAATTTTTGAAAATCAGGCACCCCATTCAGACCCCTTGGGATAGCTCCGTCAATTTGCATGTTAGAAACCTCAAACATGGCACCATGATAGCTTATCCATGTGTCCACATGGACGCCAAGTTTCAAGGCAATCCCATCATCCCCTGATTTTTGGGGAATTTTTGAAAATCGGGCACCCCATTCACACCCCTTTCCATAGCTCCGTCAATTTGCACGTTAAAAACCTCAAACTCACCACCATGACAGCTTATCCAGGGATACATACGCCGCACGCCGAGACTCAAGGCAGTCCCATCATCCCCTGTTTTTTGGCGGGGCTTAAACCTGCAAAATTTGGAACTTCCAAAACTCCAAGTGAGCGCAGGAAGGACTTCTCCCCTGAGTCAAAGCCACACACTAACAACATCCCTGCGAGGTGGGCAGGGGAGGAGGGAGGGAAGGCAGGCAGGCATGCAGCTGGCATTTCTGGGGGCATAAGGAAGTGAGCCAAGGATAAGCCAGTAATGCATATAAAATGGAATAAAAAAATAAATAAATAAACGAAGGAGGGTGGAATTAAAAGCAGCAGTGTTGCTGAATAAACAACAAGAAGAACTTTTTTAAAAAGGCTATATCTGTTTTTTACCAGTAATAGGGGGACGTGCCCGGGGGAGAGGGAAGCAGCTGCCAGTTCAGCTGAAGAAAGCCATTGCTTCACCAAGAGCTCTGAGAAGTAAACGCTCACTTCGACTCATGATAGGCATTGCTCCACCGGGTTACTCTCTTTGGAAGGCTCTGATGGCCTTCCAGTACAGGAGAGAGTGGGGGCACGTCCACAATGAGATGCCCTAGGGGAGCTCATCCCCTTGCACCACATCTTTTCAGTTGTTCCCCAAAGTTAGGGTGGGGAGCAGTGCTGTGTTTCTATCTCTTATTATTGGCTTAGTATATGATTTCAGGTTGTGTTTGTGCATTTGGTGGGGCTACTGTTTTAAAAAACACTGGGAAAAGTCCGTTTTGATTAAGAAAGAGAAGTTTCCCAGAATCCCAAGTTACCCGTTTTGCCTATGCCCTCCTCCAACTTTGGGATCATCATGACCGGGAGCTGACTCTGCCCCTCAGCCCTTTGAAAAAGGTATTTTTCCCACCGATTTTTTAGAAAATTCTAGCGCGCGACCCGCACCATGCAGAGAGGTGAGAGTAGTCTCAAAATGACCCCCATCCATGACTCTCTGTGCACAAGAATTTTCAGAACGATAGCTTAAAAAACAACCCAGTTATCCGTGATTATTTCCCGCAATGCAATCCTATGGCGAAATGTTTTCAAGATGGCGATTGGAGCGGTCCGCCTGAAAGAGGAGCTCCGAAAAATGGTCGCTTCTCTTCACCTTGCTTCTAGGGGTCAGCGGTCTGCTTCTACTCCACCTCTGGGTAAGGGGGAGCAGGCTAATTCGCTACTGCTTCTCCGCTCCTAATCGGAGTGGAGCACATGCCTACCCGCTACCCCTGCCCCTGATCTCCCCCCTGCCCCTGATGTCCCCCCCAGCTGCAATGTCCCCCCTGGCTGCAACCTCCCCCCTGGCCATGATCTCTCCGCCGCCCCATGCGTGGCTTTGCCCGGCTACATGTGAGTAAGCTGCGTAGCCAGGAAAAGCCATGGAACAGGCTAGACCTTCTGCAATCCCAGGCTCAGCCCGGGAAATACCAGGCTACAAGTGGAGCCCATTACCCTGGGGCAAGGGAGGGTTGCCCCCTGCCTAAACCCGGGATCCCCTGTGCATCATCTGGATGCACAGGGGTGATCCTGGGTATCAGCCCGGGCTAACCCCTCATCTAGCAAAGCCCTTAGGTGCACAGGGATAATCCCAGGACAATCCCAGTATAAACCTTAGTTCTAGCTAAGGCCTTCATCTGCTCTTTAAGTTCTGAAGTATTTAACATTCTTCAGAAGTAGTTGCTAACGAAAGGAAAACTTTCAAATGATTTCTTATGTCCATGTGCATGGAAACAAATTGGCTTCTTTATCACAACCATTCATTTGTGGGTTTTTTCCAGAGAGAAACTGGAAATAAGACTTAACACTTCAAAATAGACTGTTTCTTGCCTGGCACATAAACAATAGCATTGCTAGTACCTTGTAAATGTTGTGATAGAGGACTTACCATAAATTGTGTAGCATTGCCAAGAAAGTCTTCTCCCTTGTAGATTATCTTTGCATATTTGATGTGTGAAGTACTTGCGGAAGGGCCTTGTCTTTAAGGGCCTGGGTGTAGATAGGCAACCAATTACACTCCTTTAAATTTGGTGTGATATGTGTAAACTGGGTTGCACCATTCAATATGTTGGGAGCCATATATTGTACTACTTCTGAATTCTCCTCAAAGTCCACCTCTTGTATAATTAATTGCAGCAATCCAGCCTCATGTATAACGCATTGCAGTAATGCAGTTACTAGAGCATGGACCATTGTGGCCAGGCTATCTCTGTTAGAAAGTGGCCATAGTAACTGGCATAGTTGATAAAAAAAAAAATGTAGCTGCTAAAAGACATTTTAGGTACAGAGGTAAATTGGGATTTTGGTGACAATGTTGGATCTAGGCGCACCCACAAGCTGCAACTTGTGATCTCTGCGGGAGTACAACTGTACCCAGAATAGGCTGAACACTAACTCTGAAGACATGGGAATTAGCACCTCCAGCTTTTTATAATTCAACTTCTGTTGACTGGCCCTCATCTAGCCCATCAGGTGTTCATATGACCCATTTGTAGCTCTGAACGTGAGTGCAAGGGCAAATCTACACAGAGTACTGAAGGAGCTTGCATGTGCCCCCAGTGCGCCCCCAAAGCGATTGTGTAGATACCGCCCCGGAAGAGACGGAGGAAGAGGCGGAGGAGGAGGCCGCTGGGGAATCAGGCTGCGTCCTTGCCGCTGCTGCCACTGCCGCTCACCTCCCGGCCGGCCTCCTGCTGCCGGCGAAAGAGCCAGCCGGGTCGGAGAGCTTCTTCGGCTCTCCGCCCCGCGTTCTTCCGCCGAGCTGTCCGACCCGGCAGGCGGGGAGGTGGGTGGTGGAGGCGGCAAGGACGCGGCCAGTTTCCCCAGCCTCCTCCTCCTCTGCCTCTTCCTCCATCACTTCCAGGGCGGTATCTACACAATCGTTTTGGGGGCGCACTGGGGGCGCATGCAAGCGCCTTCAGTACTATGTGTAGATCCGCTCTGAAAACTTTTGCAAATTCTCAAATATGTGCTCCCCCCTTCACACACACACATGGAAAAGGGGGGAAGATGTGTAAATGAACAGATCTGAATCCCACAACGAATGTGGAAGCAGAAGTAAAGATGCAGGTTAAAAGCTTCATGTAGAAAACCCACACCTCCAGCCACTGCAGTGAGGTATTTAAGGCAAGAGTCTGAGAGGTTAAAGAAACCTGAAGAGGGAAGAGAAACACATAACACTACCATAACCCCTTCGTCACCTCATGTAACCCAAAATGTTCCCTGGGCATGTAATGAAGTGGAAACAAAAAACTCAATCCCCCAACTTTTGTTGGTGGTACACTTGTAAATCTACTATTATTGTTATTATTATTATTTATACTGCCCCATAGTGAAGCTCTCTGGGTGCTTTACACCTGTTATTTCTGGACCCCGTTTCTTACTGCAGATCATTCCAAGCCCTACTTACTCTTTGTATCTAAGTGAGTGGAAGGGGAAAAAAACATTTCTTAAAATGTGGCAAACAAGTTTTCTTTAACAATTCCATTGGGAATCCCCAACTTCAATAATTAGATAGCAATTAATTCCGCTGCTTCTCAAAACCCCAGTGGAATTTCAGTGACTATTAGGAAAATTAATAGTGGAGACTGTGGAGGAGTGTGTGCGTGTGTTGTGATGTTCAGCTGCCTTATGTGTTATATGTATAAATATATATACAAAGTTAGTGTTTATGTGATGTATAAGGTTCAGGTAATAGGTAGGCCTCAAGGTACTTACAAGTTGTAGAGGGTGGTTGGATGCCTGAGTGCTGATTGGATGGTTGAGGGGGGAGTGCAGAGTGGCTGAGTAAGATTGGGAGGAGCTGGAGAAATGTATCTATGTATAGTTCAGTGAGTGAAAGGGAGGGAAGGAGATGGTATGAGATGTGTCTTTAGAAGGGTCAGGGCAAGATGAGTCTGTGAGAGATAGAGTGTGTAGGTTAGAATTCTGTGAGGGAGAGAGAAGTAGATGATTTTAAGACTTATTAGTGGAACGTTGCAATAAAGAAGTGAGTGAAACCAATATGCTTTGAAACTTGTAACCATACACAGTTGAACTGAGGAAACCATTAAGCTTGAACACACATTTACTTGAGTTAATAAATTCCAATTATATTTGCAAACAACTGGTGTGGTCTACGGAGGAGTGTCAGGAGAAAACAACAAATGCTGGCAGCAGAATGGGAAACCGAGGGCTAGGTTGTGGAGCTGTGGAGCCTGAAGAATAGGTGAGGCAGCAGCAGCAGCAGCGGTAGACTTAAACCCTCAAACACATCATTAGCACAGGGGGGATTGAGGTGGTCCAGGGTGCTAGTGGCGTGGACAGTCCTGTCAGGTGCTTGTGGGTGTCTCAGGTGAAGTTGAGACTACACAGGGTGGCAGGATGTCACATGTGTGTATGTAGTTCTGTTTATGGCTTGGGAGAAGGAGTTGTAACAGGCATAGATCTAATGTTCCCACCTTGGATATTCCAGGTTTCAGGAGACAATACCACTCAAATCAAGTTTTTTAAATAATAATAATAATAATAATAATAATAATAATAATAATAGTGACTCCAGTGACAGAGTAGTACAGGAAACTAAAAGATCTTTGATTAGACTTAATAATTGTCATTTTACTGAGGATGATGGTTTCAGAGATCTTGCTGGTGGTACTGTTTACTTCCCAGTTAAGCACAGCTCACATTGTGAAATGCAGTGTCTATAATCCACACCATCCACTGCACACCTATCGTCAACTAGGAGACCTCATCATTGGCGGCATTGTTTCTCATGGTGGCTTCATCTCCAGTCCAACCGACTTCACTGAAGACCCCCCTCCAGCCTTGCTAGAAGACTTTATGTAAGGACTACTTTTTGCTTGTTTTTATTTCCATGCATTTCTGTCATGAGAATGGCCAGTCCTAGAGCTGCAGTCCTAGAGCCACTTAAAAAAAAAAGTAGCTCATTAGTACAATTAAGGGAATGCTGAAAAATAGAAGAATCTTTTCACTGCAAGCGAGAGAGAAAAAGGGCCATGTGGGATACATTTACTTTTAAGCCTGTTTTATTTTACAAAAGAATTAAAGATTATAGTATATACATACTATAGAATTATTAAACTGACATGGAACATGGTGGCAATAATTCTAACAAGTGTGAAATATACTACTGATTCAATACACATTTGTCTTTCTAGTGATGTGTCTAAGCATTACCAGCACATCCTGGCCTTGGAATTTGCAGTGAAGGAAATCAATGAAAACCCACAGATCTTATCCAATCTCACCTTGGGCTTCCACATCTATGACAGCTATGACACTGCAAGGAAGACCTATCATGCCACAATGCTACTTATATCAGCACTAGAGAGATTGATCCCCAACTACATATGTAACATCCAACATAGCCTCATAGCTGTGATAGGGGGACTGGATTCCCAAGTCTCCCTTCATGTGGCAACTATCTTGGATATCTATAAGATTCCACAGGTAGTACTCCTCTGTGAGTGTGTGTGTGTGTGTGTGTGTGTGTGTGTGTGTGTGTGTGTGTGTGTACATTATGGGAATTTTAGGACTGATCCAAAAATCCAATGTGCTAAATTTCTCAATCTCTGTTTTGGGAGAGGAAGTTTAGGACAGATTTTTTGGTGGGCAGATTGATGAAAATATCAAATATCAATTTGCCCCTTTCACAGTAGCTGCTATAAAAGGGGCAAATTCCCAGTTAGACACAATTAACAAATGATTCAGAAACAAAACTGCCAGTATCAGACTGCCCTTGTGCAAATCTAATGGGTGACCACACTTGGAATACTGCATACAGTTCTGGTTACCACATCTACAGTAAAAAAAGAAAAAGAAAAATATATTTTAGGCATTGACAAGATGCAGAAAAGGGCAATTAAAATGAACAAGGAGCTAGACCAACTCCCCTATTAGGAAAGGTTACAATGACTGGGACAATGGTTTAGCTTAGAGAAAAAATAAGTAAGGGGAGACATGATAGAGGTGTATAAAATTATGCACGGAGAGCGTGGATAGTGAGTCACTTTTCTCCCTCTCTAATAATACCAGAACCTGGATTCACCCAATGAAGGTCATTTTGGGGAAATTTGTGAGAAAGAAAAGGAAGCATTTCTTTTAACAGTGCATGTTTTAACTATTGGCTCATCAACACCAAGCAGGATATTCCACTATGAAGGCGGTAAATAAAAGGCAGGAGCCACACTACTGCTTTATAATGGTATTGAAGTGCACTGACAACTGTTGGGGCCCATTGACACATACCATATACCGCTTTCATAGTGTTATATCCTCCTTGGAGTAGATGTGTCATGGGTGACAGCAGTTGTCAGTGCATTTCAGTACCACTATAAAGCAGTAGTATAGATCCTGCAGTGCACTTCAATAATGCTCTAAAGCAGTGGTAATGCTCCTGCCTTTTATATACTACTTTCATCCTGCTTTCATAGTGCTTTTAACATATTGGTTGTTTTATTATGGTTTTAATTTTTGTGAACCACCCAGAGAGCTTCGGCTATTGGGCGGTATAAAAATGTAATAAATAAATAAATAAATAAATATAGTGGAATATCCTGCTTGGTGTAGATGAGCCCAGAGTGTCTATTCCAGCAACAGACAAATCTGGGAATGTAGTCCATCACTAAGAGCCATCCAGCTTCAAGGCAGTGGAGAAGCTGTAGCTAAGCACTGCATAAGATACCACACCTTATGCAGATTGCATCTGACATTGGCTTGGCTGAACTTGGAAAGTGCTTAACACATGTCAAACTGAAAGGTTTTTTTCCTTATTGAATTAATGAATAATAGCAAATTCCAAAATACAATAAATACAAATGGTACTTTCAACCTCCAATTATAGATCACTCATAAGAAGTTCTTTTCAATAGGGCTGTGATCCACTTCTCTTCGGTTCTTAGAAGTGATAGCGAACCTGGGGCTTTGCTTCTGTTATAGGCAGAGGAGAAGTGAATTGGGGGCTAGCGAAGCATAGCAAAGAGAAGCGAACACAAGAGAATCAATCCACTTTTTGCAAAGCGCTCCACCCGCCATTTTGGATATTTTTTTCCCATAGGATGGCATTGCTGAAAAGATTAGCATATAACTTTTTTGTTGTGAAACCCACATCCCTGAAAACTATTGTACCTAGAGGGTGGTGGGTGGGGGTCACTGTGGAGATGTTCAGACTTTTTCATCCTGCAGTTTGCTTGATATTAATTTGTTTAGAATGGCTAAAAGCAGGAAGGGGTAAGGTTTTTTTGAGGCAATGAGAGACAGATTCAACTCCCAGTTGTGATCACCTGATGAAGCATCCTCCAATCCCAATGTTGGAGGGGGAATAAGAAAAATGGGATTCTTTGTAAGTTGGGATACTGGGTAACTTTTCTTTCTTTGTCTGAACGGACATTTCCCAGTGTTTTTTGAAACAGTAGCCCCACCAAACACACAAACACAACCTTAAATCATATTCAATAAACAAAAAACCTATGGTTTACAAAACAATGTTAAAGGCTCTACAGTTTTCAACCAAACTCTAAAAAGCAGGGAAATTGGGAGTTAAGGCTCACAAGCCTTTAACACCACATCCTCCCTAAGGAGGCAGAAAGTGCCAGTGAAATTCTCATTCTCCCAAAGCAGATATAAACCATGACAACAGGATGGAGAATAGGATATGCAGAGGTGACTGTGGGGTTGTGGAAAACTGATGATAAACAACTTAGGGCCACCTAAGATTAGAGCAATATAGTCTGGTATGACAAACTGTTCACACATGGCAAAAGCAGTGTGAGGAACGACATGGGAGTCAGAGCAGATTAAAATTGCAATGTATCTTCCCCTTCCCTTGAAGTTCTTCCCTAAGAGATCAACCCATTTGGCTGCCCTCTTAGTACCTCCTCTGGAACTGTAGAAGAGGAACAATAACATTGCCATATTTTACATGATTTCTGTAAGAATTGCTATGACACATGAAAATTCATAAGGCCTTTCCTCACCTATCTCTTTTTAGCTCATATATGGCACCTCTCCAATAATGAACAATAAAATTCCAGGACTTCCATTCTACCAAATGGTCCCTCAGGAAGCCCTGCAATACAAGGGGATTCTCTCTTTACTTCTGCATTTCAGGTGGATTTGGATTGGGGTGCTTATTATGAATGATGACAATGGAGAAAGATTTGTACAAAGTGTGTTTTCAGAGTTTTCCCAGAACGGTGTCTGTTTTGCCTTCATAGAAAGAATCCCCAAATACAGTTTTGATGATAAATTTCAGGAGATGCTACAGCAGGGTATAAAAATATATGATCAAGTCATGGGTAGCAATGCGATTGCACTGGTAGTGTATGGAGACTCTTATTCCATCGTGTTTCTGAGATGGTTTCCATATCTATCAGGACTAGAGGAAGTGGTAAATAAACCAAAAGGCAAAGTGTTGATAATAACAGCCCAGATGGAGCTTGTTTCATTTTTGTATCAAAGGGATTGGGACACAGAACTATTAAATGGTGCTATTGGTTTTACACTTCACTCCAATGACCCACCAGGATTCAGAACTTTTCTTGAGAACAGAAACCCTTTCAGCACAAAAGGAGATGGTTTTATCAAGGACTTCTGGAAACAGGCCTTTGGTTGTGTGTTCCCAAATACAATTCTGGGCAATGTGGAGAACGGGGATATTTGCACTGGAGAGGAGAAGCTGGAAAATCTCCCAGCACCATTTTTTGAAATGAGCATGACGGGACACAGCTACAGCATCTACAATGCCGTCTATGCCTTGGCCTATGCTCTAAATGCCTTATTCTCATATAGAATCAAAAACACAGCAATGGTACATGGAGGGAGATCGAAGCTTCAGAATCAACCATTGTGGTTGGAGGTAATAGGCTAAATATTTTCATGGGGCAATGAATCACATATTGGGCATTACGAGAAGTTATGATCTGTGTAGGAATTGTCCACCCAACACTTTTTCCTGCCCATATGTTCCATCTTCCTTTCTTTGCACATGTCGAAACCAGGAAGACAGCCTTCTTGCTTTCCTCTATGTTATCTTTGAACTTTCAATATGAACTGTCAACACTGTTGAACATTTCCTTATTAATCTAGTATCTCATCCTGTTAAATTTAAGTAAGAGCGAGACAATTTTCTCCCACTCAAAAAAACCTATGCCTAACATACCTTTCCTCCTGCCT
Organism: Elgaria multicarinata webbii; assembly: GCF_023053635.1. Classification (NCBI taxonomy): domain Eukaryota; kingdom Metazoa; phylum Chordata; class Lepidosauria; order Squamata; family Anguidae; genus Elgaria; species Elgaria multicarinata. The sequence continues at coordinate 25,325,377 of NC_086181.1, read as the reverse complement.
CCTCCTCCTCTTCTGAACATCTAACTCCAGCATTTTCAAAATGCTTGTCTTTCCCTTTTCAATCTAGCTCCATCACTTTCTGAAAGGTGTGTCATTTAACAACAATGCAGGAGATGAGGTGTCCTTTGACCAGAATGGGGAGTTAGTTGCTGGATTTGATGTAATCAACTGGATTGTTTCCTCAAACAACTCCTTTAATTGCATACAAGTTGGACGTGTGTCTCCGCAGAGCGTTCCAAGCCAAATATTCACCATCAATGAAGATTCCATAACATGGCACCAATGGTTTAACCAAGTAGGATGTTCTTTCTTTCTTTTTTACACTATTTATACTGTCTAACAGTCAAAGCTCTCTGCAGGAATTTACAGCAATTTCTGAAGACATTTACTTTTAAATTACCTCTGACTCTGTATGCAACTATGTAAAATGAGTTTGATTGGATTAAGATGAATAGATAATGTATTTTCATTTTCTCTAAAAGACACAGTTTAGGTAGTATGGTTAATGCAGAGTAAAAAAAATCTTGAGCCAATAATTAACTGTTCTAGTGACAATGGTAGATTTAACTGCCATTACGCCAGTTTCCAAGCATAAAATTGAAGAAGGAGTAGAGCGGTGCGCAAGTGGCCTCTCAAAATTCTCCATCCTATTAGTAGGCAATTTCACCAAATTTCTCCAGGGGGAGGAGAAATTCTCCAACAATTTCTCATAGCTAGGTGTCAGTAAGGGTGGTAGAACAACCTAAGGGCTTTGGGGGTTGTTGCTACGGTTGTTTTGTGGGTTGTAGTTGTTGTTGCACTGCCACTGGAAGTGGCAACAGTATCAACTGTGTTGGCAGCCTGGCCCCCATTTTGCATCTTCCACAATACCCCACATATCTAGCATCATTCCAGGGCATGGCGGGGGATGGGGAAGGCAATGCAGCCATTATTATTATTATTATTATTATTATTATTATTATTATTATTCTGCAAAATTTACTTTTATTTCTAGGGGTTAAGAAAAGAAATATCTCAGAACTTTCCTGAGAAACATGTATTCTGAGAAATTTTGGATCAGCTCTAGTTGTTCTTCAGTGCTCAGCACCTTCCCTAAGGTCTTCCAAATGTTACATTTCTGAGGGGTGATTGTGGCTACATCTTTTCTTTAGTGCAGATGCTGGCAACACCACTCCTGTAGCAGATGTGGGGTTGGGGACTGGGCAGGATGGGGCTAACATTGTGCCAAAGCCTGTCCTACAATTTCCTGAAAAGTTGTCTTTCACATGGAAGAGGCTTCCATTTTCCTGCCTCATTCTCAGGGCAGTTTATAATTCATTCTGAATGTGCGTTGGTGGTTTTTGTTTTTGTTTTGACCTTGCCTAATCATGATAAGGTAGCTGAGGATACTGTCTGTATTTTTATTTTTGTTACACATCTCTCCATTGCTCTATAGTCTACCAAGATGCCTGCAATTCCTGAACTGAAAAGGCCCTATGGGAGGAAGCTGAAACTAAGTAAGACAAAGGGAGGGAAACCCTCAACAGAAGCCTGTTCTCATCCCAGCTATCATGGTTTGGGCAGGAGGTGGTTGTTGTGAGCGGGGAGGAGGCAGAAACAAAACAAACTCAGCACGAAACAAAACAAACCCAGCACGTGTGCTGCCTCGTGAAGTGGGAGTGAAGCCAAGGATATAAAGGCACACCCCCACAAGGCATTTGGCCTCTTTCATTTTTGGCCCCTCCCTCCCTCCCTCTAAACCAGTATAGAAATAACCAATCATCCTCTATGGAGAGGGGGCTGAGTAGGCATTTCCCCTGCCAATTAGCAATGTGCAGGTTTTCGCCTACTCTATACTGGATTCAATATTTAGAAGTGGAGGATAAATAGGTTAATTCTAAAAGGCAGGGTTGTGCAGGAATTTTGGGAAGTCAGGATAGGGATAGTGAGTACTCTGGCACCTTTATGGTGATTGGCAATCCAGAGGTCCTGCTCCTTGGGGGCTTTGCAGCTTTTGTGCAAGGATATGGTTTGCCTTTGAGGACCTTCTTGTCTCATCTACTTGGCTGTGCAGCCTGAGTGGAGATGATGCAGGTCGGTCTCTCCAAACACACAAGTGTGGTTGGAAAGACGGCCGGGTTACCCAACCCCTGCTTCAGCTGAGTGGTTCACCCTGGTGACAGACTAGATGCGTGAAGAGAAATAAACTTGATTCCCACATGTTCACACACAGATCCATGGAGAGGAGAATCTCCATGTGAAAATAAAGAAGCCCTATTTAATCCCAAACTCTGGTGTTTGTGTGTGTATTTCTGATACTTCCTTCTCTGCTCACAAACCCTCAACAGAAATCTCAAGCCACAACAAAGGACTGCAGAAATTATAATATAGTTGCACACAAGATTAATAGTGCTAGTGTAAATCTAAGTGTAATTATGAAGTTCAAAAGAATTGTTCTAATCCTCTCTGAGATTTAACGATTACAAATGAAATCATATAAATTAATAAAGAAAGTCAATCAATCAGTCAATCACTTTATTATGGTCCGAGACCAGCACAACATTAATCCAGCAACAGCAACCATACAAAATAGTACAGATCCTTAGTTCTCATCTCCCAGAGATTTAACAGTCCTCTGAGGTTAATAGGTTATGACGTGTCCTCATAGCCAAGTGACGGAAAATTATAGAAAGCGTGAACGCAGTCCCCCACTACCACAAATTAAGCATGTGCTCCGCTCCGATTAGAAGCGGAGAATCAGAAGTGAATTGGGCTGCTCCGCCTTGCCCAGAGGCGGAGTAGAAGCGGACCGCAGACCCCTAGAAGCAAGGCGAAGAGAAGCGCCCATTTTCAGAGCGATCCTCTTTCCGCGGACCAATCAGATCACCATTTTGAAACATTTCGCCCATAGGATTGCATTGTGGAAAAGAAAAGGGGATAACTGTGTTGTTTTTGAAGCTATCTCTCTGAAACTTCTTGTGCTTAGAGAGTCATGGCTGGGGGTCATTTTGAGCCTACTCTCAGCTCTCTGCGTGATGCGGTTCGCTTGCTAGAATTTTTAAAAAAGTAGGGTAAAGGCGGGAAAAAGATTACCTTTTCGATTGCTGAGGGGCAGAGTCAACTCCCGGTCATGATCACATGATCCCAAAGTTGGAGGAGGGGATAGGCAAAACGGGTAACTTGAGATTCTGGGAACTTCTCTTTCTTAGTCTGAATGGACTTTTCCCAGTGTTTTTTAAAACAGTAGCCCCACCAAATGCACAAACACAACCTGAAATCATATACTAAGCCAATAATAAGAGATAGAAAAAACACAGCACTGCTACCCACCCTAACTTTGGGGAACAACTGAATAGATGTGGTGCAAGGGGATGAGCTCCCCTAGGGCATGTGGACGTGCCCTCACTCTCCTGTACTTGGAGGGCCATCAGAGCCCTCCAAAGAGTAACCCGGTGGATCAATGCCTGTTATGAGTTGAAGTGATTGTTTGCTTCTTAAAGACTTGTACCTAGACAGGAACAGTCAAATTGGCAGATGATTCCCCCTTTGGACACGTCCACCCCCACCCCCCCTTACTGGTAAAAGAAAGATATAGGCTTTTTAAAAAAGTTCTTCTTGTTGTTTATTCAGCAACACTGCTGCTTTTAATTCCACCCCTCCTTTGTTTATTTATTTATTTATTTATTCCATTTTATATGCATTACTAGCTTATCCTTGGCTCACTTCCTTATGCCCCCAGAAATGTCTGCCGCCTGCCTGCCTTCCCTCCCTCCTCCCCTGCCCGCCTCGCAGGGATGGTTTGTGTCTTTGACTCAGGGGAGAAGTCCTTCCTGCGCTCAATTAGACTTTTGGAAGTTCCAAATCCATTTTTCAAGTGTGGAAGAAGATTCTTATTTAGGTTGATCTCTACTCCCCAATTCATGGCATCTTGGGATTTCCTTTGAAATGGCCCCACTGAGCTGTCTGCAGGTTTAAGCTCCGCCAAAAATCAGGGGATGATGGTATTACCTTGTACCTTGGCATGATTGTGGGTCTAGATGGCATCTGTGAGTGTGCCCACTTCCCTTTTTTTTATCTGTCCAAATTTCAGAGAACAGTCCACGTCTGCAAATGGGGTGCCCGATTTTCATAAATTCCCCAAAAATCAGGGGATGATGGGACTGCCTTGAGTCTTGGCATGCATGTGTATCCCTGGATAAGCTATCATGGTGGCGAGTTTGAGGTTTTTAACGTGCAAATTGACGGAGCTATCGAAAGGGGTGTGAATGAGGTACCCGATTTTCATAAATTCCCCCAAAATCAGGGGATGATGGGACTGCCTTGAGTCTTGGTGTGCATGTGTATCCCTGGATAAGCTATCATGGTGATGAGTTTGAGGTTTCTAACGTGCAAATTGACGGAACTATCGAAAGGGGTATGAATGGGGTGCCCGATTTTCATAAATTCCCCAAAAATCAGGGGATGATGGGATTGCCTTGAGACTTGGCGTGCGTGTGTATACATCCATGAGGTGTCATGGTGCCAAACTTGAGGTTTCTAACTTTAACAGAAAAAAGTTGTATACTTTTTTAGCTTAATGCAAGCCTATTGAGGGGGGGGGGAAACAGAACTCTGATCCGGATCCAGAGCTCCGCAGCAGAGCGGAGTGGACATAGGCGGAGTAGGGGTGGAGCGAAGTGGCCCGATCCGCAAATTGCGGATCTGGAAGAGAAGCAGAGCGGGGTGTCCGTGCACACCCCTACCACAAATTATGCAGTCGAGTTTCTCGCATTTGGGGAAATGGCTGGGGTCAGCACACCCGCAATGCAATGGATGAGCCTCACCCTGGGAAAACCACCTTCGTGATCATGGTGTCTCCCCTGCCAGGTAAGTAAATACCGTGGTCTTTTCAACTCAGATTACCTTAGGTGAATTTTGACAGACATAAAAGCAGACGACATAGTAAATAAGATCAATACAATTATCTTTTCAACCCTGACTATCTTAGGTGAGTGACCTCTAATCATTGGACGTCAACTCCAGAACGTAGGTTCTCTTGGCTCAAACCATGAAATCTGCCCTACATCTTTGGCATTGGTATCTAGGAATATAATTCTGGGAAAACACTATGGCAACAAAATAAGTTTTTGCATTGGAGTAAATGAGCTTTTTTTTTTTAAGCACTCCAGTCTATTATTTCCCTACCTAATCCTCAACCCTATCATTCCATGCAAAGTAAGAGAGGAATACAGTGTGGCTGTGTTTTGAATAATCCAGTCCCACATACAACAGTTTTCTGAAGAATAGAAACAACACCACAGTCTGAAGTTGCCATCCAATTTATCATTGTTAATTCTCAGACAGTGTGAAGTCTAGTTATAATAGTGTTATGTGATTCAACTTTCTCACTGTTAATATGGAGCCACAATGGCTCTCTATAAGAAAGAAAATTCGCAATAGCCTGTTCCATATCAAGTGCTCTCTACTGTGCCTGTTCACACATTATAGGGGGAAATGTGGAAAGGCCCTGGAACATTAAGGATTCCAAGATAATTCTTTCGAAGATTGTAATTCTCCTTTTTCATTTATGGTTTAGGCACAACCTTTTTCTGTATGTAGTGAAAGTTGTCATCCTGGTTTTAGCAAAAAAGTGAAAGAGGGAGAGCCATTTTGCTGCTATGATTGCATCCCATGTCCAGATGGGAAGTTTTCAGACCAAGAGGGTAAGAAATATAATGTTCAGATTAAAACAACAACAACAGAATGGTTGTAATCCAGAGGAACATGGATATAGAATATATAAATAAGGACTGAGAGGAAGTTGCTGGTGTGTGTGTGTGTGTGTGTGTGTTTGTGTGTGCATGTGTGTGTGTGTGTGAGAGAGAGAGAGAGAGAGAGAGAGAGAGAGAAAGAGAGAGAGAGAGGATAATTTGTCCCATGTTATTCTATACACATTCAGTCAGTTAAACTTAAAATGCATGTTGAGTGGCCACAATGAAGGACAGTTGAGCAGGTATCTAAATAGGAAGACACCTCTCAAAAATGAGGGTTAACTCCTGTGCAATGGGATTCTCAAACGTGGGGTTGTCTATATGGCTTGTTTACCCTGACTTAAATGCACATATTTGCATTTCAGGACACAAGATGCAGCCATCCATTCGCCATAGCACTGGGTTTAAAACGTGATAATGTGCATATTCGCATACAGTGACTTTTGGATCACGTCCTAGTTTGCACTGCGTTATGGTTATATGTCATTGGGGGAGTTAATTCACATCTTGACATGTGAGCAGAGCTTTGAGGGTAGGACAACGTGATTGGCCTATTTCCCAATTTCCCATCTATCGGCTACCTCGTTCCTTCATGCCATTTTTAGTTTGAATTCTCTGATTCTGCAGAGCTCTGCAAGGAAAGCTTATTAAAACAAAGAGGGGGGAACAGGCATCCTCCTCTGCTTCCTCGTTCCTCCTCCCCCCTACTCCCGTTTTGTCTGTTATATGAATCTGCGGAGCTCAACATATAAAATTCATAGCTTACATCATCTCTCCTCCATAGCATTGTAGCATCGTATATGATATATGGTTTTATGCATATGAAACCACATGCATTCTTTTTCAGATGTGGATGATTGCAAAAAATGCTCAGATGAAGACTATCCAAGCAACACTCGGGATTTCTGTATCCCCAAGGACATAAGCTTCTTGTCTTATCAAGAACATTTGGGGATGGGTTTAGCCAGTGTCACTCTTTTCTTTTGTATCACCACTTTATTGGTGTTGGGAACATTTATGAAGCACCACAACACTCCCATTGTTAAAGCCAACAACCGGGATCTTACCTATATTCTCCTCATCTCCCTCCTGCTCTGTTTCCTTTGCACGTTGCTGTTTATTGGCCGTCCTCACAAAGTGACATGTCTACTCCGACAGACTGCTTTTGGCATAATTTTCTCAGTGGCTGTTTCTTGTGTGCTGGCAAAAACCATTACAGTGGTCCTGGCTTTCATGGCCACCAAACCAGGATCCAAGATGAGGAAATGGTTGGGGAAAACACTGGCCAATTCCATTGTTCTTTTCTGCTCCCTTCTCCAAGTAGGCATTTGTATTGTATGGTTGTCAACATCTCCCCCATACCCAGATGTCGACATGCACTCAGTGACTGGAGAAATTGTTTTGGAGTGTAATGAAGGATCTGTGACTATGTTTTACTCTGCCCTGGGCTATATGGGCTTCCTTTCAATTCTGTGTTTCATAGTAGCTTTCCTTGCCAGGAAGCTGCCGGATAGTTTCAATGAAGCCAAATTTATCACATTCAGCATGGTTGTATTTTGTGGTGTTTGGTTATCCTTTGTTCCAGGTTATCTGAGCTCCAAGGGAAAATACATAGTTGCTGTGGAGATCTTCTCTATCTTAGCCTCCAGCTCTGGACTCCTCGGTTGCATCTTTTCTCCCAAATGTTTCATTCTTGTTTTGAGACCAAAGCTGAACAACAGGAACCAACTAATAAGAAGAATTTAAATGACTATGTTATGCTATGTATTCTAGAGATATTTTTGCAACTTTTCTTCTCAACCTATACCTTACATATATCTTACCAAAACTCAATTAATCATGCCTATTTTGAAACATTCATTTGAAAAATCAAACCAATTTCATATTGATTGAGGGAAACCACATGTATAAGAACATAAGAGGAGCCACACCAGATCAGACCAAGGTTCCATCCAGTCCTGCATTCTGTCCACACAGTGGCGAATCAGCTGTGGACCAGGAGCCCACAAGCAGGATACAAATACCCCTCCTTTACTTGTTATACTTAGGGCTCATCTACACCAAGTAGGATATTGTACTATGAAAACAGTATGGTATGTGTCAATGGGCCTGAACAGTTGTCAGTGCACTTCAGAACCCCTTTAAACTGCTCATGTGGCTCCTGCCTTTTATATACTGTTTTCATACCAGTTTCATTGTGGAATATCCTGCTTGGTGTAGATGAGCCCTTAGTTTCTTTTCAACTGAACCTCTTAAAACCAATAAATCACTTTAAAATGGTGGCTCTAATCAAATTCTGGGGACAAGTGGGTAGGGTAAACAGATTTTGTGTAAATCAGATACTTGCTGGTTTTATTATTGGTTTTACTGTCTTTAATTGCTATTTCTTTTGATTAGGTTTTATTGCTTTTAATATTTTAAGTCTTTTTATGTGTTTGTTTTCGTTAGCCAACTTATGAGGACTTCTGTCCTGAAAGGTGGCCAAGAAATGTTGTAAACTTAAATAAATAAATAAATATGGCTCACCCATTTATCACTCAAAATCCACTTCTGCTGGGTTTGGTGAACTATACCCAGGTGTCATGATAGCATGTCATCAGATCTCCCAGAACTTTCATATACATGCTAAACAGCACAAGGGAACAAAACTGAACATTTTAGTACCCTATGCCATATATATTCCATAATACAAAGCAAACATTTTGCAGCATCACCTTCTGTAACCTATCTGGCTACATAGGTGTGGAAAAAATATGGTATTGCTGAAGTATTCAGGGCAACTGACAATATTGCAGTTTTCTAAGGTGTATCCTTGAAAGAGTTGACCAAAACTCTCAATTCTTTAATCAGACAACAGCCAGTTTGAAATGGAGAATTTGTCATTCAGGAACACCTAAGCCATTGGGTGGCCTCTACACTTCTTATGTACCTTGCTCAAAATGGCATTCCCAAACATAATCAGAAAACATAAAATGAACCCTGGATTGAGCCCAATTCATTGGGTCACGTTTGAAAGATTTTCCTGGTCATACACAAACCACCCAGAGAGCTTCAGCTATGGGGTGGTATATACATGTAATAAATAAATAAATAAATATGCTCATACTTATCTCATTCTAAAAAAAAAAGCCTTGTGTTTCATTGCAGATGCAGTGTAGAGGTAAGTGAATATGAATTGTGAGCCATGTAGTCCCAAGTAGAGGTTTCCATGCACAGTTAAAGGAAACAGATGGTGGCAGGCAAGTCAATATTCTCTCAGCCTCCCACTCATAGCATAGGAATAATAAAGTGCAATCTCCTGAGAGGTTTTTATTTTTATGCATATGATGCACATGAGCTGCTTTGAAAACATGAAAGGTTGCTGCTGCTGATCCTGTTGTTGTTATAATTATTTCTCTTCTATCTTAGATATGGTTACATGTTATGTGGTTGCAATTATATAGTTACATGTTATGTGGTTTCAGTTATAGAATATGAGAAGATAGGGTTACATGTTTTTGCTGCGGAGAAAATCAGAAGTCTTTCTTAATTTTGTATGTTTTTAAAGTGTTTTGTATGTTCTTTTCCCCGCTGCCTCTTTCTCTTGTATTTTGTGTTTCTAAGGTGGATGTGTTTTTAAAATAATAAAATAAATAAATTGTGAATTATTTCTTTTCTATCTCCTCTTCACATCAACCTTTAGCTCATATATGGCTCTGATCCAGTGATGAATGACAAAACCCCAGGAGTTTCCTTTTACCAGATGGCCCCTCAGAAAACCCTTCAGTACACAGAGATTCTCTCTTTGCTTCTCCATTTCAGGTGGACATGGATTGGGGTCATTGTTACAGATAATGACAACGGAGAAAGATTTGTGCAAACTGCATTTCCTCAGTTTTCTCAGAGCAGTGTTTGTTTTGCTTTCATAGAAAGAATCCCTAAACTCACTTTTGTCACAGAATTGGTGAAATTAATAAAACAGGGGACAAACATACACAATAAAGTGATGGGTGGCAAAGCCAATGTATTAGTGGCCTATGGAGAATCTTATTCCATGGCATATTTTAGATGGCTTCCACTTTTAACTGTGAAGAATACGCCAAAAGGCAAAGTGTGGATAACCACAGACCAGGTGGAGCTAACTTCATTTGTCTATCAAAAAACATGGCCTATGGAAATGTTCCATGGTTCTATAGCCTTCACAATTCATTCCAATGAATTATCAGGATTTCATCAATATGCTGAGAGCAGAATGCTGCCTATGCACTGGCCCATGCCATGTCTTTAACTAGACTCAAATTCAGAACAAAGGCAGTCAGAGAGAGACTGAAACTACAGAACCAACCAATGGGTAATGGGCCAAACAACCTCATGTGTCAATACAGCATTTTTAATGTCTCTGCAAAATTCTTCCTGTTCTCACATTTTCATCTTCCTTCCTCTATGTACCACATTGAAATGAATGAATAATTCATATTTCAGTCAGCCTTCTCTTTTTGTTTTAGTATTTAACCATAAGCACAGTATATACTGGGTTGGTTACAGATTTAGTCGTGCTTAGGGTAAACGTATTGAAATCAACAGAGCAAGTTAACTATGACTAACAACCCCATTGATTTTAATTGGCAACTAAATAGGTTTAAGCACTGTGCTTATACTTGGATCTAACACAGAACTTTATCACACCAGCATCATACTGTGCAATCACGGTGAATTGCATGCAAAGGACTCAGAAGTTTTCCACCTTATAATCTGCTTTGATTGTGAAGTACTCCCATGCATCCTGCCTTAATTGTGCAATAAAGCAAAACGATTCACCATATTTAGCCCCTACATTTTGAGCATATTTTCCGAACCACCGCTGGGGCGCAGGAGCAGAATTTTAAAGAAATGCTTTCATCTGTGTAAGCTTTAAAGATAAAGACACCAAAATTGGCACAGTAATAGATGTTAGGGAGACATTTAAGCATACCAAATTTGAATTGAATTGGGTCATCCATTGATTTTAAATGATTTTTTACATTTCCCCCCTTCAACTCACTTCCTGGTATGCAAAGGATCTCTGTCACCTGGTAGCAAAAACAACCACAACCACGAAAGCTTAGCGCTATGGGGATAATCCAAGGGAAGCAGGTATGTGGGATGAAGCTAACATAGTGTTGTTATTATTATCTGATTCATAGAGAGATCCTTCCTGCTATCTCTGGGTCAAAAAGAGTGAGCACTTCTTCTTCCATCAATATTTTTTCATCCCCAAACTAGCCATAGCTTTATTCTGTTGCTTCCATTACAATTTTGCTTCTGAGCACTCTAACTACAGACTTTTCTAAGTACTTGGCTTCTCTGTTTTGTTCTTAAATCCAGCTCCGTCACTTTCTGAGAAGTGTCTCATTTAACAACAGTGCTAGGGACAAGGTTTATTTTGACCAGAATGGAAAATCAACAGTTGGATTTGATATTATCAACTGGATTACTTCCTCAAATGTATCTAGAGTAAAAAATTGGGAGTGTAGATCCCCAGGCTCATCCAGATCAAGTGTTTATAATCAATGAGGAAGCCATAACCTGGCACAACTGGTTTAACCAGGTAAGAACCAACTAGGTAAGAATCTACAGCTTTATAGTGGTCTTGAAGGGCACTGATAATTTTTGGGGTCAGGACACATTCCATATACCCCTTTCAAAGTGTTATTTCCTGCTTTATATTCCACATTTGTAATTATTTGACACAAGCTGTGAACAGTAAGGCTAGATTTACACCTTATGTCATATAAATATGATTCCATCGTGGTGACACTATATTCCTCTTGTGCATTTATACTTTGTATAAACACAATTGCCATCCCTTTAAACAAAACTAAACTACTGATCAGCTGCAATGGAAGCTCAACTGCTGCATGTTTTGAAAAAGGAGGCTAGAAAGACATCAGGAACTATACAAAGTAATGCTATAGGGGCGTGGGAAGCAGCTGGCTGTTCTACCTTCATATTTAAAACAAAAGGGAGGGGAAGTACTATAAAAACATAGCACTTGGCCACTTGTTCTGATAGTAACTTTTATCATCACATGAACATTCAATCCCACCCAACCCTGCTCTGTATGTTTCTGCTGTAATAGTTTGGTTGGATTTGATTTTATATAGATTTCCAAATTTTAAACATGTATGTCTGATATTTTTATAGAGAATATTTGTACAGAATTAATATATTTTGTTTGTGTTTGTATTGCTTTTAATGTGTAGTTTGTCTTTATTTAGCAAATACTTTTTTAAAAGTGAAGGGAATGACGTTTGGACATTAAAAAAAAGTGACATAGGCTAGGAGGGGATCTACACTAGTCAAGTTAGAACGTGACTTACCGTTTTTAAGTGTGCGTTTGGTAGTATTTCGCCACATGACGTTCAGTTTGTGACATTTTATTGTTGTCTGTTCTCCAGTTTTTATTTTGAACTTCTCTGAAATAAGTCGTTCTATTTGTTATGATGTGGCTGATTTCAATGTATTAAATGGGTTTCCTGCAGTTCTTAATTACCCAATCACATTCCTGAAGGCATGTTTATGTAATTTTCGCGCCCAAAGTTGGAGCCGTTTTGGATCTAGTTTTACTTTTACCACTGTTTTTCAAGTGCCCGGAGACCTGAAGAAAAAGAAGAAGTCAGCAGAAAATGTATTCTCTGAATGTCAAGGTCTCAGCTGGACAATTATTGAATTATTGGCTGGAAATGTTTTTCAATTAATCAATTAGTGGTTCCCTGACTGTACAGTTTTTCCTCTATATAAGTGTCTGTGTTTCTCCATCTTTATCACTCTTCCCTCTTCATCTGTATGCTTCTGTGTAATGATCATCTGTATGTATGTGTATGCTGCTTACGGTGACCAATCATCCGGATTTGGCCGGACATGACAGGAAATTGGGGGGGGGAACACCGTCCGGCCGGAAATGACCTCCCCCCCCTTTTGCCCGGGAAAAAAGGCTCCCCCAGTTTCTATCGGGGCCTCTCCTTGGTCGTCGTCACCATGGCGACCAAGGAGAGGCCCCAACAGAAGCCGGGGGAGCCTTAACACGCGGCGCTGGGGCCTTCTATCGATTGGAGCGTCCCCTCCATAGAGACGCCGGCGTCTCCATGGAGGAGACACTCCAATCGATAGAAGGCCCCAGTGCCGCATGTTTCCCAAACGCGGAAACACCCGGCTTTAAGACCCGCCCACCTGGAGAGACCCGAGGTGGGCGGGTCTTAAAGCTGCGTGTTTCCGCGTTTGGGAAACACGCGGCGCTGGGGCCTTCTATCGATTGGAGGAGACGCTCCAATCGATAGAAGGCCCCAGCGCCGCGTGTTTCCCAAACGCGGAAACACCCGGCTTTAAGACCCGCCCACCTCGGGTCTCTCCGATGACGTCATCGGAGAGACCCGAGGTGGGCGGGTCTTAAAGCCGGGTGTTTCCGCGTTTGGGAAACACGCGGCGCTGGGGCATTCTATCGATTGGAGCGTCTCCTCCATGGAGGGGACGCTCCAATCGATAGAAGGCCCCAGCGCCGCGTGTTTCCCAAACGCGGAAACACGCGGCTTTAAGACCCGCCCCTCTGTTCCATCCGGGTCTCTCCGATGACGTCGACGTCATCGGAGAGACCCGGATGGAACAGGGGGGCGGGTCTTAAAACCGCGTGTTTCCGCGTTTGGGAAACACGCGGCGCTGGGGCCTTCTATTGATTGGAGCGTCCCCTCCATAGAGACGCCGGCGTCTCCATGGAGGGGACACTCCAATCGATAGAAGGCCCCCAGCGCCACGTTTTTCCCAAATGCGGAAACACGCGGCTTTAAGACCCGCCCACCTCGGGTCTCTCCGATGACGTCATCGGAGAGACCCGAGGTGGGCGGGTCTTAAAGCCGGGTGTATCCGCGTTTGGGAAACACGCGGCGCTGGGGCCTTCAGTCGATTGAAGCGTCTCCTCCATGGAGACGCCGGGGAAGGGCAGGTGAGTGGGTGTTTGGGAGAGGATTTTAAAAGGAGAGGAAGGGCAGGTGGGTGTGGGTCTGTGGGAGAGCATTGCACTAATCTAATTAATTTTTTAAAGGAGAGGAAGGGCAGGTGGGTGTGGGTCTGGGGGAGAGCATTGCACTAAACTAATTAATTTTTAAAGGAGAGGAAGGGCAGGTGGGTGTGGGTCTATGGGAGAACATTGCACTAAACTAATTAATTTTTTAAAGGAGGGAAAGGGCAGATGGGTGTGGGTCTGTGGGAGAACATTGCACTAATCTAATTATTTTTTTAAAGGAGAGGAAGGGCAGGTGGGTGTGGGTCTGTGGGAGAGCACTGCACTAATCTAATTATTTTTTTAAAGGAGAGGAAGGGCAGGTGGGTGTGGGTGTGGGTGTGGGTCTGTGGGAGAGCATTGCACTAATCTAATTAATTTTTAAAAGGAGTGGAAGGGCAGGTGGGTGTGGGTCTGTGGGAGAGCACTGCACTAATCTAATTATTTTTTTAAAGGAGAGGAAGGGCAGGTGGGTGTGGGTCTGTGGGAGAACATTGCACTAATCTAATTATTTTTTTAAAGGAGAGGAAGGGCAGGTGGGTGTGGGTCTGTGGGAGAGCATTGCACTAATCTAATTATTTTTTTAAAGGAGAGGAAGGGCAGGTGGGTGTGGGTCTGTGGGAGAGCATTGCACTAATCTAATTATTTTTTTAAAGGAGAGGAAGGGCAGGTGGGTGTGGGTCGGTGGGAGAGCATTGCACTAATCTAATTAATTTTTTAAAAGAGAGGAAGGGCAGGTGGGTGTGGGTCTGGGTCTGTGGGAGAGCATTGCACTAATCTAATTATTTTTTAAAGGAGAGGAAGGGCAGGTGGGTGTGGGTCTGTGGGAGAACATTGCACTAAACTAATTAATTTTTTAAAGGAGGGAAAGGGCAGGTGGGTGTGGGTCTGTGGGAGAACATTGCACTAATCTAATTAATTTTTAAAAGGAGGGGAAGGGCAGGTGGGTGTGGGTCTGTGGGAGAGCACTGCACTAATCTAATTATTTTTTTAAAGGAGAGGAAGGGCAGGTGGGTGTGGGTGTGGGTCTGTGGGAGAGCACTGCACTAATCTAATTATTTTTTTAAAGGAGAGGAAGGGCAGGTGGGTGTGGGTCTGTGGGAGAACATTGCACTAATCTAATTAATTTTTTAAAGGAGGGGAAGGGCAGGTGGGTGTGGGTCTGTGGGAGAGCATTGCACTAATCTAATTAATTTTATAAAAGGAGGGGAAGGGCAGGTGGGTGTGGGTCTGGGGGAGAGCATTGCACTAATCTAATTAATTTTTTTAAGGAGGGGAAGGGCAGGTGGGTGTGGGTCGGGGGAGAGCATTGCACTAATCTAATTAATTTTTTTAAAGGAGAGGAAGGGCAGGTGGGTGTGGGTCGGTGGGAGAGCATTGCACTAATCTAATTAATTTTTTAAAGGAGAGGAAGGGCAGGTGGGTGTGGGTCTGGGTCTGTGGGAGAGCATTGCACTAATCTAATTATTTTTTAAAGGAGAGGAAGGGCAGGTGGGTGTGGGTCTGTGGGAGAACATTGCACTAAACTAATTAATTTTTTAAAGGAGGGAAAGGGCAGGTGGGTGTGGGTCTGTGGGAGAACATTGCACTAATCTAATTAATTTTTAAAAGGAGGGGAAGGGCAGGTGGGTGTGGGTCTGTGGGAGAGCACTGCACTAATCTAATTATTTTTTTAAAGGAGAGGAAGGGCAGGTGGGTGTGGGTGTGGGTCTGTGGGAGAGCACTGCACTAATCTAATTATTTTTTTAAAGGAGAGGAAGGGCAGGTGGGTGTGGGTCTGTGGGAGAACATTGCACTAATCTAATTAATTTTTTAAAGGAGGGGAAGGGCAGGTGGGTGTGGGTCTGTGGGAGAGCATTGCACTAATCTAATTAATTTTATAAAAGGAGGGGAAGGGCAGGTGGGTGTGGGTCTGGGGGAGAGCATTGCACTAATCTAATTAATTTTTTTAAGGAGGGGAAGGGCAGGTGGGTGTGGGTCGGGGGAGAGCATTGCACTAATCTAATTAATTTTTTTAAGGAGAGGAAGGGCAGGTGGGTGTGGGTCTGTGGGAGAACATTGCACTAATCTAATTAATTTTTTAAAGGAGGGGAAGGGCAGGTGGGTGTGGGTCTGTGGGAGAGCATTGCACTAATCTAATTAATTTTTAAAAGGAGGGGAAGGGCAGGTGGGTGCGGGTCTGTGGGAGAGCATTGCACTAATCTAATTAATTTTTAAAAGGAGGGGAAGGGCAGGTGGGTGGGTGTCTGGGAGAGCATTGCACTAATCTAATTAATTTTTAAAAGGAGAGGAATGGCAGGTGGGTGGGTGTCTGTGGGAGAGCATTGAACTAATTAATGCACATGATAATAATAATGCATATAAAAATGTAATAAATAAATAAATGTGACCGAGGCCACACCCCCTTGGGGGCCGGACATGTTGAGTTGGCTCCGCCTTGGGGGTGGGCATGTTGGGGTGGCCACGCCTCCTGAGGGCGGCCATTTTGTCCTCCTTTTTGGTTTCCAAAATATGGTCACCCTAATGCTGCTGTAACTAAATTATTCAACTGCCAGTAAAAAGGCTTTGTTTTAACCAAGCAAAGAATCCTTTGCCTCCTTTGAGTCTTTGCTGTGTCCTATACTGAGAGCCGCTGCTAATTCTGCTTAGCTCTAGAATAGAGTGTGATTTTCTAACAATGTTATGTTGTTATTCTACAAAGACCTAAACAACATACCTAGTACACTGCCTTCGCTTATATACACCCATACAACAGCTATGATCCTCAGAGGAGGTCCTGCTGGCCATTCTGAAATCAACAGAATGTCACACAGAGAACCTCGGTGGCAGGCCTTCTCTGTAGAAACACCCAACCTCTGGAAAACCGTCCCTCATGCAGATTGGGAGGCAGAAAATGTAAACGCCTCCTGAAAACTTTTCACACAGGCCTTCCTTGGATTTTATTTAGCTGGTTTTATATTGCCTTTTTAACTTTAGCTTTTTACATTTATCTGACACTTGTTGTATTTTGTGGTATTACTTTTGCACTGTCCAGAGAGCCTTGGCTAATGGGTGGTATAGAAATGTAATAAATAAATAAATACTAGGCACAGTAGGAGGCCTTCTCCTTCTCATGTAGCCTTCCAGATAGTGCATCCAGATGATGTACAGAAGATCCCGGGGTCAGCCCAGGCTAAACCCTCCCTTGACCCGGGATAACCTGCATCAGTTATGGCCTGGTATTTCTGCAGCCCCAGGCTCAGCCTGGGGCTGCGGAAGGTCTAGCCATTTCCGTGGCTTTGCCTGGCTACGCGGCTTACTTGCAAGTAGCTGGGAGAAGCAGCGCACTGGGCACAGCACTCCATAGGACTGCTGTGCCCATCGGGCTGGGGGGGTTGTGGGGGGAGATGGGGCCAGGGGGGAAGAGTGGACCCAGGGTGGGGAGATGGCAGCCGGGGGGATCAGAGATCGCAGCCGGGGGGGCGGAGGGGGCATCAGACATGGCTAGCAGGGGTGGGCGGGTGAGCGAGAAGGGGCTGGGGTGGGATCAGACATTGTGGGCGGGCGGGGGGGCATCAGACATTGTGGTGGGGAAATTGGGGGCAGGGGGAGCAGGGAACCTTTTTTAAAAAAAAAGACCTACCTTGTCATTTATTTATTTATTTATTTATTTTATTAAATTTTTATACCGCCCAATAGCCTAAGCTCTCTGGGCGGTTCACAAAAACTAAAACCATAAAAAGCATAATAGAACAACCAACAGTCTAAAAACACAAATATAAAATACAATATAAAAAGCACAACCAGGATAAAACTACACAGCAGAAATTGATATATGTTAAAATATGGAATTAAAACAGCAAAATTTAAATTTAAGTTAAATTAGGTATTAAAATACTGAGAAAATGGCCCCTTTAAGTTTTTTACAAAATGGCCGACACGACAGGGCTTTCTCTTACCCTGTCGTGTGTCCCGTGTAGACTGGGGTGATGGCCTGTGATAGCTGCAGCGTGGGCTCACCCCTACTCCCCATCCTATTAACAGGTAGGTCTAGCAAAACCCTATGTCTTCCCATCCCCAGGGTGTCTGTGTGTCCCAACCCCAAGGGTGCATACATTCCCACCGTCAAGAATATCTTCCAGGATACGTGTGTCTGTGTCTGTCTGTCCACTCCCCCCCACCCGGCCCTCCCCCTGGCCTGCTGTTATAAGCAGCTCAGCACTGCATTAGATACATGGAAACCTCCAAGCTCATCTGGCTTCCTTCTTTGGGTTCCAGCTCATGAGGTTACAACTCATTTGATTGTGCCTTTATTCATGTGGATGTTTAGTTTGTTCTTCTCCCCATCTTCTCCCCTTAGTAAACCTGAAGCCACAATTTCTGTATCGCTATTGGCATCCCACTTCTACAAATGTTCGCAACGCAGCCCTCCCCCAACCATCCCAGTGACCTTGCACAGAATTTCTGGAATGAAGGGTGTGAGGTTACATTCTCCACCCTGGTAATCATGTGCCCACTCACTGGGATGGAGGAGAGGTTAAAGACTATCCCCATGCCAATGTGTCTCTCTGTGTGCCTGTTTATATTTCCCTCAAACAGTGTGTTCATGCTTAGGGCTGTGCAGCGTTTCGGATCCAAACCCCAAATCTGAAATGAATAGGGGTGTTTCGGAATATTCCGAAATGGATCCAAAATGGTTCAGCTGA
This sequence comes from Elgaria multicarinata webbii, assembly GCF_023053635.1. Lineage (NCBI taxonomy): Eukaryota > Metazoa > Chordata > Lepidosauria > Squamata > Anguidae > Elgaria > Elgaria multicarinata. The sequence continues at coordinate 25,306,952 of NC_086181.1, read as the reverse complement.
GGTCCAAAACAATCTGAAATGGTTTGGATTGATCCGAAACATTTTGGAAGTGTTCAGAGCTTCGGATGCCATTGTGTTTTGTTTTGCCATAAGATTACATTGGCCTAAAGAAATGCCTATAACTTTTACCTTCCACGCTTACTGAAATGTCCATGTGGAGGTGGTTGCACTCCCTAATTGTGGAACTGTTGCTATGGCAACCTTAATTAAGAGTAGCCTATAACTTTTTTATTATTTTTAATGATAGAACAATGACATTTTGTGAGCTTACACATACCTCGGAGATGCAAAGGAACGCAGACAATACTAAGGACAGCCTGTACTTTCTCCTGCCAATTTAGGTAAGAACTTGTCGATCATGGCTGCCAATACAAACAGAGCTTTCTGAACTTGTCTAAATATTATTTTAGATGCCAGGTGAAGACCTTTTTAGTCTCCCATTATTTTAACATCCTATAAATTAATTTTAATTTGCTGTTTTAAATTTGTATTTTAAATTTGTACTTTTGCTTTCCTGCTGTTTTTATCTTGCTTTGTGCTTTTATATTGTATTAGGTTTTACACTGTTGTTTTATACTTGAATTGTTTTAATTTTGTAAACCGCCCAGAGAGCTTCAGCTATTGGGTAGTATAGAAAAGCAATAAATAAATAAATAAATAAATAAAACCCTTAAAATCACTAAAAATCATGGATGTGTGGATGTGCTTCAAAATGGCCATGCATCAAGCCCTGCTTAGGTTCTATGACGATGCAAAGTCACATGTGTGTTTCTGGAAAAATGAGGAAGTTATAGCACTTTGAAATGACTGGAACTCACATTTTTAGAAAACCGATGGAAAGATATATCTAAAACTGGACACACATAAGCATCTCCAGGGTATCTGTAAGCTCACCAAATATCATTATTCTATCATTAAATATGAAGTAGTTACAGGCGTTTCTTTCAGACAATGCATGTCAATAGAAAAAATGGCGTCTAAATAGCATTTCGGAGGTCTGAATTTTTCTTCAAATTTGGATCCAAAATGAAACGGGTGTGTGTGTGTCCCTAAACAACCCAAAATTAAACGGGCCTGTTTCAGAAGATCCGAAATGGGCTCCGAAACAAAACGGGGGTCCGTGCACAGCCCTAATCTATATGCATGCAGTTCCCAGAGTCCCTGCCAACACTGGGTGTGGCAGAAAAGATTGTGCATCTCTGCTGTAGTGAAAAGGGATTGAGGATGAAAAAACAAAGGAGAGTGTTGGTACATGGAGCATAAGCCATAAATGAGTACAATAAGTAAGACTAGGAGTGTCATCAGACGGGGTGGGTGGGGAATCACGTTTCTTTACCGTCATTTCCCCGACCCTGCTTCTGTCCCACATTATTATTTTTTCTGTCCCACAAAAAGTTTGCATGTGCACATTCATAGCTCTAAATGTGAGTGCTAGATCGAGCAGGCTCCACTGAAAATATTTGCAAATTGTGAAATATATGCTCTACCACCACACACACAAACCTGGAAAAGGGGGCGGGGGATGTGTAAATGAACTGATGTGAATCCCGCAAAGAATCCGGAAGCAGAAGCCTCAGTTAAGATGCAGGTTTAAAGCTTCATATAGAAAACCCACACCTCCAGCCACTGCAGGCTGAGAGATTAAAGAAACCTGTAGAGGGGAAGGGAAACACGTAACACTACCATCTCCCCTTTGTCACCTCAGGTGACACAAAATGTACCCTGGTCATGTAATGAAGTGGAAACAAAGGGTTCATCTACACCAAGCAGGATATTCCACTATGAAAGCAGTATGAAAACGGTATTTAAAAGGCAGGAGCCACACTACTGCTTTATAGCGGTATTGAAGTGCACTGACAACTGTTGGGGCCCATTGAGACATACTATACACTGCTTTCATACTGCTATATGCTGCTTAGTGTGGCTTCTGCCTTTTATATACCACTTTCATAGTAGAATGGTGTAGATGAGCCCCAAAACTCACTCCCCCAACTTTTTGTTGGTGGGTACACATGTAATTTATTATTATTATTATTATTATTATTATTATTATTATTAATAATAATAATAATAATAATAATAATAATAATAATAATAATAATATACTGCCCCATAGCTGAAGCTGTCTGGGCTGTTTACACCTGTTATTTCTGGTCCCCCTTTCTTGCTGTGGATCATTCCAAGGCGTACTTGATCTTCGTATCTAAGTGAGTGGAAGAAAAAAATCATTTCTTAAAATGTGGTAAACAAGTTTTCTTTAACAATTCCATTGGGAATCCCCAACTTCAATAATTAGATAGCAATTAATTCTGCTGCTTCTCAAAACCCCAGCGGAATTTCAGTGACCATTAGAAAAACTAATAGTGGAGACTGGAGGAGTGTGTGTGTGTAGTTCTATTTACAGCTTGGGAGAGCAACTTGTAACAGGCATAGATCTAATGCTCCCATCTTGGATATTCCACGTTTCAGGAGACAATACTACTGAAATCAAGGGTTTTTTAAGAATGGTGACTCCAGTGACAGAGTAGTACAGGAAACCAACGAGATCTTTGATTAGACTTAATAATTGTCACTTCACTGAGGGTAATGGTTTCAGAGATTTTGCTGGTGGTACTGTTTCCTTCTCAGTTAAGCACAGCTCACACTGTGGATTGTAGAGTCTATAATCCACACCATCCACCGCACACCTATCATCAACCAGGAGACCTCATCATTGGCGGCATTGTTTCTCATGGTGGCTTCATCTCCAGTCCAACCGACTTCACTGAAGACCCCCCTCCAGCCTTGCTAGAAGACTTTATGTAAGGACTACTTTTTGTTTGTTTTTATTTCCATGCATTTCTGTCATGAGAATGGCCAGTCCTAGAGCTGCAGTCCTAGAGCCACTTAAAAAAAAAAAGTAGCTCATTAGTACAATTAAGGGAATGCTGAAAAATAGAAGAATCTCTTCACTGCAAGCGAGAGAGAAAAAGGGCCATGTGGGATACATTTACTTTAAGCTTGTTTTATTCTACAAAAGAGTTAAAGATTATAATATATACATACTATAGAATTATGAAAGTGACATGGAACATGGTGGCAATAATTCTAACAAGTATGAAATATACTACTGATACAAGACACATTTGTCTTTCTAGTGTTGTGTCTAAGGCTTACCTGCTCATCCTGGCCTTGGATTTTGCAGTGAAGGAAATCAATGAGAACCCACAGATCTTTCCCAATCTCACCTTGGGCTTCCACATCTATGACAGCTATGACAATGCAAGGAAGACCTATCATGCCACAATGCTACTTATATCAGCACTAGAGAGATTGATCCCCAACTACATATGTAACATCCAACATAGCCTCATAGCTGTAATCGGGGGACTGGACTCCCAAGTCTCTCTTCACATGGCAACTATCTTGGATATCTATAAGATTCCTCAGGTAGGACTCTTGTGTGTGTGTGTTTTTGTGTTGTGCGCGTGGGCATGTGCACACACACGTATATGCACAGTATGGGAATTTTTGGACTGTTCCCAAAATCCAATGTGCTAAATTTCTCAATCTCTGTTTTGGGAGATGAAGTTTGTGACAGGGTTTTTGGTGGACAGATTGATGAGTGTCCACCACACACTGAGTGTGTGGCTGCTGTGAAAAGGGCAAATACCAAGTTAGGCACAATTAGGAAATGACTCAGAAATAAAACTGCCAGTATCAGACTGCCCTTGTGCAAATCTATTGGGTGACCACACTTGGAATACTGCTGCATACAGTTCTGGTTACCACATCTACAGTAAAAAATAATTAAAAAAAGGATATTGCAGATATTGAAAAGATGTAAAGGAAGGGCAACTAAAATGAGCAAGGAGCTACACCAACTCCTATAATGAAAGGTTACAATGCCTCAGACAATAGTTTAGCTTAGAGAAAATACAAATCATTTTCTCTATGCAATGAAATTATGAACGGAAGTGATACACTTTTCTCCCTCTCTAATAATACCAGAACCTGGAATCATCCAATGAAGATCATTTGTGGGAAATGTATGAGAGATAAAAGGAAGTACTTCTTTGCACAGTGCATATTTTAACTATTGGCTCATCTACACCAAGCAAGATATTCCACTGTGAAAGCAGTATGAAAGTGGTATATAAAATGCAGGAGACTCACCACTGCTTTATAGTGGTACTGAAGTGCACTGACAACTGTTGGGGCCCATGACACATACCATATACCACTTTCATACCACTTTCATAGTGTGACATTGGTGTAGCTGTGTCATGGGCCCCAACAGTTGTCAGTGCACTTCAGTACCACTATAAAGCAGTAGTGTAGATCCTGCAGTGCACTTCAATACCACTATACACACTTGATCTTAGCCAAAAGGCCGAGAAGCGATATAAAGCAGTGGTTAGGATCCTGCCTTTTATATACTACAGGCCTTGCTAGACCATGCCGGATAAGCCGGTAGGGAGGCGGGGTGACAGCGCGCTAACTTTAGCGCGCGCTGCCCCGCCTCCTACACGCACGACGCGCAAGGACTCCGGAAGCCCTGCAGCATCGGCCATTTTGTTTTTTGTTTTTGTTAAAGGGGCCACGTGCGCCCCAAAGACTCCAGAGAAGGTAAGTGGGTTTTTTTTAATTAAGCCCCCCACCCTTTTTTAAATTAAGCCCCATGCTCCCTGCCCACTCTTTCCCTGCCATCCCTCCCCGTCCCCGATATGTGCCACCCTCCGCCATGCCTCCCCGCCCCGATATGTGCCACCCTCCGCCATCCCTCCCCGCCCCCGATATGTGCCACCCTCTGTCATCCCTCCCCGCCCCCGATATGTGCCACCCTCCACCATCCCTCCCCATCCCCGATATGTGCCACCCTCCACCATCCCCCTCTCCTGCCAGTCCGGCCTTCCCCCCCATCTCCCCCCCCGGATCCCCCTGGCCCAATGGGCACAGCGCTCGTATGAGCGCTGTGCTCAGTCCGTGGCTTTTCCCGGCTACTCGTGAGTAAGCGAGTAGCCGCAAAAAGCCACGGACCCTGCTAGACGTTCCACGGAAAAGCAGCACCATAAGCGACTTCGCTTATGGCGCGTCAAATGAGGTTTCAGCACGGCCTGACCCCGAATTCCCCTGTGTGTCATCTGGATGCACAGCAGGGAAACCGGGCCTCACAGCGCGCTAAGACCTCGTCTAGCAAGGCCCTACGTTCATTCAGTTTTCATAGTGGAATATCCTACTTGGTGTAGATGAGCCCAGAGTGTCTATTCCAGCAACAGAAAAATCTGGGATTTTCGCCCATTACTGACAGCCATCCAGCTTCAAGGCATTGGTGAAGCAGCAGCTAAGCACTGTATAAGATACCACACCTTATGCAGATTGCATCTGTCAAAAGCTTGGCTCAAAACAGTAGTAATTTCGTTGCATTTTAGGGCTTGTGTGAACTTGTGCTCAACACAACATGTCAAACTTAAAGGTTTCTTGTTGTTTTTTGCTTATTGAATAAAAAAATATAAATGAATGAATAAATGCAAAATGCAATATACAATAAATACAACTGGTACTTTCAACCTGTGAAAGTACAACTGGTACTTTCATAGAAAGAATTATAGATCACTCATAGGAAGTTCTTTTCAACATATGACTAGAGAAGGATTTTGCTTCTTTGTATGTGAATGTGGGAGGGAGGGAGAAAACATTAGAGCAATATAATGTGGGGACACACACTGTTCACACATGGCAAAAGCAGTGGGTGGAAAGACATGGGAGACAGAGCAGATTACAATTGCAATGTATCTCCCCCCTTCCCTTGAAGTTCTTCCCAAAGACATCAACCCATTTGGGTACACTCTTAGTGGGCACAGTTCTCTGGAACTGTAGCATGGGAATAATAACATTCCCTTATTGTACATGATTTCTGTAAGAATTGCTATGAACACATGAAACTTCATTATGTCTTTCCTCATCCATCTCTTTTTAGCTCATATATGGCACCTCTCCAATAATGAACAATAAAACTCCAGGACTTCCATTCTATCAGATGGTTCCCCAGGAAGCCCTGCAATACAAAGGGATTCTCTCTTTACTTCTGCATTTCAGGTGGATTTGGATTGGGGTCCTTACTATGAATGATGACAATGGAGAAAGATTTGTGCAAAGTGTGTTTTCAGAATTTTCCCAGAATGGTGTCTGTTTTGCCTTCATAGAAAGAATCCCCAAATACAGTTTTGATGATAAATTTCAGGAGATGCTACAGCAGGGTATAAAAATATATGATCAAGTCATGGGTAGCAATGCAAATGCAGTGGTAGTGTATGGAGACTCTTATTCCATTGTGTTTCTGAGATGGTTTCCATATCTTTTAGGACTAGAGGAAGTGGTAAATAAACCAAAAGGCAAAGTGTTCATAATAACAGCCCAGATGGAGCTTGTTTCATTTTTGTATCAAAGGGATTGGGATGCAGAAATATTACATGGTGCTCTTGCTTTCACACTTCACTCCAATGACCCGCCAGGATTCAAGTCTTTTCTTGAGAACAGAAACCCTTTCAGAACAAAAGGAGATGGTTTTATCAAGGACTTCTGGAAACAAACATTTGGCTGTGTGTTCCCAAATACAGTTCTGGGCAATGTGGAGAACGGGGATATTTGCACTGGAGAGGAGAAGTTGGAAAATCTCCCAGCACCATTTTTTGAAATGAGCATGACGGGACACAGCTACAGCATCTACAATGCCGTCTATGCCTTGGCCTATGCTCTAAATGCCTTATTCTCATCTAGACTCAAAAACACAGCGATGGTACATGGAGGGAGATCGAAGCTTCAGAATAAACAATTGTGGTTAGAGGTAATAGTAATAAAAGTTTTGTAAACCACCCAGAGCTTTGGCTATGGGGCAGTATATAAATGTAATGAATAAATAAATACGTAAATCAATAAATGGCTAAATATTTTCATGGGGCAATGAATCACATGTTAGGCATTAGGAGAAGTTATGATCTGTGCAGGAAATTGGCCACCCAATGTTTTTTCCTGCTCATATGTTCATATCTTCCTTTCTTTGCACATGTCGAAACCAGCAAAACATGAAAGAATAAAGCAACATTTCAGGCAGCCTTCTTGCTTTCCTCTATGTTTTCTTTGAACTTTCAATATGAACTGTCAACATTATTGAACTTTTCCTGATTAATCTGGAAATAGTCCTGTTATATTTAAGTCATATGAGTGAGACAATTTTCTCCCACTCAAAAAAACTTTGCCTAACATACCTTTCCTCCTGCCTCCTCCTCCTCTTCTTCTGAACATCTAACTGCAGTATTTTTGAAACCTTTGCCTTTGCCTTTTCAATCTAGCTCCATCACTTTCTGAAAGGTGTGTCATTTAACAACAATGCAGGAGATGAGGTTTCCTTTGACCAGAATGGGGAGTTAGTTGCTGGATTTGATGTAATCAACTGGATTGTTTCCTCAAACAACTCCTTTAATTGCATACAAGTTGGACGTGTGTCTCCGCAGAGCGGTCCAAGCCAAATATTCAGCATCAATGAAGATTCCATAACATGGCACCATTGGTTTAACCAAGTAAGATGTTCTTTCTTTCTTTTTTACACTATTTATACTGTCTAACAGACAAAGCTCTCTTCAGGAATTTACAACAATTTCTGAAAACACTTAGTTTTAGATTACCTCTGACTCCATATGCAACTATGTAAAATGAGTTTGATTGGAGTAAGGTGAATAGATAATGTATTTTCATTTTCTCTAAAAGACACAGTTTAGGTAGTATGGTTGATGCAGAGTAAAAAAAAATCTTGAGCCAATAATTAACTGTTCTATTGACAATGGTAGATTTAACTGCCATTACGCCGGTTTCCAAGCATAAAATTGAAGCAGGAGTAGAGCGGTGCACAAGTGCCCTCTCAAAATTCTCCACCCTATTTGTAGGCAGAGAAATTGGGGGATAATTTCACCAAATTTCTCCAGGGGGAGGAGAAATTCTCCCACAATTTCTCATAGCTAGGCGTCAGGAAGGGTGGTAGAACAACCTCAGGGCTTTGGGGGTTGTTGCTACGGTTATTATGTGGGGTGTTGTTGTTGTTGTTGTTGTTGTTGCACTGCCACAGGAAGTGGCAACAGCATCAACTGTGTTGGCAGCCTGGTCCCCATTTTGCATCTTCCACAATACCCCATATATCTAGCATCATTCCAGGGCATGGCAGGGGATGGGGAAGGCAATGCAGCCATTATTATTATTATTATTATTATTATTATTATTACTATATAAATTTTTGGAGAAAATTCTGCAAAATGTCCTTTTATTTCGAGAGTTTAAGAAAAGAAATATCTCAGAACTTTTCTGAGAAACATGTATTCTGAGAAATTTTGGATCAGCTCTAGTTATTCTTCCGGGTTCAGCACCTTCCCTAAGGTCTTTCAGATGTTACATTTCTGAGGAGCGATTGTGGCCACATCTTTTCTCTAATGCAAGTACTGGCAACACCACTCCTGTAGCAGATGTGGGGTTGGGGGCTGGGCTGGAGGGGGCCAAAGCCTGTCACTGTGCCAAAGCCTGTCCTTAAATTCCCTGAGAAGCTGTCTTTCAACTGGAAGAGGCTTTCATTTTCCTGCCTCATTCTCAGGGCAGTTTATAATTCATTCTGAATGTGTGTTGGTGGGTTGTTGTTTTTTACCTTACCTGATCATTATAAGGTGGCCGAGGATACTGTCTGTATTTTTTTTCCTGTTACACATCTCTCTATTGCTCTATAGTATCCCAGGATGCCTCCAATTCCTGAACAGAAAAGGCCCTATGGGAGGAAGCTGAAACTAAGGCCTCATCTGTACCAACCAGGATATTGCACTATGAAGGTTGTATGCAAGTGGTATAAAAGGCAGGAGCCGCACTACTACCTTATAGCAGTATTGAAGTGCACAGACAACTGTTACGGCCCATTGATACATACCATATACCGCTTTCATTGTGCTATATCCTGCTTGGTGTGGCTCCTGCCTTTTATATAACACTTTCATGCCACTTCCATAGTGCAATATACTACATGGTGTAGATGAGCCCTACATAAGACAAGGGGAGGGAAACCCACAACAGAAATCTCAAGCCAGAACAAAAGACTGCACAAATTATAATATAGTTGCATACAAGATGAATAGTGCTAGTGTAAATCAAAGTGTAGTTATGAAGTTCACAAGAATTGTTCTAATGCTGTCTGAGATTTAACTGTGACAAATGAGGTCATTCATAGTAAATAGGGTCAATACAATTAACCTTTCAACCTTGGTTAACTTAAGTGAGTGACCTCAAATCATTGGACAGCAACTCCAGAACATGGTGTCTACTGGCTCAAGCCATGAAATCCCTCCTTCATCTGTGGCATTGGTATCCAGGAATGCAATGTGGCTGGGAAAACACTAAAGCAACAAAATACGTTTTTGCATTGGAGTAAATGAGCTTTTTCAAAGCACTCCAGTTTATTATTTCCCTACTTAGTCCTCAGACCTATCATTCCATGCCAAGTAAGAGAGGAATACACTGTGGCTGTATTTTGAATAATCAAATCCCACATACAATAGTTTTCTAAAGAAAAATAGAAAGAACACCATATTCTGAAGTTGCTGTCAAATTTATCATTGTTAAATCTCAGACAGTATGAGGTCTAGTTATAACAGTGTTATGTGATTCATCTGTCTAACTGTTAACACGGGCCCCAATGGCTCTCTATAAGAAAGAAAATTAGCAATAGCCTGTTCCATATCAAGTGCTCTCTACTGTGCCTGTTCACACATTATAGGGGGGAAATGTGGAAAGGCCCTGGATTCCAAGAATCCTTGGCCCAGGATTCCAAGATCATTCTTTTGAAGATTGTAATTCTCCTTTTTCATTTATGGATCAGGCACAACCTTTTTCTGTATGTAGTGAGAGTTGTCATCCTGGATCTAGCAAAAAATTGAAAGAGGGAGAGCCATTTTGCTGCTATGATTGCATCCCATGTCCAGATGGGAAGTTTTCAGACCAAGAGGGTAAGAAATACACTGTTAAGATGTTTTGTTTTTTTTAAAATCTGAATGCTTGTAATCCAGAGGAACATGGATACAGAATATGTAAATAATGACTGAGAGGAAGTTGCTGGTTTTTGTGTTTGTGTTTGTGTGTGGTGGGGGGGGAGGGAGAGAGAGTATAATTTGTCCTCTGTTATTCTAAACTTGGGGCTTGTCTCTATGGCTTGTTTACCCTGTCCTAAATGCACATATTTGTGTTTCAGGACACAAGGCACAGCTGTCCATTCGCCGTAGCTCCGGGTTTTAAATGTGATAATGTGCATTTTCGCATTTGCTATTTACCGTGACTTTTGGATCACGTTCAAGTTTGCACCGCATTATGGTTATGTGTGTTTGGGGGAGTTAATTCACATTTTGACATGTGGGTGGAGCTTTGAGGGTAGGACAACATGATTGGCCGATTTCCCAATTTCCCAATAAGGACTGAGAGGAAGTTGCTGGTGTGAGGGGGGGGGGAGAGAGAGGATAATTTGTCCCCTGTTATTCTTAAAACATTCAGTCAATTAAACTTAAAATGCTTGTTGAGTGGCCACAATGAAGGACAGTTAAGCAGGTATCTAAATACGAAGATACTTCTCAAAAATGAGGGTTAACTCCTGTGCAATGGGATTCTCAAACTTGGGGCTTGTCTATATGGCTTGTTTACCCTGACCTAAATTCACATATTCGCATTTCAGGACACAAGACACAGCTGTCCATTCGCCGTAGCTCTGGGTTTTAAATGTGATAATGTGCATTTTCACATTTGCTATTTACCACGACTTTTGGATCACGTCCAAGTTTCCACCGTGTTATGGTTATGTGTCTTTGGGGGAGTTAATTCACATTTTGACATGTGGGTGGAGCTTTGCCATTGGGACAACATGATTTCCCAATTTCTCACCTATCAGCTGCCTCGTTCCTTCATGCCATATTTAGTTTGAATTCTCTGATTATTCAGAGCTCCACTGAGACAGCTTATTAAAACAAAGAGGGGGGATGGGCATCCTCCTCTGCTGCCTCATTCCTTCCCTTCCCTGCTCCTGGATTGTCTGTTATATGAATCTGTGGAGCTCCGCATATAAAATTTATAGCTTAAATTGTCTATCCTCCCTAGTATCATAGGATTGTATATGCACATGTGTGCATTTATAACAGCACTATAAAAAAAATCAGGAAACAAATTACTGTTAATGTTGCAGTGTGATGCTCTTTAGATTTGAATCAAGGAAAATTTGGGTTTTTATTTAATGAGGAGCAATCCCGTTGTTGTATAGATGGGGTCTTGCTTTACTCTTTCAAATAGTGCTGTTGAGAAATCTCCCAGTTGTATTCCCCTTCAAGGATTAATTTTTCTGTTTTCATGCCTCCATTCTCAGGACACTTTAGAATGTCTTTTGGTGGTGTTTTTAAGCTTACCTATTTGAGTTTGCAAGGTGGCCCAGAGTGTTGTGTGTGTGTTTTCTTTCTGTTACATGTTGCTCCAGCACTCTCCAGCCTCCCTGGCAGTTCATGCTTCCCGATCTGCAAATACCCCATGGGAAGTGAAGTCATGATCCCTTCTGCTGTGAGTGACTTGAAGTGTGGGCAGCTAGGGAGATTGTGGTCCACCAGAGGGATGATTGTACAATGAAAGGAATGACATTTCAAACGCACTCCTCCGCCATCTCACAACTAAGGCAATGCACCCAGGAGAATTTCTTCAAAACTTTATTTCTGAAAGGAACAGTTACAGCATGTTGTGTTTATGCATGTTCAGATATGAAACCACATGCATTCTTTTTCAGATGTGGATGATTGCAAGAAATGCTCAGATGAAGACTATCCAAGCAACACTCGGGATTTCTGTATTCCCAAGGACATAAGCTTCTTGTCATATCAAGAACATTTGGGGATGGGTTTAGCCAGTGTCACTCTTTTCTTTTGTATCACCACTTTATTGGTGTTGGGAACATTTATGAAGCACCACAACACTCCCATTGTTAAAGCCAACAACCGGGATCTTACCTATATTCTCCTCATCTCCCTCCTGCTCTGTTTCCTTTGCACGTTGCTGTTTATTGGCCGTCCTCACAAAGTGACATGTCTACTCCGACAGACTGCTTTTGGCATAATTTTCTCAGTGGCTGTTTCTTGTGTGCTGGCAAAAACCATTACAGTGGTTCTGGCTTTCATGGCCACCAAACCAGGATCCAAGATGAGGAAATGGTTGGGGAAAACACTGGCCAATTCCATTGTTCTTTTCTGTTCCCTTCTCCAAGTAGGCATTTGTATTGTATGGTTGTCAACATCTCCCCCATACCCAGATGTTGACATGCACTCAGTGACTGGAGAAATAGTATTGGAGTGTAATGAAGGATCTGTGACTATGTTTTACTCTGCCCTGGGCTATATGGGCTTCCTTTCAATTCTGTGTTTCATGGTAGCTTTCCTTGCCAGGAAGCTGCCGGATAGTTTCAATGAAGCCAAATATATCACATTCAGCATGATAGTATTTTGTGGTGTTTGGTTATCCTTTGTTCCAGGTTATCTGAGCTCCAAGGGAAAATACATAGTTGCTGTGGAGATCTTCTCTATCTTAGCCTCCAGCTCTGGACTCCTCGGTTGCATCTTTTCTCCCAAATGTTTCATTCTTGTTTTGAGACCAAAGCTGAACAACAGGAACCAACTAATTAGAAGAATTTAATTGACTATGTTTTTTGTTATGCATTTTATTCTAGACATATTTTTGCAACATTTCTTCTCAACCTGTAACTTATATATATCTTACTGAAAACTCAACTAACCTGCCTCTTTTGAAATCTTCATTTCAAAAATCAAACCAATTTCATATTTATTGAGGGAAATCACATGTAGAAGAACATAAGAGGAGTCCCGCTGGATCAGACTAAGGGTCCATCTACTCTGGCATCCTGTTCACACAGTGGCCAAGCAGCTGTTGACCAGCAGCCCACAAGCAAGACACAAATACTTCTCCTTTACTTGTTATACTTAGGGCTCATCTACACCAAGAAGGATATTGTACTATGGAAACAGTATGAAATTGGTATATGGTATGTGTCAATGGGCCCCAACAGTTGTCAGTGCACTTCAGTACTGCTTTAAACTGGCTGTGTGGCTCCTGTCTTTTATATACTGCTTTTATACCACTTTCATAGTGGAATATCCTGCTTGGTGTAGATGAGCCCTAAGTACAACAAGTAAAGTAGAGGTATTTGTATAGATTAGAAGTTCGGTTTTTTTTTCAACCAAACTTCTTAAAATCAATAAATCTCTTTAAAATGGTGGCTCTAATCAAGTTCTTGGGACAAGTGGGGAGGGAGAGTTTGGGAGGGTGAGTGGGGAGTCCAATGGACTCCAAGTTAGCTCCATGGTGGTTGGGGTAGCAGCTCACCACTGCCCCAAATTGGGCTAAAGCACCCTAAAGCAGTTTGAACCTGTTCTGATCTGCTTTGGGGTGCCTTGGCACAATCCAATACCACTCCATGTCTGGGTTTCAGCCCTAAGACATTGCACAGTCCTACCAATTGGTTTCAATGTTACACCCATTTTACACCTCCCTCTATTGGGCAAATTTGGTAAGCATCCCTGGCTAAGGACGTAGCTAGAGTGCTCAAGCTGATTCTTCATTTGGTGAGGCTTCACTGTGTATGAGCTTTTCCAAGGTGGAGTAGTCTGCATGAAGCAAACCCAATCCCCATCCCAAATGCAGGCTGGAGTTGTAGAGTGGAGTTCAGTGAGGGAGTGCAATATCTGTGTTGGAGTGGAGTTCATCAATGGCTAGAACTCAGCAAAAGATGGGATGACATCAGTAGCGAAGACACAACACTGATGTTAGGAGTCATGCCCTCCAATATCATCCAGACCATGATCGACTGTGTGTGTGTATGGGGGGATTCATTCCACCTCCACTCACCTTCCTCACCCTGGTACAAAGGAGGTGCAATTTGTCGTGAAGTTGAAAGGGAAGAGTAACTTGGATCACTTGAAAGGAGTCTTTGGGGGAATACAATGTTATTTAGTGAAACTATTATTTACAGGAGTGTTAGTCTGTGTGGCTCCACCTTGTATAACTGCAAATGAAAACAAATATTAGAGAAATATGTAAGTCTCCAGTGAACTCTCCTTCCAAAGGAAAGTCAATCTAAGTAAGAGCTACCCTCACTTTCAAAGGTGAAGTGCTCCAGTGTCAGCTGTTGGTAACGAAGTTTAGAGCAATCCTTGCAAATATATTTATGTAAACATGTCAACCTGTATATGTAAGCATGTCAACCAAGTGCTAATGTTGCCTGAACCTTCTCATATTATCTCCTGGGAATAAGAGCTTGGTTTCACATGGCACGAAGCTGCCAAAAATACTTCTTCCCTGTTCCAAAGACATATTTGCACGAACAAGACATGGTAGGTGTACTCCTGGTAGTAGGGTGACAACACACATTGCTTGTGTACACACATGCACACACACAATTGTCAAGAGAACTAATGGCCCCAATTAGAGAAAATCTCATACACAAAGCTCTATAGTACTATTTATTTACTTATTGCTTTTCTATACCACCCAATAGCTGAAGCTCTCTGGGCGGTTCACAAAAATTAAAACCATGAAGACAATTCAAAGTATAAAATAAACAGCAGTATAAAAACACAGTACAACAGTACAATGTAAAAGCACAACGAGGATAAAACTGAGCAGCAATGCAGAGAATACAGATTTAAAATACTGTTTTTTTAAAAAAAAAAAAACCTAAGATGATAAACTGTTAAAATACTGGGAAAATAAAAAGGTCTTCATCTAGCACAAAAAGAGTATAATGTAAGTGCCAGGAAAACCTCTCTAGAGAGCTCATTCCACAGTAGATAAGGCCCTCCTCCCAGTAGCCACATGACACACTTCCTTTGGCAGAGGCTCACAGAGAAGAACCAGTGAGGATGATTTTAGGGTCTGGGCAGGTACATATGGGAGGAGGTGTTCCTTCAGATAACCTGGCACCAAGCTGTTTAGGGCTCTGAATGTTAATACCAGCACTTTGAATCAGGCCCGATTCTAGACTGGCAAGCAATTAAGCTGGAAAAGAACTGGTATGATGTGGTCTCATTGGCCAGGCCCATTTAAAAAACGTGCAGCCCTTTTTTGTACCAGTTGAAGTTTCCGGACGGTTTTCAAAGGCAGCCCCATGTATAACACATTGCTGTAATCCAGACTAGAAGTTATCAGAGAATGGATAACCTCTGTAACTGTAGCTAGGTTAACTCTATCCAGTTAAGGGTGCAGTTGGAATATCAGCCTAAGATAATAAAAGGTGCTGTGTGCCACTGAGTTCACCTGCGCCTGAAGTTACAGTTCTGCATTAAAGAACACCCCAAGCTACAAAGCCAATCCTGTACAGAACAGGTTGAACATCACTGAGGAGGACAGATGAACCACCCACTAACAGTACCTCTGTCTTGTCTGGATTGAGCTTGGTTTGTTGGCCCTCATCCAGTCCATTACCTTGCCCAGGCCGTGATTCAGAACAGCCACTTCCTCACCTGGGTTTGATGAAAAGGAAAGGTAGAGCTGGGTGTCATCCGCATATTGATAACACCTCAGCCTACATCTCCAGATAACCTCTCCCAGTAGCTTCAGGTAGACGTTGAACAGTATAGCTGATAAAATTGAGCCCCATGGAACCCCATGGCCTAGGTGCCACAGCACTGAGCTATAATCCCCCAGCACCACCTTCTGGAATTGACCATCCAAACAGTGCCTCCAACTCCCAACCCAGACAGCCTATTCAGAAGGATACCATGAATAACCTTTCAGAGGCTATAAAACGCCTCTGAGAGGACCAAGAGAATCAATAGTGTCACACTCCCCCTTTCCCTCTTCTGGCAAAGGTCATCCCACTGGGTGACCAAGGCAGTTTCCATTTCAAAACCAAGCCTGAAGCCTGACTGAAATGGATCTAGATAATCTATTTCATTTAATAGTTTGTGGAGTTGTCCTGCAACCACCCATTTAAGTTCCTTGTCCAGGAAGGGGATGTTAGCCACCAGCCTATAATTGTTAACATCCTCCAGGTCAAGGTTAGGCTTTTTCAGGAGTGGTCTGATTACCTCCTCCTTTAAAGAGGCCGGCACCACTCCCTCTCTCAGGGAGGCATTCACAACCTCCAGTAGCCAGTCATCAATTCCCTCCTTATTTGATGCCATGAGCTATGAAGGAAAAAGGGTCAAGCACACACGTGGTCAACCTGGCTTGGCCAATCACTCTTGCACCATCTCTGCCAACTGGTATGCAGGTGAAGTAGGGTGACCATATGAAAAGGAGGACATGTATCTTTAACAGTTGCATAGAAAGGGGAATTTTAGCAGGTGTCATTTTTGTATATATGGAGAACCTGGTGAATTTCCCTCTTCATCACCACAGTTAAAGCTGCAGGAGCTATACTGGAGTGACCAGATTTAAAAGAGGGCAGGGCACTCTTTTCACCGGGTTCTTCATATATACAAATGACACCTGCTGAAATTCCCTTTTCAATTCCCAGCCCCATTAACTAGTGGCTACTTCTGCCACTCCAAGACATCTTACTATTCAGAATGGATGAATGGGGAAGTCAGCAACTGCAATCATGGAGCCACATGGGGGGAGTGGATTTTTGCTCCAAATCCCCTAATGATCATCCCAAGGCTTGATATAAATGTTAAACAACATTGAGGACATAAGGGTCCTCTGTTGAACCTCACAGCTTAATTGCCAAGCGGCCAAAGAATGATCACCCAATGTTACTCTCTCAAATTCACCCTGAAGGTAGGACTGGAATGACTGTTCCTCTAGTGCCCATCCCATGGAGTTGATTGAGGAGGATACTATGGTTGATGGTATCAAAAGGCAATAAGAGATAAAGCAATATTAATAGGGTTGCACTTTCCCTGTTCCCTATTACTTTAAAAGTCCTGATTCAGTCCCATAACCAGGTTGAATCCATGATTGAAATGGGTCTAGATAATCAGTGTCCTCCAAGAGTGCCTGCAGTTGTTTCACTATGGCCTTTGCTAGACCTACCTTAAAAAGCACGAAGGAGGAGGGTAGAGCCAGCGATGCAGGCTATAGACTGTCAGGCTAGTCTATAGGTCAGGATCAATGAGCTCATGAAGAGAGCGGTTGCGCCTGCCATTTTTTGTTCTTAAAGGGCCAGATACGCACGAATGCTCGTGCGCCCAGGTAAGGGTTTGTTGTTGTTTTTCAATCATTTCCTCTGCTCCCCCCACCCTGCCCCGAATGGGCACAATGCTACTGCAGACTGCTGCGTCCCATGCACGGCTCCCGGCTATGCATGAGTAATCACGCATAGCCAGGGACAAGCTGCAAAAACAGGCCACGTGCTCCGCAGTCGAGACTGCGTAAAATATCAGGCCCAAAGTGGTCCACTATATCCTGGGGCCAGGGAGGGTTGATCCCTCCCTGAATCTGGGATCCCCTGTGCATCATCTGGATGCACAGGGGCGATCCCGGGTATCAGCCTGGTCTAACAAAGGCCTATGACCCTCTCTTGTTCCAATTTCCTAGCTTGTTTCAATTTCAACCAGACATAACAGTCAAAAACAACCAAGAAAAACACACTTACCTCATTGACATTGCAATACTTAATGACAAAAATGTTGCAGAAAAGGGAGAGAAAAATACACCCCACTGGCTATTGAAGTTAAAGAACTATGTCAACAGGAAAAAGTTACAATTATTCCATTAGTCACATCAGTCATTAGCATAACATCATATATCCTTCAGAAACTACGCTTACAAAATACACCCTCACCAACATCCAGAAAGCAGTCATACATAAAACATTTTTTTAAGGATGAACAATTATCAGCAATTGTTATAAAATGTACATCATGTCAATTATATGAAAGCAAATTGGAGAGGAAGGTCTATGGGACACAAATGCATTATTAAAAAAATGAATTAGTTTCTTCTAGCATCAGCAAGAGACTCAATTCTTCCTTTGCACTATAGAAAGCAGTATATAAAAGGTATATTATTTTATTCACTCAGTATTTTAACACTTAATTTTAACTTAAATTTAAATTTTACTGTTTTAACTCTGTATTTTAATCTTATATCAACTTTGCTGTGTGGTTTTATCCTGGTTGCGCTTTTTATACTGTATTTCGTAATTGTGTTTTAACCTGTTGGGTGTTTTATTGTGGTTTTAATTTTTGTGAACCGCCCAGAGAGCTTCGGCTATTGGGAGGTATAAAAATGTAATAAATAAATAAATAAATATTACACTACTGCTTTATAGTGGTACTGAAGTGCACTGACAACTGTTGGGGCCCATTGAGACATACTATACACTGCTTTCATGCTGCTATGTGCTGCTTAGTGTTGCTCCTGCCTTTTATATACCTATTTCATAGTGGAATATCCTGTTTGGTGTAGATGAGCCCCAACACTCACTCCCCCAACTTTTTGTTAGTGGGTACACTTGTAAATCTATTATTATTATTATTATTATTATTATTATTATTATTATCATCATCATCATCATCATCATCATCATCATCATAATTTATTATATTTATATACCGCCTCATAGCTGAAGCTCTCTGGGCAGTTGGCACCTGTTATTTCTGGTGCCCCTTTCTTGCTGTGGATCATTCCAAGTAGGCATGTGCTCCGCTCCGATTAGAAGCGCAGAAGCAGGAGCGAATTGGCCTGCTCCGCCTTGCCCAGAGGCAGAGTAGAAGCGGACCGCAGACCCCTAGAAGCAAGGCGAAGAGAAGCGGCCATTTTCGGAGCGCTCCTCTTTCCGCGGTCTGGTCCGATCGCCATCTTGAAACATTTCGCCCATAGGATTGCATTGCGGAAATGAAGGGGGGATAACTGTGTTGTTTTTGAACCTATCTTTCTGAAAATTCTTGTGGTTAGAGAGTCGTGGATGGGGGTCATTTTGAGCCTACTCTCAGCTCTCTGTGTGGTGCGGTTCGCGTGCTAGAACTTTTTAAAAAGTAGGGTAAAGGCAGGAAAAAAGTTACCTGTTTCGATTGCTGAGGGGCAGAGTCAACTCCCGGTCATGATCACATGATCCCAAAGTGGGAGGAGGGGATAGGCAAAATGGGTAACTTGGGATTCTGGGAACTTCTCTTTCTTAGTCTGAATGGACTTTTCCCAGTTTTTTTTAACTTTTTTTAAAACAGTAGCTCCACCAAATGCACAAACACAACCTGAAATCATACTAACAGATAGGAAAACAAACAGCAGTGCTACCCACCCTAACTTTGGGGAAAAACTGAAAACATGTAGTGCAAGGGGATGAGCTCCCCTAGGGCATGAGGACGTACCCTCACTCTCCTGTACTTGGAGGGCGAGCCCTCCAAAGAATGGAGCAATGCCTCTCATGAGTTGAAGTGAGTGATTGCTTCCTAAAGACTGGTACCTAGACAGGAGCAGTCAAATTTGCTGATGCTTCCCGCTTTGGGCACGTCCACCCCACACCCCTATTACTGGTAAAAGACAGATATAGCCTTTTAAGAAAAGTACTTCTTGTTGTTTATTCAGCAACACTGCTGCTTTTAATTCCACCCTTCCTTTGTTTATTTATTTATTTATTCCATTTTATATGCATTACTGGCTTATCCTTGGCTCACTTCCTTATGCCCCCAGAAATGTCTGCTGCCTGCCTGCCTTCCCTCCCTCCTCCCCTGCCCGCCTCGCAGGGATGTTGTGTGTGTCTTGCTTTGACTTAGGGGAGAAGTCCTTCCTGCGCTCAGTTAGACTTTTGGAAGTTCCAAATCCATTTTTCAAGTGTGGAAGAAGATTCATAGGTTTATCTCTACTCCCCAATTCATGGCATGTTGGGATTGCCTTTGAAATGGCCCCATTGAGATGTCTGCAGGTTTAAGCCCCACCAAAAAACAGGGGTCTAGATGGCATCTGTGAGTGTGCCCACTTCCTTTTTTTTATCTGTCCAATTGTTAGAGAACAGTCCATGTCGGCAAATGGGGTGCCCGATTTTCATAAATTCCTCAAAAATCAGGGGATGATGAGACTGCCTTGAGTCTTGGCGTGCATGTGCATCCCTGGATAAGCTATCATGGTGGTGAGTTTGAGATTTTTAACCTGCAAATTGACGGAGCTATCGAAAGGGGTGAGAATGGGGTGCCCGATTTTCATAAATTCCCCAAAAATCAGGGGATGATGGGACTGCCTTGAGTCTTAGCAGGCGTTTGTATCCCTGGATAAGCTAACATGGTGGTGAGTTTGAGATTTTTAACTTGCAAATTCACAGAGCTATTGAAAGGGGTGTGAATGGGGTGCCCGATTTTCATAAATTCCCCAAAAATCAGGGGATGATGAGACTGCCTTGAGTCTTGGCATGCATGTGCATCCCTGGATAAGCTAACATGGTGGCAAGTTTGAGATTTTTAACCTGCAAATTGACAGAGCTATCGAAAGGGGTGTGAATGAGGTGCCCGATTTTCATAAATTCCCCAAAAATCAGGGGATGATGGGATTGCCTTGAGTCTTGGCGTGCATGTGTATACATCCATGAGGTGTCATGGTGCCAAACTTGAGGTATTTAACTTTAACAGAAAAAAAGTTGTATACTTTTTAAGCTCAATGCAAGCCTATGGGGGCGAAACGGAGCTCCGATCCGGATCCGGAGCTCCGCAGCGGAGCGGAGCGGACATAGGCGGAGCGGGGGCGAGTCCGTGCAAATCACGGATCTGGAAGAGAAGCGGAGTGGGGGGTCCGTGCACACCCCTAATTCCAAGCCTACTTATTCCTCGTACCTAAGTGAGTGGAACAACAACAACAAAACTTTCCTAAAATGTGGCAAACAAGTTTTCTTTAACAATTCCATTGGGGACCCCAACTTCAATAATTAGATAGCAATTAATTCTTCTGCTACTCAAAATCCTCATGGAAAAACTAATAGTGGAGACAGAAGGAGTGTGTGTGTGTGTGTGTGTGTGTGTGTGTGTGTGTGTATAGAAAGAGAGAGAGTTTTATTTACTGCTTGGGAGAGGGAGTTGTAACAGGCATAGATCTCATTTTCGCATTTTGGATATTCACAGCCATAGATAGACCTCAGGTTTATCCCAGGGTTCAAACCTGTTAATTTAAGTGCCACACAGGGCATCCAGCACTCAGGCAGGGATGAACCCGGAATGATCGTGGGATAAACCTTAGGTCTAGCTACGGCCCAAGTCCAGGAGACAATACTACTGAAATCAACGGGGGTTTTAAGAATGGTGACTCCAGTGACAGAGAAGTACAAGAAACCAACAAGATCTTTGATTAGACTTAAAAATATCATTTTACTGAGGATGATGGTTTCAGAGATCTTGCTGGTGGTACTGTTTCCTTCCCAGTTAAGCACAGTTCACATTGTGAAATGCAGTGTGTATAATCCACACCATCCACCGCACACCTATCATCAACCAGGAGACCTCATCATTGGTGGCATCGTTTCTCATGGTGGCTTCATCTCCAGTCCAATCGACTTCACTGAAGACCCCCCTCCAGTATTGCTTGAAGATTTTATGTAAGGACTACTTTTTGTTTGTTTTTATTTCCATGCATTTCTGTCATGAGAATGGACAGTGCTAGAGTTGCAGCCTTAAAAAAATGTGGCTCATTAGTATAATTAAGGGAATGCTGAAAAACAGAACAATCTTTTCTCTGCAAGCGAGAGAGAAAAAGAGCCGTGTGTGATACATTTAATTTTAAGCCTGTTTTATTCTACAAAACAATTAAAGATTATAATATGTACATACTATAGAATTATGAAAATGACATGGAACATGGTGGCAATAATTCTAACAAGTGTGAAATATACTACTGATACAAGAAACATTTGTCTTTCTAGTGTTGTGTCTAAGGCTTACCTGCTCATCCTGGCCCTGGAATTTGCAGTGAAGGAAATCAATGAAAACCCACAGATCTTACCCAATCTCACCTTGGGCTTCCACATCTATGACAGCTATGACAATGCAAGGAAGACCTATCATGCCACAATGCTACTTATATCAGCACTTGAGAGATTGATCCCCAACTACATATGTAACATCCAACATAGCCTCATAGCTGTAATAGGGGGATTGGACTCCCAAGTTTCCATTCATGTGGCAACTATCTTGGATATCTATAAGATTCCACAGGTAGGACTCCTGTGTGTGTGTGTGTGTGTGTGTGTGTGTATGTGTGCATGTGCGCGTGCGCTCAAGCATGTCCACAGTATGGGATTTTTAAGGCTGATCCAAAAATCCAACATGCTACATTTCTCAATCTCTGTTTTGGGAGATGAAGTTTGGGACAGGGTTTTTGGTGGACAGATTGATGAAAGTATCAACTGAGTGTGTGGCTGCTGTGTAAGGGGCAAATTCCAAGTTAGACACGATTAACAAATGCCTCGGAAGCAAAACAGCCAATATCAGAGTGCCCTTGTGCAAATCTATTGGGTGACCACCCTTGGAATACTGCATAGAGTTCTGGTTACCACCTTTAAAGTAAAAAAAAAAAAAAGGAAAGAAAAAGAAAAAGAAAAAAGAGGATGTTGTAGACATTGAAAAGATGCAGAAAAGGGCAACTAAAACGAGCAAGGTGCTACCCCAGCTCCACTATTAGGAAAGGTTACAATGCCTGGGACAACTGTTTAGCTTAGAGAGAAAACAAGTAAGGGGAGATATGATAGAGGTGTATAAAATTATGCAGAGAGTGTGTGGATAGTGAGACACTTTTCTCCCTCTCTAATAATACCAGAACCTGGAATCATTAAATGAAGATTATTTGTGGGAAATTTATGAGAGATAAAAGGAAGTATTTCTTTGCACAGTGCATATTTTAACTATTGGCTCATCTACACCAAGCAAGATATTCCACTATGAAAGAAGTATGAAAGCAGTATATAAAATGCAGGAGCCACACTACTGCTTTATAGCAGTATTGAAGTGCACTGCAAACTGTTGGGGCCCATTGACACATACCACTTTCATACCACTTTCATAGTGTGATATCCTTCTTGTTGTAGATGTGTCATGGCCCCAACAATTGACAGTGAACTTCAGAACCGTTATAAAGGAGTAGTGTAGATCCTGCAGTACACTTCAATACAGCTATAAAGCAGTAGCATAGCTCCTGCGTTTTATATACTACGTTCATTCTGCTTTCATAGTGGAATATCCTGCTTCGTACAGATGAGCCCAGAGTATCTATCCCAGCAAAGGACAAATCTGGGACTTTAGTCCAACACTGAGAGTCATTCAGCTTCAAGTCAGTGGTGAAGCTGGCAGTAAGCACTGCATAAGATACCACACATTATGCAGATTGTATCTATCAAGGGCTTGGCTCAAAACAGCAGTAATTTCCGGGCAGTTCTAGCGCTTGGGTGAACTTGGAAAGTGCTTAAGGCAACATGTCAAACTGAAAGTTATTTTATTTACTTTTTGCTTATTTAATTAAAAAAAATGAATGAATCAATGCAAATTCCAATATGCAATAAATACAAATGGTGCTTTCAATCTCCAGTTATAGATCTCTCATAGAAATTACTTTTCAACATATAGTCTTTTAAAAATATGACTAGGGGAGAAAAATCCCTTACAGGTTTTGTGTATGAGACATTGCTTCTTTGTGTGTGAAGGTTGGAGAGAGGGAGAAAAGATTAGAGCAATATAGTCTGGTAAGACAAACTCTTCCCACATGGCAAAAGCAGTATGTGGAATGACATGGGAGTCAGAGCAGATTAAAACTGCAATGGATCTTCCTCCTTCCCTTGAAGTTCTTCCCTTAGAGATCAACCCATTTAGGTGCCCTCTTAGTGCCTCCTCTGGAACTGTAGCAGGGGAACAATAACATTCACTTATTTCACATGATTTCTGTAAGAATTGCTACAAACACATTATTTCTTTCTTCATCCATCTCTTTTTAGCTCATATATGGCACCTCTCCAATAATGAACCATAAAACTCCAGGACTTCCATTCTACCAGATGGTCCCCCAGGAAGCCCTTCAATACAAGGGGATTCTCTCTTTACTTCTTCATTTTAGGTGGATGTGGATTGGGGTCCTTATTATGAATGATGACAATGGAGAAAGATTTATGCAAAGTGTGTTTTCTGAGTTTTCCCAGAATGGTGTCTGTTTTGCCTTCATAGGAAGAATCCCCAAATACAGTTTTGATGATAAATTTCAAGAGATGCTACAAGAGGGTATAAAAATATATGATCAAATCATGGGTAGCAATGCAAATGCACTGGTAGTGTACGGAGACTCTTATTCCATCGTGTTTCTGAGATGGTTTCCATATCTATCAAGACTAGCGGAAGTGGTAAATAAACCAAAAGGCAAAGTGTTGATAATCACAGCCCAGATGGAACTTGTTTCATTTTTGTATCAAAGGGATTGGGACGCAGGACTATTACATGGTGCTCTAGCTTTCACACTTCACTCCAATGACCCACCAGGATTCAAGTCTTTTCTTGAGAACAGAAACCATTTTAGCACAAAAGGAGATGGTTTTATCAAGGACTTCTGGAAACAGGCCTTTGGCTGTGTGTTCCCAAATACAGTTCTGGGCAATGTGGAGAACGGGGATATTTGCACTGGAGAGGAGAAGCTGGAAAATCTCCCAGCACCATTTTTTGAAATGAGCATGAAAGGACACAGCTACAGCATCTACAATGCCGTCTATGCCTTGGCCTATGCTCTAAATGCCTTATCCTCATCTAGACTCAAAAACACAGAGATGGTACATGGAGGGAGATCGAAGCTCCAGAATCAACCATTGTGGTTGGAGGTAATAGGCTAAATATTTTCATGGGGCAACAAATCACACATTGGGCATTACAAGAAGTTATGATCTGTGTAGGAAATTGTCCACCCAACACCTTTTCCTGATATGTTCCATCTTCCTTTCTTTGCACATGTCGAAACCAGGAAGACAGCCTTCTTGCTTTCCTCTATGTTGTCTTTGAACTTTCAATATGAACTGTCAACACTGTTGAACTTTTCCTGATTAATCAAGGCCACAGCTAGTCCTAAGGCTTATCCTGGGATCATTCAGGGTTCACCCCTACCTGAGCACTAGATCCCCTGTGTGTCACTTAGATGAACATGTTTGACCCCTAGACGATCCAGGGATAACCTTTGGTCTAGCTATTGGTGAGGGTTTTTATGGAATTGTTTTAATGTGGGTTGAGGGTTTTAATGGAATTGTTTTATATGTTATTGTAAAGCACCTCGATGCCAGAAATGGTGAGGCAGCGCTATAAAAATGCTTTAAATGAATAACTAATAATAATAAATAAATATTGCCCAAGTATCCCATCCTGTTATATTTATGTAAGAGCAAGACAATTTTCTGCCACTCAAAAACCCTATGCCTAACATACTTTCCCTCCTAACAGCAGTATTTTTGAAACCTTTGCCTTTGCCTTTTCAATCTAGCTCCATCACTTTCTGAAAGGTGTGTCATTTAACAACAATGCAGGAGATGAGGTTTCCTTTGACCAGAATGGGAAGTTAGTTGCTGGATTTGATGTAATCAACTGGATTGTTTCCTCAAACAACTCCTTTAATTTCATACAAGTTGGACGTGTGTCTCCGCAGAGCGTCCCAAGCCAAATATTCAGCATCAATGAAGATGCCATAACATGGCACCAATGGTTTAACCAAGTAGGATGTTCTTTCTTTTTTACACTATTTATACTGCCTAACAGACAAAGCTCTCTTCAGGAATTTACAACAATTTCTGAAGACATTTAGTTTTAGATTACCTCTCTGTATGCAACTATGTAGAATGAGTTTGGTTGGATTAAGATGAATAGATAATGTATTTTCATTTTCTTTAAAAGACACAGTTTAGGTAGTATGGTTAATGCAGAGGGGGGAAAATCTTGAGCCAATAATTAACTATTCTAGTGACAATTGTAGATTTAACTGCCATTACGCCGGTTTCCAAGCATGAAATTGAAGAAGGAGTAGAGCGGTGCGCAAGTGGCCTCTCAAAATTCTCCATCCTATTAGTAGGCAATTTCACCAAATTTCTCCAGGGGGAGGAGAAATTCTCCAACAATTTCTCATAGCTAGGCGTCAGGAAGGGTGGTAGAACAACCTAAGGGCTTTGGGGGTTGTTGCTACGGTTATTATGTGGGGTGTTGTTGTTTTTACACTGCCACAGGAAGTGGCAACAGCATCAACTATGTTGGCAGCCTGGCCCCCATTTTGCATCTTCCACAATACCCCATATACCTAGCATCATTCCAGGGCATGGCAGGGGATGGGGAAGGCAATGCAGCCATTATTATTATTATTATTATTATTATTATTATTATTATTATTAAATAATTTTTTTGGAGAAAATTCTGCAAAATGTCCTTTTATTTCTAGGGGTTAAGAAAAGAAATATCTCAGAACTTTTCGGAGAAACATGTATTCTGAGAAATTTTGGATCAGCTCTAGTTATTCTTCAGGGTTCAGCACCTGAAGGATACTGTGTGTATTTTTTTTTCTGTTACACATCTCTCCATTGCTCTAGTCTCCCAGGCTGCCTGCAATTCCTGAACTGAAAAGGCCCAATGGGAGGTGCCTGCTTACCCTTCCCTGTACCTGTTGGCATTCTCTTCCCCTCCTTATTGTTTTACTATGATTTTATTAGATTGTAAGCCTATGCGGCAGGGTCTTGCTATTTACTGTTTTACTCTGTACAGCACCATGTACATTGATGGTGCTATATAAATAAATAATAATAATAATAATAATAATAATAAACTAAGGCCGTTGCTAGACGAGGCGTTAGTGCGGTGTGAGGCCTGGTCTCCCTGCTGTGCATCCAGATGACGCACAAGGGATCCTGGGGTTAGGCTGGGCTATGTCCTCCCTTGACCCGGGATAAGCGGATGCGGTTATGGCCCGGCTTTTCCGCAGCCCCTGGCTGAGGCCGTTGCTGTGGAAGGTCTCGCAGGGTCCATGGCTTTTCCCAGCTGCTCGCTTACTCGCGAGTAGCCGAGAGAACCCACGCACTGGGCACAGCATTCCATAGGAGTGCTGTGCCCATCGGGCTTGGGGGGGGGAATCACGGGGGGGGGGGGAAGATGGGGCCCAGGGGAAAGAACGGACCCAACAGGAGAGATGGGAGGGAAGAAGAATGGGGACAGGCAAGGCGGACAGGGATAGGGCATGGCGAGTGGGGACGGGGGACAGGCATGGCGGATGGGGACAGGCATGGCGGACAGGGGGAGGACAGGCAAGCAGGGACCGGCATTGCAGACGGGGGGAAGAATAACGGCGACGGGGGACAGGCATGGCAGGCGGGGACAAGCATGATGGATGGGGACAGGCATGGCGGATGGGGGGAGGACCTGCAAGTGGGGACAGGCATGGCAGATGGCAGGGGAAGAAGAATGGGGACGGGGGACAGGCATGGTGGATGGGGACAGGCATGGCGGACGGGGGGAGGACCGGCGAGCGAGTGGGCATGGAGGGCATCAGACATTGTGTGTGGGGGGGAAATCAGGGTGAGTGGGGAACCCTTTATTATTATTATTTTTAAAAAAACTTACCTTTTCCATTGGTGCACTCCTGCACACATGGCACTTTAACCTGCAAAATACTGGAGCACATGACGGGGATTTCCCTTACCCTGTCGTGTGTTTACGTCTAGCTAGGGGCAACGGCATGCGCTAGTTGCAGCACGGCCTCACCCTGACTCCTCACCGGATTATCTGGTAGATCTAGCAAGGCCCTAAGTAAGACAAGGGGAGGGAAACCCTCACCAGAAACCCTCAACACAAAACCCTCAACAGAAATCTCAAGACACGACAAAAGACTGCAGAAATTATAATATAGTCGCATACAAGATTAATAGTGCTAGTGTAAATCAAAGTGTAATTATGAAGTTCACAAGAATTGCTCTAATGCTGTCTGAGATTGAACGATGATAAATGAGGTCATATAAATTAATGAAGAAAGTCAATACAGTTGTCTTTTCAACTCAGATTATCTCAGGTGAATTTTGACAGACATAAAAGCAGTCATACATAGTAAATAAGGTCAATATAATTATAAGCTATTGTTAAAGCTTGAGACAGAGAATGAACAAATAAAGGAATGTATGATAAAATGGGATCAAAACTTTGGGTATAAGGTACCAATGGAACTATGGAATAATATGTGTGAAAAGGTTTAAAATATACGTTAAGTACCAGACTTAAGGAGAATTTTTATAAGATGCTGTATAGATGGTATATGTCTCCTTCAAAACTAGCAAAAATGTACAGGGTTTGTCTGGGAGACTGTTGGAAATGTGAATAACAAGAAGGAACCTTTTACCATATGTGGTGGTCATATAAAAAAGCAAAATCTTTCTGGACTCAGATTCACTTACCAATGCAATTTTTTTAAAAGATAAATATACAAATGAAACCAGAAGCATTTTTGTTGGGACCTATAGATGATCAACTTAAAGAAAAAAGGAGGACTGTTGTTTCTGTATACGACAACAGCTGCCAGACTACTATACGTGCAATACTGGAAAAAGACACAAATACCATCAACGGAGGAATGGCTGCTCAAGGTTTTGCAGTTGGCAGAGATGGTGAAACGTACAACATTAGTGAGAGAAAAATCAACATCTTCATTTATTCTAGACTGGAAGTCTTTGATAGAGTATATACAAAAGTTGCAAAATAATTATCTATTTGTTTATGGATTCTATATATGATCTGTGTTTTGTACATAACACTGGTCTGGCTAAAGGGTAGTGTATTATATTACTAGTCAAGTATGTGATGTTTTGTAATGTTTTTTTCCTCCTTCTCCCCCTCTTCCCTGTGCTTTGCTCTCTGTAGAAAATAATAAAATTGTTGAAACTCAAATACAATGATCTTTTCAACCCAGATTATCTTAGGTGAGTGACCTCAAATCATTGGACAGCAACTCCAGAACGTGGGGTCTACTGGCTCAAACCATGAATTCCCTCCTTCATCTTTGGCATTGGTATCCAGGAATATAATTTGGCTGTGAAAACACAACAGCAACAAAATAAGTTTTTGCATTGGAGTAAATGAGCTTTTTCAAAGCATCCCAGTTTATTATTTCCCTAGCTAATCCTCGGCCCTATCATTCCATGCAAAATAAAAGAGGAATACAGTATTGCTGTATTTTGAATAATCCAATCCCACATATAACAGTTTTCTAAAGAAGAATAGAAACAACACCAAATTCTGAAGTTGCTGCCGAATTTATCATTGTTAAATCTCAGACAGTGTGACGTCTAGTAGTGTTATGTGATTCATCTGTCTCACAGTTAACATCGGGCCACAATGGCTCTCTATAAGAAAGAAAATTAGCAATAGCCTGTCCTATATCAAGTGCTCTCTACTATGCCTGTTCACACATTATAGGGGGGAAATGCGGAAAGGCCCTGGAATATTAAGGATTCCAAGATCATTCTTTTGAAGGTTGTAATTCTCCTTTTTCATTTATGGATTAGGAACAACCTTTTTCTGTATGTAGTGAGAGTTGTCATCCTGGATCTAGCAAAAAAGTGAAAGAGGGAGAGCCATTTTGCTGCTATGATTGCATCCCATGTCCAGATGGGAAGTTTTCAGACCAAGAGGGTAAGAAATATACTGTTCAGATGTTTTTTAAAAAACCTGAAGGCTTGTAATCCAGAAGAACATGGATACAGAATATGTAAATAATGACTGAGAGGAAGTTGCTGGTTTTTGTCTTTCTGTTTGTGTGTGGTGGGGGGGAGGGAGAGAGAGGATAATTTGTCCTCTGTTATTCTAAACTTGGGGCTTGTCTCTATGGCTTGTTTACCCTGTCCTAAATGCACATATTTGTGTTTCAGGACACAAGGCACAGCTGTCCATTTGCCATAGCTCCGGGTTTAAAATGTGATAATGTGCATTTTGCATTTGCTATTTATTTACCGTGACTTTTGGATCACATTTGAGTTTGCACCGCATTATGGTTATGTGTCTTTGGGGGTGTTAACTCACAATTTGACATGTGGGCGGAGCTTTGAGGGTAGGACAACATGATTGGCTGATTTCCAAATTTCTCAACTATCAGCTGCCTCGTTACTTCATGCCATATTTAGTTTGAATTCTCTGATTCTGCAGAGCTCCACTGAGAAAGCTTATTAAAACAAAGAGGGGGGAACGGGCATCCACCTCTGCTGCCTCGTTCCTTCCACCCCACTCCCAGTTTGTCTGTTACATGAATCTGTGGAGCTCTGCATATAAAATTTATAGCTGACATCATCTCTAATCTGTAGCATCGTAGAATCATATATGCGCATGTGTGCATTTATTACTGCACTATAAAAAAAATAGGAAATAAATCACAGTTGCGGCTGCAGTGTGACACTCCTTACCTTGATTCGAATTAACAAAAAATTGGGTTTTTATTTAATGAGGAGTAATCCTGTTGTTGTATAGATGGGGTCTTGCTTTACTCCTTCAAATAGTGCTGTTGAGAAATCTCCCAGATGTATTCGCCTTCAAGGATTAATGGTTCTGTTTAAATGTCTCCATTCTCAGGACACTTTAGAATGTCTTTTGGTGGTGTTTTTGAGCTTACCTGTTGGAGTTTGCAAGGTGGCCCAGAGTGTTGTGTGTGTGTTTTCTTTCCGTTACATGTTACTCCAGTACTCAAGAGCCTCCCTGGCAGTCCATGCTTCCCAATCTGTAAATACCCCATGGGAGGTGAAGTCATGATCCCCTCTGCTGTGAGTGACTTGAAGTGTGGGCAGATAGGGAGATCGTGGTCCACCAGAGAGTTGTACAATGAAAGGAATGACATTTCAAACGCATTCCTCCGCCATCTCACAACTAAGGCAATGCACCAGGAGAATTTCTGCAAAACTTTATTTCTGAAAGGAACAGTTACAGCATGTTGTGTTTATGCATGTTCAGATATGAAACCACATGCATTCTTTTTCAGATGTGGATGATTGCAAGAAATGCTCAGATGAAGACTATCCAAGCAACACTCGGGATTTCTGTATCCCCAAGGACATAAGCTTCTTGTCATATCAAGAACATTTGGGGATGGGTTTAGCCGGTGTCACTCTTTTCTTTTGTATCACCACTTTATTGGTGTTGGGAACATTTATGAAGCACCACAACACTCCCATTGTAAAAGCCAACAACCGGGATCTTACCTATATTCTCCTCATCTCCCTCCTGCTCTGTTTCCTTTGCACGCTGCTGTTTATTGGCCGTCCTCACAAAGTGACATGTCTACTCCGACAGACTGCTTTTGGCATAATTTTCTCAGTGGCTGTTTCTTGTGTGCTGGCAAAAACCATTACAGTGGTTCTGGCTTTCATGGCCACCAAACCAGGATCCAAGATGAGGAAATGGTTAGGGAAAACACTGGCCAATTCCATTGTTCTTTTCTGTTCCCTTCTCCAAGTAGGCATTTGTATTGTATGGTTGTCAACATCTCCCCCATACCCAGATGTTGACATGCACTCAGTGACTGGAGAAATTGTTTTGGAGTGTAATGAAGGATGTGTGACTATGTTTTACTCTGCCCTGGGCTATATGGGCTTCCTTTCAATTCTGTGTTTCATGGTAGCTTTCCTTGCCAGGAAGCTGCCGGATAGTTTCAATGAAGCCAAATTTATCACATTCAGCATGGTAGTATTTTGTGGTGTTTGGTTATCTTTTGTTCCAGGTTATCTGAGCTCCAAGGGAAAATACATAGTTGCTGTGGAGATCTTCTCTATCTTAGCCTCCAGCTCTGGACTCCTCGGTTGCATCTTTTCTCCCAAATGTTTCATTCTTGTTTTGAGACCAAAGCTGAACAACAGGAACCAACTAATAAGAAGAATTTAAATGACTATGTTCTTTGTTATGCATTTTATTCTAGAGATATTTTTGCAACATTTCTTCTCAACCTGTAACTTATATATATAATACTGAAAATTCAACTAACCTGCCTATTTGGAAACCTTCATTTGAAAAATCAAACCAATTTCATACTGATTGAGGGAAACCACATGTAGAAGAACATAAGAGGAGCCCCGCTGGATCAGACCAAGGGTCCATCTACTCTGGCATCCTGTCCACACAGGGGCCAAGCAGCTGTTGACCAGCAGCCCACAAGCAGGACACAAATACTTCTCCTTTACTTGTTATACTTAGGGCTCATCTACACCAAGAAGAATATTGTACTATGAAAACAGTATGAAATTGGTATATGGTATGTGTTAATGGGCTCCAGTAGTTGTCAGTGCACTTCAGTACTGCTTTAAACTGGCTGTGTGGCTCCTGTCTTTTATATACTGCTTTATACCACTTTCATAGTGGAACATCCTGCTTGGTGTAGATGAGCCCTAAGTATAACAAGTAAAGTAGAGGTATTTGTGTAGATTAGAAGCTTGGTTCTTTTTCAACCAAACTTCTTAAAATCAATAAATCTCTTTAAAATGGTGGCCCTAATCAAGTTCTTGAGACAAGTGGGGAGGGGGATAGGTAGAGTTTGGGGGGGGGGTGAGTGGGGAGTCCAATGGACTCCCAGTTAGCCTCATGGTGGTTGGGGGTAGCAGCTCACCACTTCCCCGAAATTCATCACTGAGTTCATCACTGGCTAGAACTCAGCAAAAGATGGGATTTCATCAGTAGCATAGACACAACCCTGATGTTAGGAGTCATGCCCTCCAATATCATCCAGACCATGATCGACTGTGTGTGTGTATGGGGGGATTCATTCCACCTCCACTCACCTTCCTCACCCTGGTACAAAGGAAGTGCAATTTTTTTGTGAAGTTGAAAGGGAAGAGTAACTTGGATCACTTGAAAGGAGTCTTTGGGGGAATCCAATGTTATTTAGTGGAACTACTCTTTATAGGAGTGTTCGTCTCTGTGGCTCCACCTTGTATAACTGTAAATGAAAAAATAATAATAGAGAAATATGTAAGTCTCCAGTGAACTCTCCTTCCAAAGGAAAGTCAATCTAAGTAAGAGCTGCCCTCACTTTCAAAGGTGAAGAGCTCCAGTGTCAGCTGTTGGTAACAAAGTTTAGAGCAATCCTTGCAAATATATTTATGTAAACATGTCAAACTGTATATGTAAGCATGTCAACCAAGTGCTAATGTTGCCTGAACCTTCTCATATTATCTCCTGGGAATAAGAGCTTGGTTTCACATGGCACGAAGCTGCCAAAAATACTTCTTCCCTGCTCCAAAGACACATTTGCATGAACAAGACCTGGTAGGGTGACAACACACATTGCTTGTGTACACACATGCACACACACAATTGTCAAGAGAACTAATGGCCCCAATTAGAGAAAACCTCTTACGCAAAGCTCTTTGGTATTATTTATTTATTTATTGCTTTTCTATACCACCCAATAGCTGAAGCTCTCTGGGCGGTTCACAAAAATTAAAACCATGAAGACAATTCAAAGTATAAAATAAACAGCAGTATAAAAACACAGTACAACAGTACAATGTAAAAGCACAACCAGGATAAAACTGAGCAGCAATGCAGAGAATACAGATTTAAAATAGTGATTTTTATTTTTAAAAAAACCTAAGATGATAAACTGTTAAAATCCTGGGGAAATAAAAAGGTGTTCATCTAGCACCAAATAGAGTATAACATAAGTGCCAAGAAAACCTCTCTAGGGAGCTCATTCCACAGTAGAGAAGGCCCTCCTCCTGGTAGCCACATGACTCACTTCCTCTGGCAGAGGCTCACAGAGAAGAACCAGTGAGGATGATCTTAGGGTCTGGGCAGGTACATATGGGAGGAGGTGTTCCTTCAGATAACCTGGCACCAAGCCATTTAGGGCTCTGAATGTTAATACCAGCACTTTGAATCAGGCCCGGACCTAGACTGGCAAGCAATTAAGCTGGAAAAGGACTGGTATGATGTGGTCTCATTGGCCAGGCCCTTTTAAAAAATGTGCAGCTCTATTTTGTACCAGTTGAAGTTTCCGGACAGTTTTCAAAGGCAGCCCCATGTATACACATTGCAGTAATCCAGACTAGAGGTTATCAGAGAATGGATAACCTCTGTAACTGTAGCTAGGTTAACTCTATCCAGTTAAGGGTGCAGTTGGAATATCAGCCTAAGATAATAAAAGGTGCTCTTTGCCACTGAGTTCACCTGCGCCTGAAGTGACAGTTCTGCATTAAAGAACACCCCAAGCTATAAAGCCAATCCTGTACAGAACAGGTTGAACATCACTGAGGAGGACAGATGAACCACCCACTAACAGTACCTCTGTCTTGTCTGGATTGAGCTTGGTTTGTTGGCCCTCATCCAGTCCATTACCTTGCCCAGGCAGTGATTCAGAACAGCCACTTCCTCACCTGGGTTTGATGAAAAGGAAAGGTAGAGCTGGGTGTCATCGGCATATTGATGGCACCTCAGCCTACATCTCCAGATAACCTCTCCCAGTAGCTTAAGGTAGATGTTGAACAGTATAGCTGATAAAAATGAGCCCCATGAAACCCCATGGCCTAGGTGCCATAGCACTGAGCTATAATCCCCCAACACAACCTTCTGGAATTGACCATCACAGTAGGAGCAGAACCACTGCAACACAGTGCCTCCAACTCCCAACCCAGACAACCTATCCAGAAGGATACCATGGATAACCTTTCAGAGGCTATGAAAAGCCTCTGAGAGGACCAAGAGAATCAATAGTGTCACATTCCCCCTGTCCCTCTTCTGGAAAAGGTCTTCCCACTGGGTGATCAAGGCAGTTTCCATTTCAAAACCAAGCCTGAAGCCTGACAAAAATGGATCTAGATAATCTATTTCATTTAATAATTTGTGGAGTTGTCCTGCAACCACCCATTTAAGTTCCTTGTCCAGGAAGGGGATGTTAGCCACCAGCCTATAATTGTTAACTTCCTCCAGGTCAAGGTTAGGCTTTTTCAGGAGGGGTCTGATTACCTCCTCCTTTAAAGAGGCCGGCACCACTCCCTCTCTCAGGGAGGCATTCACAACCTCCAGTAGCCAGTCATCAATTCCCTCCTTATTTGATGCCATGAGCTATAAAGGGAAAAGGGTCAAGCACACACATGGTAAACCAGACTTGGCCAAGCACCCTTGCACCATCTCTGCCAACTGGTATGCAGGTGAAGTAGGGTGACCATATGAAAAGGAGGACAGGGCTCCTGTATCTTTAACAGTTGCATAGAAAGGGGAATTTTAGCAGGTGTCATTTGTAAATATGGAGAACCTGGTGAATTTCCCTCTTCATCACTACAGTTAAAGCTGCAGGAGCTATACTGGAGTGACCAGATTTAAAAGAGGGCAGGACACTCTATTCACCAGGTTCTTCATATATACAAATGACACCTGCTGAAATTCCCTTTTCAATTCCCAGCCCCATTAACTAGTGGCTACTTCTGCCACTCCAAGACATCTTACTATTCAGAATGGATGAATGGGGAAGTCAGCAACTGCAATCATGGAGCCAAATGGGGGGAGTGGATATTTGCTCCAAATCCCCTAATGATCATCCCAAGGCTTCATATAAATGTTAAACAACATTGAGGACATAAGGGTGCCCTGTTGAACCTCACAGCTTAATTGCCAAGCAGCCAAAGAATGATTACTCTCTCAATGTTACTCTCTCAAATTCACCCTGAAGGTAGGACTGGAATGACTGTTCCTCTAGTGCCCATCCCATGGAGTTGATTGAGGAGGATACTATGGTTGATGGTATCAAAAGGCAAAAAGAGATAAAGCAATATTAATAGGGTTGCACTTCCCCTGTTCCCTCTTACATTAAAAGTCCTGATTCAGTCCCATAACCAGGTTGAATCCATGATTGAAATGGGTCTAGATAATCAGTGTCCTCCAAGAGTGCCTGCAGTTGTTTCACTATGGCCTTTGCTAGACCTACCTTAAAAAGCACAAAGGAGGAGGGTAGAGCCAGCGATGCAGGCTATAGACTGTCAGGCTAGTCTATAGGTCAGGATCAATGAGCTCATGAAGAGAGCGGTTGCGCCTGCCATTTTTTGTTCTTAAAGGGCCAGATGCGCACAAATGCTCGTGAGCCCAGGCAAGGGTTTGTTGTTGTTTTTCAATCATTTCCTCTGCTCCCCCCACCCTGCCCCGAATGGGCATAATGCTACTGCAGACTGTTGTGTCCCATGCACGGCTCCCGGCTATGCATGAGTAATCACGCATAGCCAGGGACAAGCTGCAAAAACAGGCCACGTGCTCCGCAGTCGAGACTGCGGAAAATATCGGGCCCAAAGTGGTCCACTATATCCTGGGGCCAGGGAGGCTTGATCCCTCCCTGAATCTGGGATCCCCTTTGCATCATCTGGATGCACAGGGGCGATCCCGGGTATCAGCCTGGTCTAACAAAGGCCTATGACCCTCTCTTGTTCCAATTTCCTAGCTTGTTTCAATTTCAACCAGACATAACAGTCAAAAACAACCAAGAAAAACACACTTACCTCATTGACCTTGCAATACCTAATGACAAAAATGTTGCAGAAAAGGGAGAGAAAAATACACCCCACTGGCTATTGAAGTTAAAGAACTTTGTCAACAGGAAAAAGTTACAATTATTCCATTAATCACATCAGTCACTAGCATAACAT
The DNA here is from genome assembly GCF_023053635.1 of Elgaria multicarinata webbii. Classification (NCBI taxonomy): domain Eukaryota; kingdom Metazoa; phylum Chordata; class Lepidosauria; order Squamata; family Anguidae; genus Elgaria; species Elgaria multicarinata. Next base: position 25,270,342 of record NC_086181.1, on the reverse strand, counting down.
CATATATATATATATATATATATATATATATATATATATATATATATATTAGGGATGTGCTCCGCTTCTCTTCGGTTCAGAGAAGCAGGAGCGAGGCAGCCTAATTCGCCTCCGGAAAAGGCAGAGGCGAAGAGAGTCAGGGGGGCTGCGGATCAAGGCAAAGAGGGTCGCCTCAATCTGGATCTTCGCCTGAAGGTAAGTGGGGGGGGAGGGGGACTAATCTGGCGCTGCCAGTGCCGCCATCCATGCGGCGGCGGTGGCACCAGGTAAGTGAGCAGGGAGGAGGGACGCTTACCTTTCTCCATCACGGGCTTCAATTGAGGCCCCGGTTGAAGCCGGAAGTGAAGGCCGAGGCCTCTTCCAGCTACAACCAGGGCCTCAATTGAAGCACGCGATGGAGGAAGGTAAGGGGGCGGGGGCCGGGCCAGGGGCGGGCCTACTTGGCGCCGCCGGTGCCGCCATCCATGCAGCGGCGGCGGCGGCACCAGGTAAGGGAGCAGGGAGGAGGGACGCTTACCTTCCTCCATCATGGGCTTCAATTGAGGCCCCGGTTGAAGCCAGAAGTGAAGGCCGAGGCCTCTTCCGGCTTCAACCGGGGCCTCAATTGAATCCCGCGACGGAGGAAGGTAAGGGGCGGGGTGGGTGGGTGGTTTCTCTTGTGCCGCCGCCATCTATATAGTGACGGCGGTGAAGCCAGATCTCGCTCCGCAGAGCAGAGTGGGAGACGGGCGGAGCGGCGCGAAGAGGATCAGGCCACGAAGCGGATTGAGGGGTCTGTGCACACCCCTAATATCTCTCTCACTCTCTCTCTCTCTCTCTCTCTCTCTCTCTCTCTCTCTCTCTCTCTCAAACCTTCAGAAACTGGGCCTACCAAAATACATCCTCACCAACATCCAGAAAGCAGTCATACATAAAACATTTTTTTAAGGATGAACAATTATCAGCAATTGTTATAAAATGTACATCATGTCAATTATATGAAAGCAAATTGGAGAGGAAGGTCTATGGGACACAAATGCATTATTAAAAAAATGAATTAGTTTCTTCTAGCACCAGCTAGGGACTCAATTCTTCCTTTGCACTATAGAAAGCAGTATATAAAAGGTATATTACACTACTGCTTTATAGTGGTACTGAAGTGCACTGACAACTGTTGGGGCCCATTGAGACATACTATATACTGCTTTCATGCTGCTATATGCTGCTTAGTGTTGCTCCTGCCTTTTATATACCGCTTTCATAGTGGAATATCCTGCTTGGTGTTGATGAGCCCCAACACTCACTCCCCCAACTTTTTGTTAGTGGGTACACTTGTAAATCTATTCTTATATCATTATTTATTATATTTATATACCGCCCCATAGCTGAAGCTCTCTGGGCAGTTTTCACCTGTTATTTCTGGTGCCCCTTTCTTGCTGTGGATGATTCCAAGTCCTACTTACTCTTCGTATCTAACTGAGTGGAACAAAACAAAAACAAAAAAAAACTTTCTTAAAATGTGGCAAACAAGTTTTCTTTAACAGTTCCATTGGGAACCCCCAACTTCAATAATTAGATAGCAATTAATTCTTTTGCTACTCAAAATCCTGGTGGAAAAACTAATAGTGGAGACAGAAGGCGTGTGTGTGTGTGTGTATAGAAAGAGAGAGAGTTCTATTTACTGCTTGGGAGAGGGAGTTGTAACAGGCATAGATCTCATGTTTGCATTTTGGATATTCACAGCCGTAGCTAGACCTAAGGTTTATCCCAGGATTGTCCAGGGTTCAAACCAGTTAATCTAAGTGCCACACAGGGCATCCAGCACTCAGGCAGGGATGAACCCGGGATGATCCTGGGAAAAACGTTAGGTCTAGCTACGATCCAAGTTCAGGAGACAATGCTACTGAAATCAAGGGTTTTTTAAGAATGGTGACTGCAGTAACAGAGTAGTACAGGAAACCAACAAGATCTTTGATTAGACTTAATAATATCATTTTACTGAGGATGATGGTTTCAGAGATCTTGCTGGTGGTACTGTTTCAATCCCAGTTAAGCACAGTTCACATTGTGAAATGCAGTGTCTATAATCCACACCATCCACTGCACACCTATCAACAACCAGGAGACCTCATCATTGGTGGCATCGTTTCTCATGGTGGCTTCATCTCCAGTCCAATCGACTTCACTGAAGACCCCCCTCCAGCATTGCATGAAGACTTTATGTAAGGACTACTTTTTGTTTGTTTTTATTTCCATGCATTTCTGTCATGGGAATGGCCAGACCTAGAGCTGCAGCCTTAAAAAAAAAGTGGCTCATTAGTACAATTAAGGGAATGCTGAAAAATAGAAGAATCTCTTCTCTGCAAGCGAGAGAGAAAAAGGGCCAAGTGGGATACATTTAATTTTAAGCCTGTTTTATTCTACAAAAGAGTGAAAGATTATAATATATACATACTATAGAATTATGAAAATGACATGGAACATGGTGGCAATAATTCTAACAAGTGTGAAATATACTACTGACATTTGTCTTTCTAGTGTTGTGTCTAAGGCTTACCAGCACATCCTGGCCCTCGAATTTGCAGTGAAGGAAATCAATGAGAACTCACAGATCTTACCCAATCTCACCTTGGGCTTCCACATCTATGACAGCTATGACAATGCAAGGAAGACCTATCATGCCACAATGCTACTTATATCAGCACTTGAGAGATTGATCCCCAACTACATATGTAACATCCAACATAGCCTCATAGCTGTAATAGGGGGATTGGACTCCCAAGTTTCCATTCATGTGGCAACTATCTTGGATATCTATAAGATTCCACAGGTAGGACTCCTGTGTGTGTTTGTGCGCATGCGGTCACGCGTGTGCACAATATGGGATTTTTAAGGCTGATTCAAAAATCCAACATGCTACATTTCTCAATCTTTGTTTTGGTAGACAGGGTTTTTGGTGGACAGATTGATGAAAGTATCAAGTGAGTGTGTGGCTGCTGTGTAAGGGGCAAATTCCAAGTTAGACAAGATTAACAAATGACTCAGAAGCAAAACAGCCAATATCAGAGTGCCCTTGTCCAAATCTATTCAGTGACCACCCTTGGAATACTGCATAGAGTTCCTGTTGCCACATTTAAAGTAAAAAAAGAAAAAAAGAAAAAGAAAAAAGAGGATGTTGTAGACATTGAAATGATGCAGAAAAGGGCAACTAAAACGAGCAAGGTGCTACACCAGCTCCACTATTAGGAAAGGTTACAATGCCTGGGACAACTGTTTAGCTTAGAGAGAAAACAAGTAAGGGGAGATATGATAGAGGTGTATAAAATTATGCAGAGAGTGTGTGGATAGTGAGACACTTTTCTCCCTCTCTAATAATACCAGAACCTGGAATCATTAAATGAAGATTATTTGTGGGAAATTTATGAGAGATAAAAGGAAGTATTTCTTTGCACAGTGCATATTTTAACTATTGGCTCATCTACACCAAGCAAGATATTCCACTATGAAAGAAGTATGAAAGCAGTATATACAATGCAGGAGCCACACTACTGCTTTATAGCAGTATTGAAGTGCACTGCAAACTGTTGGGGCCCATGACACACACCATATACCACTTTCATACCACTTTCACAGTGTGATATCCTTCTTGTTGTAGATGTGTCATGGGCCCCAACAATTGACAGTGAACTTCAGTACCATTATAAAGCAGTAGTGTAGATCGTGCAGTGCACTTCAATACAGCTATAAAGCAGTAGCGTGGCTCCTGCCTTTTATATACTATGTTCATTCTGCTTTCATAGTGGAATATCCTGCTTCGTACAGATGAGCCCAGAGTGTCTATTCCAGCAAAGGACAAATCTCGGACTTTAGTCCAACACTGAGAGTCATTCAGCTTCAAGTCAGTGGTGAAGCTGGCAGTAAGCACTGCATAAGATACCACACATTATGCAGATTGTATCTGTCAAGGGCTTGGATCAAAACAGCAGTAATTTCCTGGCATTTCTAGATCTTCGGTGAACTTGGAAAGTGCTTAATGCAACATATCAAACTGAAAGTTGTTGTGTGTTTTTTTCCTTATTTAATAAAATAATAATAATGAATAAATGCACATTCCAATATGCAATAAATACCAATGGTGCTTTCAACCTCCAATTATAGATCACTAATAGAACGTCCTTTTCAACTTATAGTCTTTTAAAAATATGACTAGGGGAGAAAAATCCCTTACAGGTTTTGTGTATGAGACATTGCTTCTTTGTGCGTGAAGGTTGGAGAGAGGAAGAAAAGATTAGAGCAATATAGTCTGGTAAGACAAACTGTTCCCACATGGCAAAAGCAGTATGTGGAATGACATGGGAGTCAGAGCAGATTAAAACTGCAATGGATCTTCCTCCTTCCCTTGAAGTTCTTCCCTTAGAGATCAACCCATTTAGGTGCCCTCTTAGTGCCTCCTCTGGAACTGTAGCAGGGGAACAATAACATTCACTTATTTTACATGATTTCTGTAAGAATTACTACAAACACATTATGTCTTTCCTCACCCATCTCTTTTTAGCTCATATATGGCGCCTCTCCAATAATGAACCATAAAACTCCAGGACTTCCATTCTACCAGATGGTCCCCCAGGAAGCCCTTCAATACAAGGGGATTCTCTCTTTACTTCTTCATTTTAGGTGGATGTGGATTGGGGTGCTTATTATGAATGATGACAATGGAGAAAGATTTGTGCAAAGTGTGTTTTCAGAGTTTTCCCAGAATGGTGTCTGTTTTGCCTTCATAGAAAGAATCCCCAAATACAGTTTTGATGATAAATTTCAGGAGATGCTACAGCAGGGTATAAAAATATATGATCAAATCATGGGTAGCAATGCAAATGTACTGGTAGTGTACGGAGACTCTTATTCCATTGTGTTTGTGAGATGGTTTCCATATCTATCAGGACTAGCGGAAGTGGTAAATAAACCAAAAGGCAAAGTGTTGATAATCACAGCCCAGATGGAGCTTGTTTCATTTTTGTATCAAAGGGATTGGGACGCAGGACTATTACATGGTGCTCTAGCTTTCACACTTCACTCCAATGACCCACCAGGATTCAAGTCTTTTCTTGAAAACAGAAACCCTTTCAGCACAAAAGGAGATGGTTTTATCAAGGACTTCTGGAAACAGGCCTTTGGTTGTGTGTTCCCAAATACAATTCTGGGCAATGTGGGGAACGGGGATATTTGCACTGGAGAGGAGAAGCTGGAAAATCTCCCAGCACCATTTTTTGAAATGAGCATGACAGGACACAGCTACAGCATCTACAATGCCGTCTATGCCTTGGCCTATGCTCTAAATGCCTTATCCTCATCTAGACTCAAAAACAGAGAGATGGTACATGGAGGGAGATCGAAGCTCCAGAATCAACCATTGTGGTTGGAGGTAATAGGCTAAATATTTTCATGGGGCAATGAATCACACATTGGGCATTATGAGAAGTTATGATCTGTGTAGGAAATTGTCCACCCAACACCTTTTCCTAATATGTTCCATCTTCCTTTCTTTGCACATGTCAAAACCAGGAAGACAGCCGTCTTGCTTTCCTCTATGTTGTCTTTGAAGTTTCAATATGAACTGTCAACACTGTTGAATTTTTCCTGATTAATCAAGGCCAAAGATAGACCTAAGGCTCATCCTGGGATCATTCAGGGTTCACCCCTACCTGAGCACTGGATCCCCAGTGTGTCACCTAGATGAACATGTTTGACCCCTAGACGACCCAGAGATAACCTTTGGTTTAGCTATGGGTGAGGGTTTTAATGGAATTGTTTTAATGTGGGTTGAGGGTTTTAATGGAATTGTTTATATGTTATTGTAAAGCGCCTCGATGCCAGAAATGGTGAGGCGGCGCTATAAAAATGCTTTAAATAAATAAATAATAATAATAAATAAATATTGCCCAAGTATCCCATCCTGTTATATTTATGTAAGAGCAAGACAATTTTCTGCCACTCAAAAAAACCTATGCCTAACATACTTTCCCTCCTAACAGCAGTATTTTTGAAACCTTTGCCTTTGCCTTTTCAATCTAGCTTCATCACTTTCTGAAAGGTGTGTCATTTAACAACAATGTAGGAGATGAGGTTTCCTTTGACCAGAATGGGAAATTCATTGCTGGATTTGATGTAATCAACTGGATTGTTTCCTCAAACAACTCCTTTAATTGCATACAGGTTGGACGTGTGTTTCTGCAGAGCATCCCAAGCCAAATATTCAGCATCAATGAAGATGCCATAACATGGCACCATTGGTTTAACCAAGTAGGATGTTCTTTCTTTCTTTTTTACACTATTTATACTGTCTAACAGTCAAAGCTCTCTGCAGGAATTTACAGCAATTTCTGAAGACATTTAGTTTTAAATTACCTCTGATTCCCTATGCAACAATGTAGGATGAGTTTGATTGGATTAAGATGAATAGATAACGTATTTTCATTTTCTCTAAAAGACACAGTTTAGGTAGTATGGTTAATGCAGAGTAAAAGAAATCTTGAGCCAATAATTAACTGCTCTAGTTTCCAAGCATGAAATTGAAGAAGGAGTAGAGTGGTGCGCAAGTGGCCTCTGAAAATTCTCCACCCTATTTGTAGGCAATTTCACCAAATTTCTCCAGGGGGAGGAGAAATTCTCCAACAATTTCTCATAGCTAGGCGTCAGGAAGGGTGGTAGAACAACCTAAGGGCTTTGGGGGTTGTTGCTACGGTTATTATGTGGGGTGTTGTTGTTGTTTTTGCACTGCCACAGGAAGTGGTAACAGCATAAACTGTGTTGGCAGCCTGGCCGCCATTATGCATCTTCCACAATGCCCCATATATCTAGCATCGTTCCAGGGCATGGCAGGGGATGGGGAAGGCAATGCAGCCATTATTATTATTATTATTATTATTATTATTATTATTATTATTATTACTACTATTATTATTAAATAAATTTTTGGAGAAAATTCTGCAAAATGTCCTTTTATTTTGAGAGTTTAAGAAAAGAAATATCTCAGAACTTTTCTGAGAAACATATATTCTGAGAAATTTTGGATCAGCTCTAGTTATTCTTCAGGGTTGAGCACCTGAAGGATACTGTCTGTATTTTTTTTTTCTGTTACACATCTCTCCATTGCTCTATAGTCTCGCAGGATGCCTGCAATTCCTGAACTGAAAAGGCCCTATGGGAGGAAGGTGAAACTAAGGCCGTTGCGGTGTGAGGCTCGGTCTCTCAGCTGTGCATCCAGCTGTGCATCCGGGCTAAGTCCTCCCTTGACCCGGGATAAGCGGATGCGGTTATGGCCCGGCTTTTCTGCAGCCCCGGGCTGACGCCATTGCTGCGGAAGGTCTAGCAGGGTCCGTGGCTTTTCCCGGCTGCTCGCTTTTCTCGCGAGTAGCTGGGAGAAGACACGCACTGGGCTCAGCATTCCATAGGAGTGCTGTGCCCATCAGGCCGGGGGGGGAATCACGGGGGGGCGGGAGAGATGGGGGAAGAAGAACGGGGACAGGCATGGCATACAGGGACAGGGCATGGCGAGCGGGGATGGGGGATGGGCATGGCGAGCAGGGATGGGGCACAGGGCATCGCAAGTGGGGACAGGGGACAGGCATGGCGGATGGGGACAGGCATGGCAGATGGGGTGAGGATGGGCGAGCAGGGACAGGCATTATGGACAGGGGGGAAGAAGAACGGAGATGGGGGACAGGCATGACGGAAGGGGACAGGCATGTCGGATGGGGGGAGGACTGGCAAGTGGGGACAGGAATGGTGGACGGGGGAAAGAAGAACAGGGACAGGGACAGGCATGGTGGATGGGGACAGGCATGGCAGACAGGGGGAGGACGGGCGAGCGGGGACAGGGCATGGTGGACGGGGATGGGCACTGCAGACGGGGGGAGGACCGGAGAGCGAGTGGGCAGGGAGGGCATCAGACATTGTGGGGGGGAAATCAGGGGGAGCGGGGAACCCTTTATTTTTTTTAAAAAAAATAACTTACCTTTTCCATTGGTGTGCTCCTGCACACATGGCACTTTAAGCTGAAAACTGGAGCACACAACGGGGCTTTCCCTTACCCTGTCGTGTGTTTACGTCTAGCTAGGGGCAACGGCACGCGCTAGTTGCAGCACGGCCTCACCCTGACTCCTCACCAGATTATCTGGTAGATCTAGCAAGACCCTAAGTAAGACAAGGGGAGGGAAACCCTCACCAGAAACCCTCAACACAAAACCTTCAACAGAAATCTCAAGACACGACAAAAGACTGCAGAAATTATAATATAGTCACATACAAGCTTAATAGTGCTAGTGTAAATCAAAGTGTAATTATGAAGTTCACAAGAATTGTTCTAATGCTGTCTGAGATTGAACGATGATCAATGAGGTCATATAAATTAATGAAGAAAGTTAATACAGTTGTCTTTTCAACTCAGATTATCTTAGGTGAATTTTGACAGACATAAAAGCAGTCATACATAGTAAATAAGGTCAATATAATTATAAGCTATTGTTAAAGCTTGAGACAGAGAATGAACAAATAAACGAAAGTATGATAAAATGGGATCAAAACTTTGGGTATAAGGTACCAATGGAACTATGAAAACATATTCGGGTAAAAGGTTTAAAATATACGTTAAGTACCAGACTTAAGGAGAATTTTTATAAGAAGCTGTATAGATGGTATATGTCTTCTTCAAAATTAGCAAAAATGTACAGAGTTTGTCTGGGAGACTGTTGGAAATGTGAATAACAAGAAGGAACCTTTTACCATATGTGGTGGTCATATAAAAAAGCAAAATCTTTCAAGACTCAGATTCACTTACCAATGCAAATTTTTTAAAAGATAAATATACAAATGAAACCAGAAGCATTTTTGTTGGGACTTATGGATGATCAATTTAAAGAAAAAAGGACGTCTGTTGTTTCTGTATACCACAACAGCTGCCAGACTACTATACGTGCAATACTGGAAAAAGACACAAATACCATCAATGGAGGAATGGCTGCTCAAGGTTTTGGAGTTGGCAGAGATGGCGAAACTTACAGCATTAGTGAGAGAAAAATCGACAACTTCATTTATACTAGACTGGAAGCCTTTGATAGAGTATATACAAACGTTGCAAAATAATGATCCATTTGTTTATGGATTCTATATATGATCTGTGGTTTGTACATAACACTGGGCTAACTAAAGTGTAGTGTATTATATTACTCGTCAAGTATGTGATGTTTTGTAATGTTTTTTCCCTCCTACTCTGCCTCTTCCCTGTGCTTTGCTCTCTGTAGAAAATAATAAAATTGTTGAAACTCAAATACAATTATCTTTTCAACCCAGATTATCTTAGGTGAGTGACCTCAAATCATTGGACAGCAACTCCAGAACATGGTGTCTACTGGCTCAAGCCATGGAATCCCTCCTTCATCTTTGGCATTGGTATCCAGGAGTATAAGTTGGCTGTGAAAACAATACAGCAACAAAATAATTTCTGCATTGGAGTAAATGAGCTTTTTCAAAGCACTCGTTTATTATTTGCCTACCTAATCCTCAGCCCTATCATACCATGCAAAGTAAGAGAGGAATACAGTATTGCTCTATTTTGAATAATCCAATCCCACATACAATCGTTTTCTAAAGAAGAATAGAAACAATACCACATTCTGAAGTTGCTGTCGAATTTATCATAGTTAAATCTCAGACAGTGTGAAGTCTTGTAGTGTTATGTGATTCAACTGTCTCACTGTTAACATGGGGCCACAATGGCTCTCTATAAGAAAGAAAATTAGCAATAGCCTGTCCTACATCAAGTGCTCTCTACTATGCCTGTTCACACATTATAGGGGGAAAATGTGGAAAGGCCCTGGAACATTAGGATTCCAAGATCATTCTTTTGAAGATTGTAATTCTCCTTTTTCATTTATGGATTAGGCACAACCTTTTTCTGTATGTAGTGAGAGTTGTCATCCTGGTTCTAGCAAAAAAGTGAAAGAGGGAGAGCCATTTTGCTGCTATGATTGCATCCCATGTCCAGATGGGAAGTTTTCAGACCAAGAGGGTAAGAAATATACTGTTCAGATGTTTTTTTAAAAAACCAGAATGCTTGTAATCCAGAGGAACATGGATACAGAATATGTAAATAATGACTGAGAGGAAGTTGCTGGTGTGTGTGTGTGTGTGTGTGTGTGTGTGTGTGTGTGTGTGAGAGAGAGAGAGAGAGAGAGAGAGAGAGAGAGAGAGAGAGAGAGAGGATAATTTGTCCCCTGTTATTCTAAACTTGGGGCTTGTCCCTATGGCTTGTTTACCTTGACCTAAATGCGCATATTTGCATTTCAGGACAAAAGGCACAGCCGTCCATTCGCCATAGCTCTGGGTTTAAAATGTGATAATGTGCATTTTCACATTTGCTATTTACCGTGACTTTTGGATCACATTTGAGTTTGCACCGCATTATGGTTATGTGTGTTTGGGGGAGTTAACTCACATTTTGACATGTGGGCGGAGCTTTGAGGGTAGGACAACATGATTGGCCTATTTCCCAATTTCTCACCTATCAGCTGCCTCGTTCCTTCATGCTATATTTAGTTTGAATTCTCTCATTCTGCAGAGCTACACAGAGAAAGCTTATTAAAACAAAGAGGGGGGAACTGGCATCCACCTCTGCTGCCTCGTTCCTTCCACCCCACTCCCAGTTTGTATGTTATATGAATCTGCAGAGCTCTGCATATAAAATTTATAGCTTACATCATCTATCCACCGTAGCATCATAGGATTGTATATGCACATGTGCGCATTTATAACTGCACTATAAAAAAATCAGGAAATAAATCACAGTTGCGGCTGCAGTGTGACACTCTTTACCTTGATTCGAATAAACAAAAAAATGGGTTTTTATTTAATAAGGAGCAATCCTGTTGTCGTATAGATGGGGTCTTGCTTTACTCCTTCAAATAGTGCTTTTGAGAAATCTCCCAGTTGTATTCCCCTTCAAGGATTAATGGTTCTGTTTTCATGTCTCCATTCTCAGGACACTTTAGAATGTCTTTTGGTGGTGTTTTTGAGCTTACCTGTTGGAGTTTGCAAGGTGTTGTGTGTGTTTTCTTTCTGTTACATGTTGCTCCAGCACTCTCCAGCCTCCCTGGCAGTTCATGCTTCCTGATCTGCAAATACCCCATGGGAGGTGAAGTCATGATCCCTTCTGCTGTGAGTGACTTGAAGTGTGGGCAGATAGGGAGATTGTGGTCCACCAGAGGGATGATTGTACAATGAAAGGGAGGACATTTCAAACGCATTCCTCCGCCATCTCACAACTAAGGCAATGCACCCAGGAGAATTTCTTCAAAACTTTATTTCTGAAAGGAACAGTTACAGCATGTTGTGTTTATGCATGTTCAGATATGAAACCACATGCATTCTTTTTCAGATGTGGATGATTGCAAGAAATGCTCAGATGAAGACTATCCAAGCAACACTCGGGATTTCTGTATCCCCAAGGACATAAGCTTCTTGTCATATCAAGAACATTTGGGGATGGGTTTAGCCAGTGTCACTCTTTTCTTTTGTATCACCACTTTATTGGTGTTGGGAACATTTATGAAGCACCACAACACTCCCATTGTTAAAGCCAACAACCGGGATCTTACCTATATTCTCCTCATCTCCCTCCTGCTCTGTTTCCTTTGCACGTTGCTGTTTATTGGCCGCCCTCACAAAGTGACATGTCTACTCCGACAGACTGCTTTTGGCATAATTTTCTCAGTGGCTGTTTCTTGTGTGCTGGCAAAAACCATTACAGTGGTTCTGGCTTTCATGGCCACCAAACCAGGATCCAAGATGAGGAAATGGTTGGGGAAAACACTGGCCAATTCCATTGTTCTTTTCTGCTCCCTTCTCCAAGTAGGCATTTGTATTGTATGGTTGTCAACATCTCCCCCATACCCAGATGTCGACATGCACTCAGTGACTGGAGAAATTGTTTTGGAGTGTAATGAAGGATCTGTGACTATGTTTTACTCTGCCCTGGGCTATATGGGCTTCCTTTCAATTCTGTGTTTCATGGTAGCTTTCCTTGCCAGGAAGCTGCCGGATAGTTTCAATGAAGCCAAATATATCACATTCAGCATGATAGTATTTTGTGGTGTTTGGTTATCCTTTGTTCCAGGTTATCTGAGCTCCAAGGGAAAATACATAGTTGCTGTGGAGATCTTCTCTATCTTAGCCTCCAGCTCTGGACTCCTCGGTTGCATCTTTTCTCCCAAATGTTTCATTCTTGTTTTGAGACCAAAGCTGAACAACAGGAACCAACTAATAAGAAGAATTTAAATGACTATGTTCTTTGTTATGCATTTTATTCTAGACATATTTTGCAACATTTCTTCTCAACCTGTAACTTATATATATCTTACTGAAAACTCAACTAACCTGCCTCTTTTGAAATCTTCATTTGAAAAATCAAACCAATTTCATATTTATTGAGGGAAACCACATGTAGAAGAACATAAGAGGAGCCCCGCTGGATCAGACCAAGGGTCCATCTACTCTGGCATCCTGTCCACACAGGGGCCAAGCAGCTGTTGACCAGCAGCCCACAAGCAGGACACAAATACCTCTCCTTTACTTGTTATACTTAGGGCTCATCTACACCAAGAAGAATATTGTACTATGAAAACAGTATAAAATTGATATATGGTATGTGTCAATGGGCTCCATTAGTTGTCAGTGCACTTCAGTACTGCTTTAAACTGGCTGTGTGGCTCCTGTCTTTTATATACTGCTTTATACCACTTTCATAGTGGAACATCCTGCTTGGTGTAGATGAGCCCTAAGTATAACAATAAAGTAGAGGTATTTGTGTAGATTAGAAGTTCAGTTCTTTTTCAACCAAACTTCTTAAAATCAATAAATCTCTTTAAAATGGTGGCCCTAATCAAGTTCTTGGGACAAGTGGGGAGGGGGAGAGGTAGAGTTTGGGAGGGTGAGTGGGGAGTCCAATGGACTCCCAGTTAGCCCCATGGTGGTTGGGGGTAGCAGCTCACCACTGCCCCGAAATTGGGCTGAATCACCATGAAGCAGTTTGAACCTGATCTGATCTGCTTTGGAGTGCCTTGGCACAATCCAATAACACTCCAGATTTTGGTATCAGCCCTGAGGCATTGCACAGTCCTACCAATTGGTTTCAATGTTACTCTCATGTTACACCTCCCCCTATTGGGCAAATTTGCTAAGCATTCCTGGCTAAGGAGGTAGCTGGAGTGCTCAAGCTGATTCTTCATTTGGGGAGGCCTCACTGTGTATGAGCTTTTCCCAGGTAGAGTAGTCTGCATGAAGCAAAGCCAATCCCCATCCCAAATGCTGGCTGGAGTTGTAGAGTGGAGTTCAGTGTGGGAGTGTAATATCCATGTTGGAGTGGAGTTCATCACTGGCTAGAACTCAGCCAAAGATGGGATGACATCAGTAGCATAGACACAACCCTGGTGTTAGGAGTCATGCCCTCCAATATCATCCAGACCAAGATCAGCTGTGTGTGTATATGGGGGGATTCATTCCACCTCCACTCACCTTCCTCACCCTGGTACAAAGGAAGTGCAATTTTTTGTGAAGTTGAAAGGGAAGAGTAACTTGGATCACTTGAAAGGAGTCTTTGGGGGAATCCAATGTTATTTAGTGGAACTATTATTTATAGGAGTGTTAGTCTGTGTGGCTCCACCTTGTATAACTGCAAATGAAAAAATAATAATAGAGAAGTACGTAAGTCTCCAGTGAACTCTCCTTCCAAAGGAAAGTCAATCTAAGTAAGAGCTGCCCTCACTTTCAAAGGTGAAGAGCTCCAGTGTCAGCTGTTGGTAACGAAGTTTAGAGCAATCCTTGTGAATATATTTATGTAAACATGTCAAACTGTATATGTAAGCATGTCAACCAAGTGCTAATGTTGCCTGAACCTTCTCATATTATCTCCTGGGAATAAGAGCTTGGTTTCACATGGCACGAAGCTGCCAAAAATACTTCTTCCCTGCTCCAAAGACACATTTGCATGAACAAGACCTGGTAGGTTTACACCTGTTAGGGTGACAACACACATTGCTTGTGTACACACATGCACACACACAATTGTCAAGAGAACTAATGGCCCCAATTAGAGAAAACCTCTTACGCAAAGCTCTTTGGTATTATTTATTTATTTATTGCTTTTCTATACCACCCAATAGCTGAAGTTCTCTGGGCGGTTCACAAAAATTAAAACCATGAAGACAATTCAAAGTATAAAATAAACAGCAGTATAAAAACACAGTACAACAGTACAATGTAAAAGCACAACCAGGATAAAACTGAGCAGCAATGCAGAGAATACAGATTTAAAATAGTGATTTTTATTTTTAAAAAACCCTAAGATGATAAACTGTTAAAATCCTGGGGAAATAGAAAGGTGTTCATCTAGCACCAAAAAGAGTATAACATAAGTGCCAAGAAAACCTCTCTAGGGAGCTCATTCCACAGTAGAGAAGGCCCTCTTCCTGGTAGCCACATAACTCACTTCCTCTGGCAGAGGCTCACAGAGAAGAACCAGTGAGGATGATCTTAGGGTCTGGGCAGGTACATATGGGAGGAGGTGTTCCTTCAGATAACCTGGCACCAAGCCGTTTAGGGCTCTAAATGTTAATACCAGCACTTTGAATCAGGCCCGGACCTAGACTGGCAAGCAATTAAGCTGGAAAAGGACTGGTATGATGTGGTCTCATTGGCCAGGCCCTTTTAAAAAATGTGCAGCCCTATTTTGTACCAGTTGAAGTTTCCAGACGGTTTTCAAAGGCAGCCCCATGTATACACATTGCAGTAATCCAGACTAGAGGTTATCAGAGAATGGATAACCTCTGTAACTGTAGCTAGGTTAACTCTATCCAGTTAAGGGTGCAGTTGGAATATCAGCCTAAGATAATAAAAGGTGCTCTTTGCCACTGAGTTCACCTGCGCCTGAAGTGACAGTTCTGCATTAAAGACCACCCCAAGCTACAAAGCCAATCCTGTACAGAACAGGTTGAACATCACTGAGGAGGACAGATGAACCACCCACTAACAGTACCTCTGTCTTGTCTGGATTGAGCTTGGTTTGTTGGCCCTCATCCAGTCCATTACCTTGCCCAGGCAGTGATTCAGAACAGCCACTTCCTCACCTGGGTTTGATGAAAAGGAAAGGTAGAGCTGGGTGTCATCCGCATATTGATGGTAAAGTAGGGTGACGATATGAAAAGGAGTTCAGGGCTCCTGTATCTGTAACAGTTGCATAGAAAAGGGAGTTTCAGCAGATGTCATTTGTATATATGGAGAACCTGGTGAAATTCTCTTTTCATCACCACAGTTAAAGCTGCAGGAGCTATACTGGAGTGACCAGATTTAGAAGAGGGCAGGGCACCAGAAGCACTCCCCCAACTTTTTGTTAGTGGGTACACTTGTAAATCTATTATTATTCTTATTATTCTTATTATTATCATTTATTATATTTATATACCGCCCCATAGCTGAACCTTTCTAGGCAGTTTACACTTGTTATTTCTGGTGCCCCTTTCTTGCTGTGGATCATTCCAAGCCCTACTTACTCTTCGTATCTAAGTGAGTGGAACAAAAAAAACACCTTTCTTAAAATGTGGTAAACAAGTTTTCTTTAACAATTCCATTGGGAACCCCCAACTTCAATAATTAGATAGCAATTAATTCTTCTGCTACTCAAAATCCTCATGGAAAAACTAATAGTGGAGACTGAAGGAGTGTGTGTGTGTGTGTGTGTGTGTGTGTGAGAGAGAGAGAGAGAGAGAGAGAGAGTTCTATTTACTGCTTGGGAGAGGGAGTTGTAACAGGCATAGATCTAATGTTCCCATTTTGGATATTCACAACCATAGCTAGACCTAAGGTTTATCCCACGATTGTCTGGGGTTCAAACCTGTTAATCTAAGTGCCACACAGGGCATCCAGCACTCAGGCAGGGATGAAGCTGGGATGATCCTGGGATAAACCTTAGGTCTAACTATGGCCCAAGTTCAGGAGACAATACTATTGAAATCAAGGTGTTCTTTAGAATGGTGACTGCTGTAACAGAGTAGTACAGGAAACCAACAAGATCTTTGATTAGACTTAATAATATTTCACTGAGGATGATGGTTTCAGAGATCTTGCTGGTGGTACTGTTTCCTTCCCAGTTAAGCACAGCTCAAATTGTGAAATGCAGAGTCTATAATCCACACCATCCACCGCACACCTATCATCAACCAGGAGACCTCATCATTGGTGGCATCATTTCTCATGGTGGCTTCATCTCCAGTCCAATCGACTTCACTGAAGACCCCCCTCCAGCCTTGCTAGAAGATTTTATGTAAGGACTACTTTTTGTTTGTTTTTATTTCCATGCATTTCTGTCATGAGAATGGCCAGACCTAGAGCTGCAGCCTTAAAAAAAAGTGGCTCATTAGTATAATTAAGGGAATGCTGAAAAATAGAAGAATCTCTTCTCTGCAAGCTAGAGAGAAAAAGGGCCATGTGGGATACATTTACTTTTAAGCCTGTTTTATACTACAAAAGATTTAAAGATTATACTATATACATAATATAGAATTATGAAAAAGACATGGAACATGGTGGCAATAATTCTAACAAGTGTGAAATATACTACTGACATTTGTCTTTCTAGTGTTGTGTCTAAGGCTTACCAGCACATCCTGGCCCTGGAATTTGCAGTGAAGGAAATCAATGAGAACTCACAGATCTTACCCAATCTCACCTTGGGCTTCTACATCTATGACAGCTATGACAATGCAAGGAAGACCTATCATGCCACAATGCTACTTATATCAACACTTGAGAGATTGATCCCCAACTACATATGTAACATCCAACATAGCCTCATAGCTGTAATAGGGGGACTGGACTCCCAAGTTTCCATTCATGTGGCAACTATCTTGGATATCTATAAGATTCCACAGGTAGGACTCCTGTGTGTGTGTGTGTGTGTGTGTGTGTGCGTGTGCTCAAGCTTGCCCACAGTATGAGATTTTTAAGGCTGATCCAAAAATCCAACATGCTACATTTCTCAATCTCTGTTTTGGGAGATGAAGTTTGGGACAGGGTTTTTGGTGGACAGATTGATGAAAGTATCAACTGAGTGTGTGGCTGCTGTGTAAGGGGCAAATTCCAAGTTAGACACGATTAACAAATTACTCGGAAACAAAACTGCCAGTATTAGAGTACCCTTGTGCAAATCTATTGGGTGACCACCCTTGGAATACTGCATAGAGTTCTGGTTACCACCTTTACAGTAAAAAAAAAAAAAGGAAAGAAAAAGAAAAAAGAGGATGTTGTAGACATTGAAAAGATGCAGAAAAGGGCAACTAAAATGAGCAAAATGCTACCCCAGCTCCACTATTAGGAAAGGTTACAATGCCTGGGACAACTGTTTAGCTTAGAGAGAAAACAAGTAAGGGGAGATATGATAGAGGTGTATAAAATTATGCACGGAGAGTGTGGATAGTGAGACACTTTTCTCCCTCTCTAATAATACCAAAAACTGGAATCATTCAATGAAGATCATTTGTGGGAAATTTATGAGAGATAAAAGGAAGTATTTCTTTGCACAGTGCATATTTTAACTATTGGCTCATCTACACCAAGCAAGATATTCCACTATGAAAGAAGTATGAAAGTGGTATATAAAATGCAGGAGCCACGCTACTGCTTTATAGCAGTATTGAAGTGCACTGGAAACTGTTGGGGCCCATTGACACATACCATATACCACTTTCATACCACTTTCATAGTGTGATATCATTCTTGTCGTAGATGTGTCATGGCCCAACAGTTGACAGTGAACTTCAGTACCATTATAAAGCAGTAGTGTAGATCGTGCAGTGCACTTCAATACAGCTATAAAGCAGTAGCGTGGCTCCTGCCTTTTATATACTATGTTCATTCTGCTTTCATAGTGGAATATCCTGCTTTGTACAGATGAGCCCAGAGTATCTATCCCAGCAAAGGACAAATCTGGGACTTTAGTCCAACACTGAGAGTCATTCAGCTTCAAGTCATTCAGCCTCAAGTCAGTGGTGAAGCTGGCAGTAAGCACTGCATAAGACACCACACATTATGCAGATAGTATCTGTCAAGGGCTTGGATCAAAACAGCAGTAATTTCCTGGCATTTCTAGATCTTCGTTAAACTTGGAAAGTGCTTAATACAACATGTCAAACTGATTATTTTTAATTTATTTTTTTGCTTATTGAATAAAAAATATATAAATTAATGAATAAATGCAAATTCCAATATGCAATAAATACAAATGGTGCTCTCAACCTCCAATTATAGATCACTCATAGAAAGTCCTTTTCAACATATAGTCTTTTAAAGATATGACTAGGGGAGAAAAATCCCTTACAGGTTTCGTATACGAGACATTGCTTCTTTGTGTGTGAAGGTTGGAGAGAGGAAGAAAAGATTAGAGCAATATAGTCTGGTAAGACAAACTGTTCACACATGGCAAAAGCAATGTGTGGAACGACGTGGGAATCAGAGCAGATTAAAACTGCAATGTATCTTCCCCTTCCCTTGAAGTTCTTCCCTAAGAGATCAACCCATTTAGGTGCCCTCTTAGTGCCTCCTCTGGAACTGTAGCAGGGGAACAATAACATTCAATATTTTACATGATTTCTGTAAGAATTGCTACAAACACATTATGTCTTTCCTCATCCATCTCTTTTTAGCTCATATATGGCACCTCTCCAATAATGAACCATAAAACTCCAGGACTTCCATTCTACCAGATGGCCCCTCAGGAAGCCCTTCAATACAAGGGGATTCTCTCTTTACTTCTGCATTTTAGGTGGATGTGGATCGGGGTGCTTATAATGAATGATGACAATGGAGAAAGATTTGTGCAAAGTGTGTTTTCTGAGTTTTCCCGGAATGGCGTCTGTTTTGCCTTCATAGAAAGAATCCCCAAATACAGTTTTGATGATAAATTTCAAGAGATGCTACAGCAGGGTATAAAAATATATGATCAAGTCATGGGTAGCAATGCGATTGCACTGGTAGTGTATGGAGACTCTTATTCCATTGTGTTTGTGAGATGGTTTCCATATCTATCAGGACTAGAGGAAGTGGTAAATAAACCAAAAGGCAAAGTGTTGATAATCACAGCCCAGATGGAGCTTGTTTCATTTTTGTATCAAAGGGATTGGGACACAGAACTATTCCATGGTGCTCTTGCTTTCACACTTCACTCCAATGACCCGCCAGGATTCAAATCTTTTCTTGAGAACACAAACCCTTTCAGCACAAAAGGAGATGGTTTTATCAAGGACTTCTGGAAACAAACATTTGGCTGTGTGTTCCCAAATACAGTTCTGGGCAATGTGGAGAACGGGGATATTTGCACTGGAGAGGAGAAGTTGGAAAATCTCCCAGCACCATTTTTTGAAATGAGCATGACGGGACACAGCTACAGCATCTACAATGCCGTCTATGCCTTGGGCTATGCATTAGATGCCCTGTTCTCATCTAGACGCAAAAACACAGCGATGGTACACGGAGGGAGATTGAAGCTTCAGAATCAACCATTGTGGTTTGAGGTAATAGGCTAAATATTTTCATGGGGCAATGAATCACATACTGGGCATTACGAGAAGTTATGATCTGTGTAGGAAATTGTCCACCCAACACCTTTTCCTAATATGTTCCATCTTCCTTTCTTTGCACATGTCAAAACCAGGAAGACAGCCTTCTTGCTTTCCTCCATGTTGTCTTTGAACTTTCAATATGAACTGTCAACACTGTTGAACTTTTCCTGATTAATCAAGGCCACAGCTAGACCTAAAGCTTATCCTGGGATCATCCACAGTTCACCCCTGCCTGAGCACTGGATCCCCTGTGTGTCACCTAGATGAACATGTTTGACCCCTAGACGATCCAGGGATAAACCTTTGGTCTAGCTATTGCCCAAGTATCCCATCCTGTTATCTTTATGTAAGAGCAGGACAATTTTCTCCCACTCAAAAAAACTATGCCTAACATACTTTTCCTCCTAACAGCAGTATTTTTGAAACCTTTGCCTTTTCAATCTAGCTCCATCACTTTCTCAAAGGTGTGTCATTTAACAACAATGCAGGAGATGAGGTTTCCTTTGACCAAAATGGGAAGTTAGTTGCTGGATTTGATGTAATCAACTGGATTGTTTCCTCAAACAACTCCTTTAATTGCATACAAGTTGGACGTGTGTCTCCGCAGAGCATTCCAAGCCAAATATTCAGCATCAATGAAGATGCCATAACATGGCACCATTGGTTTAACCAAGTAGGATGTTCTTTCTTTCTTTTTTACACTATTTATACTGTCTAACTGTCAAAGCTCTCTTCAGGAATTTACAACAATTTCTGAAGACATTTAATTTTAGATTACCTCTGACTCCATATGCAACTATGTAGAATGAGTTTGATTGGAGTAAGTTGAATAGATAATGTATTTTCATTTTCTCTAAAAGATACAGTTTAGGTAGTATAGTTAATGCAGAGCAAAAAAAAATAAAATCTTGAGACAATAATTAACTGTTCTAGTGACAATGGTAGATTTAACTGCCATTACGCTGGTTTCCAAGCATAAAATTGAAGCTGGAGTAGAGTGGTGCGCAAGCGGCCTCTCAAAATTTTCTGCACTATTTGTAGGTAGAGAAATTGGGGGGACAATTTCACCAAGTTCCTCAAGGGGGAGGAGAAATTCTCCAACAATTTCTCATACTGCAAGATGATGCTTTCAAGGTGATGCATGCCATATGCCAGCAAATTTGGAAAACACAAGAATGGCCATCAGACTGGAAAAAATCAACTGATATCCCCACTCCAAAAAAGGGAAATACTAAAGAATGTTCAAACTATCGGACAGTGGCACTTATTTCACATGCCAGTAAGGTAATGCTCAAGATCATGCAAGGTAGACTCCAGCAATTCATGGAGCGAGAATTGCCAGATGTACAAGCTGGGTTTAGAAAAGGCAGAGGAACAAGAGACCAAATTGCCAATATCTGCTGGATAATGGAGAAAGCCAGGGAGTTCCAGAAAAACATCTATTTCTGTTTTATTGACTATTCTAAAGCGTTTGACTGTGTGGATCATAACAAACTGTGGCAAGTTCTTGGGGGTATGGGGATACCAAGTCATCTTGTCTGCCTCCTGAGGAATCTGTATGACAAACAAGTAGCAACGGTAAGAACAGACCACGGAACAACTGACTGGTTTAAGATTGGGAAAGGAGTATGGCAGGGTTGTATACTCTCACCTTACCTATTCAGCTTGTATGCAAAACACATCCTGCGAAGTGCTGGGCTTGACGAATCCAAGGCTGGAGTTAACATTGCAGGAAGAAACATTAACAATCTCAGATATGCAGATGACACCACTTTGATGGTTGAAAGCGAGGAGGAGCTGAAGAGCCTTATAACGAAGGTGAAAGAAGAAAGTGCAAAAGCTGGGTTGCAGTTAAACCTCAAAAAAAACCAAGATTATGGCAACCAGCTTGATTGATAACTGGCAAATAGAGGGAGAAAACGTGGAGGCAGTGACAGACTTTGTATTTCTGGGCGCAAAGATTACTGCAGACGCTGACTGCAGCCAGGAAATCAGAAGACGTTTACTTCTTGGGAGGAGAGCAATGACAAATCTTGATAAAATAGTTAAGAGCAGAGACACCACACTGACAACAAAGGTCTGCATAGTTAAAGCAATGGTATTCCCCGTAGTAACCTATGGCTGCAACAGCTGGACCAAAAGGAAAGCTGAGTGAAGAAAGATAGATGCTTTTGAACTGTGGTGTTGGAGGAAAATGCTGAGAGTGCCTTGGACTGCAAGATCAAACCAGTCCATACTCCAGGAAATAAAGCCAGACTGCTCACTTGAGGGAATGGTATTAAAGGCAAAACTGAAGTACTTTGGGCACATAATGAGAAGACAGGATACCCTGGAGAAGAGGCTGATGCTAGGGAAAGTGGAAGGCAAAAGGAAGAGGGGCCGACCAAGGGCAAGATGGATGGATGATATTCTGGAGGTGACAGACTTGACCTTGGGGGAGCTAGGGGTGGCAACGGCTGACAAAAAGCTCTGGCATGGGCTGGTCCATGAAGTCACGAAGAGTCAGAAGCGACTGAACGAATAAACAACAACAAAAAGGCATCAGGAAGCGTGGTACAAAAACCTAAGGGCTTTGGGGGTTGTTGCTACGGTTATTATGTGGGTTATTATGTTGTTGTTGTTGTTGTTGTTTTTGCACAGTCACTAGAAGTGGCAACAGCATCAACTGTGTTGGCAGCCTGGCCCCCATTTGCATCTTCCACATTACCCCATATATCTAGCATCATTCCAGGGCATGGCAGGGGATGAGGAAGGCAATGGAGCCATTATTATTATTATTATTATTATTATTATTATTATTATTATTATTAAATTTTTGGAGAAATTCTGCAAAATGTCCTTTTATTTCTAGGGGTTAAGAAAAGAAATATCTCAGAACTTTTCAGAGAAATATGTATTCTGATAAATTTTGGATCAGCTCTAGTTATTCTTCAGGGTTCAGCACCTTCCCTAAGCTCTTACTGAGGGGTGATTGTGGCTACAACTTTTTAATAATAATAATAATAATAATAATAATAATAATAATAATAATAATAATAATAATATTTCTTAACTGCATCTCAATCTTGATCAAGGTGGGGAAGAACAATAAATATAAAATACATAAAATATCAATTAAAAACATAGTATACAGTGTTAAAATTTCCTTTAAAAACATACTAAAAACATAATGTGAGTGCTGACAACACCACTCCTGTAGCAGATGTGGGGTTGGGGGCTGGGCTGGAGGGGGCCAAAGCCTGTCACTGTGTCAAAGCCTGCCCTTCAAATTCCTGAAAAGTTGTGTTTCACATGGAAGAGGCTTCCATTTTCCTGCCTCATTCTCAGGGTAGTTCATAATTAATTCTAAATGCATCTTGGTGGGTTCCCCCCCCCTTACCTAATCATGATGACATGGAGGATACTGTCTGTATATATTTTTTTCTGTTACACATCTCTCCATTGCTCTATAGTCTCCCAGGATGCCTGCAATTCCTGAACTGAAAAGGCTGTATGGGAGGAAGGTGAAACTAAGACCGTTGCTAGATGAAGAGTTAGCGTGGTGTGAGGCCCGGTCTCCCTGCTGTGCATCCAGATGACGCCCAGGGGATCCTGGGGTTAGGCTGGGCTAAGTCCTCCCTTGACCCGGGATAAGCGGATGCCATTATGGCCCGGCTTTTCCACAGCCCCTGGCTGAGGCCGTTGCTGCGGAAGGTCTAGCAGGGTCCATGGCTTTTCCCGGCTGCTCGCTTACTCGCGAGTAGCTGGGAGAAGCCACCACTGGGCACAGCATTCCATAGGAGTGCTGTGCCCATCGGGCCAGGGGGGGAATCATGGGGGGGAGATGGGGGCCGGGGGAAAGAGCAGACCCGGCAGGAGAGATGGGGGGAAGAAGAACGGGGACATGCATGGTGGACGGGAACAGGGCATGGTGAGCGGGGATGGGGGACGGGCATGGCGAGCGGGGATGAGGGACAAGGCATGGTGAGTGGGGATGGGGGACAGGGATGGCAGAAAGGGACAGGTATGGCAGACGGGGGAGGATGGGCGAGCAGGGACAGGCTTAGCGGATGGTGGGAAAGAAGAACGGGGACGGGGGACAGACATGGCAGGCAGGGACAGGCATGGCGGATGGGGAAAGAAGAACGGGGATGGGGGACAGGCATGGCGGACGGTGGGAGGACGGGTGAGTGGGGAGAGGGCATGGCGGACGGAGACGGGCATGGCAGACGGGGGGAGGACGGCCGAGCGAGTGGGCAGGGAGGGCATCAGACATTGTGGGGGGGAATCAGGGGGAGCGGGGAACCCCTTATTTTTTTAAAAAAAACATTTACTTTTTCCGTTGGTGCGCTCCTGCGCACATGGCACTTTAACCTGCAAAATACTGGAGCACATGACGGGGATTTCCCTTACCCTGTCGTGTCTTTACGTCTAGCTAACGGCAACGGCACACGCTAGTTGCAGCACAGCCTCACCCCGACTCCCCACCGGATTATCTGGAAGGTCTAGCAAGGCCCTAAGTAAGACAAGAAACCCTCAACACAAAACCATCAACAGAAATCTCAAGACATGACAAAATACTGCAGAAATTATAATATAGTCGCATACAAGATTAATAGTGCTAGTGTAAATCAAAGTGTAATTATGAAGTTCACAAGAATTGTTCTAATGCTGTCTGAGATTGAACGATGATAAATGAGGTCATATAAATTAATGAAGAAAGTCAATACAGTTGTCTTTTCAATTCAGATTATCTTAGGTGAATTTTGACAGACATAAAAGCAGTCATACATAGTAAATAAGGTCAATACAATTATAAGCTATTGTTAAAGCTTGAGACAGAGAATGAACAAATAAATGAATGTATGATAAAATGGGATCAAAACTTTGGGTATAAGGTACCAATGGAACTATGGAATAATATGTGGGTAAAAGCTTTAAAATATACGTTAAGTACCAGACTTAAGGATAATTTTTATAAGATGCTGAATAAATGGTATATGTCTCCTTCAAAACTAGCAAAAATGTACAGAGTTTGTCTGGGAGACTGTTGGAAATGTGAATAACAAGAAGGAACCTTTTACCATATGTGGTGGTCATATAAAAAAGCAAAATCTTTCAAGACTCAGATTCACTTACCAATGCAAATTCTTAAAAAGATAAATATACAAATGAAACCAGAAGCATTTTTGTTGGGACCTATGGATGATAGACTTAAAGAAAAAAGGAGGACTGTTGTTTCTGTATACGACAACAGCTGCCAGACTACTATACGCGCAATACTGGAAAAAGACACAAATACCATCAACAGAGGAATGGCTGCTCAAGGTTTTGGAGTTGGCAGAGATGGTGAAACTTACAGCATTAGTGAGAGAAAAATCAACAACATTTATACTAGACTGAAAGCCTTTGACAGAGAATATACAAAAGTTGCAAAAGAATGACCTATTTGTTTATGGATTCTACATATGATCTGTGGTTTGTACTAGGGATGTGCTCCGCTCCGATTAGGAGCGTAGAAGCAGTAGCGGATTGGCCTGCTCCGCCTTACCCAGAGGCGGAGTAGGAGCGGACCGCGGACCCCCTAGAAGCAAGGCGAAGAGAAGCGCCCATTTTTCGGAGCTCCGAGTTCAGGCGGAGCGCTCCGGTCACCATCTTGAAAACATTTCGCCATAGGATTGCATTGCGGCAAATAATCGCGCATAACTACGTTGTTTTTGAAGCTATCATTCTGGAAATTCTTGTGCACAGAGAGTCGTGGATGGGGGTCATTTTGAGACCACTCTCAACTTTCTGCGTTGTCTGGGTCGCGGGCTATATTTTTGTGAAAATCGGGTCAACCGCGCGGCTCAAACGGCGTTTTCGGCTTTTCGCCCATAGGATTGCATTGAGGGAAAGAATCGGGGATAACTGGGGGGGGGTTTAAGCTATCGTTCTGGAAATTCTTGTGCACAGAGAGTCGTGGATGGGGGTCATTTTGAGACCACTCTCAACTTTCTGCATCGTACGGGTCGCGGGCTATATTTTTGTGAAAATCGGGTCAACCGCGCGGCTCAAACTGCGTTTCGGCTTTTCGCCCATAGGATTGCATTGAGGGAAAGAATCGGGGATAACTGGGGGGGGGGTTTAAGCTATCATTCTGAAAATTCTTGTGCACAGAGAGTCGTGGATGGGGGTCATTTTGAGACCACTCTCAACTTTCTGCATCGTACGGGTCGCGGGCTATATTTTTGTGAAAATCGGGTCAACCGCGCGGCTCAAACGGCGTTTTCGGCTTTTCGCCCATAGGATTGCACTGAGGGAAAGAATCGGGGATAACTGGGGGGGGTTTTAAGCTATCGTTCTGAAAATTCTTGTGCACAGAGAGTCGTGGATGGGGGTCATTTTGAGACCACTCTCAACTTTCTGCATCGTACGGGTCGCGGGCTAGACGTTTTTAAAAAATCGGCGGGAAAAATACCTTTTTCAAAGGGCTGAGGGGCAGAGTCAGCTCCCGGTCATGATGATCCCAAAGTTGGAGGAGGGCATAGGCAAAACAGGTAACTTGGGATTCTGGGAAACTTCTCTTTCTTCATCTGAACGGGCTTTTCCCCGTGTTTTTTAACACAGTAGCCCCACCAAATGCACAAACACAACCTGAAATCATATACTAAGCCAAGAATAAGAGATAGAAACACAGCACTGCTCCCCACCCTAACCTTGGGGAACAACTGAATCGATGTGGTGCAAGGGGATGAGCTCCCCTAGGGCATCTCATCGTGGACGTGCCCCCACTCTCTCCTGCACTGGAAGGCCATTAGAGCCTTCCAAAGAGAGTAAAACGGTGGAGCAATGCCTATCATGAGTTGAAGTGAATGGTCACTTTTCAGTGGTGGAGCAATGCCTGTTCTGAGTCGAAGTGAGCGTTTTACTTCTTCTCAGAGCTGTGGCTGTCAGTGTCTTGAACTGGCAGCTACTTCCCCCTCCCCCGGGCACGTCCCCCTATTGCTGGTAAAAGACAGATATAGCCTTTTAAAAAAAGTTCTTCTTGTTGTTTATTGAGCAACACTGCTGCTTTTAATTCCACCCCTCCTTTGTTTATTGATTGATTTATTCCATTTTATATGCATTACTGGCTTATCCTTGGCTCACTTCCTTATGCCCCCAGAAATGCCAGCTGCATGCCTGCCTGCCTTCCCTCCCTCCTCCCCTGCCCACCTCGCAGGGATGTTGTGTGTGGGGTGCCCGATTTTCAAAAATTCGCCAAAAATCAGGGGATGATGGGATTGCTTTGAAACTTGGCATGCGTGTGTATATCCCCATGAGGTGTCATGGTGCCAAACATGAGGTTTCTAACTTGAACAGAAAAAAAGTTGTATAATTTTTTAGCTTTCAATGCAAGCCTATGGGGGGGGAAAACGGAGCTCCGGATCCGGATCCGGAGCTCCGGGCGGAGCGGAGCGGAAGTGGGCGGAGCGGGGGTGGGGCGGAGCGGCCCGATCCGGAAAATGGCGGATCTGCAAGTGAAGCGGAGCGGGGGGTCTGTGCACACCCCTAGTTTGTACATAACACTGGGCTGGCTAAAGGGTAGTATATTATATTTTTAGTCAAGTATGTGATGTTTTGTAATGTTTTTTTCCCCTCCTTCTCCCCCTCTTCCCTGTGCTTTGCTCTCTGAAGAAAATAATAAAATTGTTGAAACTCAAATACAATTATCTTTTCAACCCTGATTATCTTAGGTGAGTGACCTCAAATCATTGGACAGCAACTCCAGAACGTGGTGTCTACTGGCTCAAACCATGAAATCCCTCCTTCATCTTTGGCATTGGTTTCCAGGAATACAATTTGGCTGTGAAAACACAACAGCAACAAAATAAAATTTTGCATTGGAGTAAATGAGCTTTTTCAAAGCACTCCAGTTTATTATTTCCCTAGCTAATCCTCAGCCCTATCATTCCATGCAAAATAAGAGAGGAATACAGTATTGCTGTATTTTGAATAATCCAATCCCACATACAACAGTTTTCTAAAGAAGAATAGAAACAACACCAAATTCTGAAGTTGCTGTCGAATTTATCATTGTTAAATCTCAGACTGTGTAGTTATAATTGTGTTATGTGATTCAACTGCCTCACTGTTAACATGAGGCTCCAATGGCTCTCTATAAGAAAGAAAATTAACAATAGCATGTGCTATATCAAGTGCTCTCTACGATGCCTGTTCACAAATTATAGGAGGAAAATGAGTAAAGGCCCTGGAACATTAAGGATTCCAAGATCATTCTTTTGAAGGTTGTAATTCTCCTTTTTATTTATGATTTAGGCACAACCTTTTTCTGTATGTAGTGAGAGTTGTCATCCAGGTTCTAGCAAAAAAGTGAAAGAGGGAGAGCCATTTTGCTGCTATGATTGCATCCAATGTCCAGATGGGAAGTTTTCAGACCAAGAGGGTAAGAAATATACTGTTCAGATGTTTTTTAAAAAAACCAGAATGCTTGTAATCCAGAGGAACATGGATACAGAATATGTAAATAAAGACTGCGAGGAAGTTGCTGGTGTTTGTGTGTGCGTGTGTGTGTGTGTGTGTGTGTGTGTGTGTGAGAGAGAGAGAGAGAGAGAGAGAGAGAGAGAGAGAGGATAATTTGTCCCCTGTTATTCTAAACTTGGGGCTTGTCCCTATGGCTTGTTTACCCTGACCTAAATGTGCATAATTGTATTTTAGGACAAAAGGCACAGCCGTCCATTCGCCATAGCTCTGGGTTTAAAATGTGATAATGTGCATTTTCGCATTTGCTGTTTACCGTGACTTTTGGATCACGTTTGAGTTTGCACCGCATTATGGTTATGTGTGTTTGGGGGAGTTAATTTACATTTTGACATGTGGGTGGAGCTTTGAGGGTAGGACAACATGATTGGCCTATTTCCCAATTTCTCACCTATCAGCTGCCTCATTCCTTCATGCCATTTTTAGTTTGAATTCTCTGGTTCTGCAGAGCTCCACTGAGAAAGCTTATAAAAACTAGGCATGTGCTCCGCTCCGATTAGAAGCGTAGAAGCAGGAGCGAATTGGCCTGCTCCGCCTTGCCCAGAGGCGGAGTAGAAGCAGACCGCGGACCCCTAGAAGCAAGGCGAAGAGAAGCGCCCATTTTTCGGAGCTCCTCTTTCAGGCGGACCGCTCCGATCGCCATCTTGAAACATTTCGCCCATAGGATTGCATTGCGGAAAAGAATCGGGGATAACTGGGTTGTTTTTGAAGCTATTGTTCTGAAAATTCTTGTGCTTAGACAGTCGTGGATGGGGGTCATTTTGAGCCAACTCTCACCTCTCTGTGTCGTGCAGTTTGCGTGCTATATTTTTTTTAAAATCGGGTAAACAAACATTACAAACAGGGACAGCGCAGGTCAAACGGCTTTTTTTTTTGAAGCAATGACAGGCACATTCAACTCCCAATCCTGATCGCTCATCAGGCATCCTCCAATCCTAGCGTTCGAGGGGGGACTAAGGCAGAGGCACCCTCAGAGGCAGAGCTTTGAGCTGCGTCTTGTGGGTTTGGCGTTTGAGGGGAAAGGAGCTAGTTTAGTTCGGTGCTGCTGCTGCTGTGTTTGGAGAGATAGATTTAGGATTTAGCTTGGCGTGTGTGTGTGTGTGGGTTTTTTTTTTTTTTGCTTCTTTTTGATATTTTGCTTAGTTTGTTCTGTGTTTTTCCCTTACTTTGATTTAATATAAACTTTATTTTTAAATTTTGGAGTGTGTGTTTGTTTGGTTGGTTGGTTGTCCCCCCCCCCTTCCCTCTCTTAAAGGCTGACTGTGTTTCATCTTCCTTCTTCCTTCTATATACAAAAAAATACAAAAAAATACCAAAAGAAATTTATTCTCTATTTCTTCTCTCTATTACTTGGACTGTGTGTGTGACTGTGTTATTGTGTGAGTGTGCTGTGCACTGTTTGTGAAGTGCAACAGCCACAGATTGAGCATTTCAAATCCTGTTTGGGCAAAGGATACACACACTTCTTGTCCCATTTCCCTACATACAGTATATTCTTCTTATACATATTATTATTAATATTAATATTATATTCTTATACGTATTATTATTAGTATTAGTAGATTCTTATACATATTATTATTAATATTAGTATAATATCATCATGAGAAGAGGGAGCAGGCGCATGTCTGTGGCAGGGCGTGCTGAAAGCAGTGGTCAAGGCAAGGCTCAGTCTGGCACCAGTAAGCAGGCTGCCTCTCCTGCTGTGAAAATCAAACGGGCAACTCCTTGGCTGGCTGCTCCGCAACAGAAGCAGGAGAAGGAGCAGGCAGAGGCAGTCTCTTCTGCAACTTGTGCCCGGCGTTCTCTTTTTGAGGGTGGGAATGGGAAAAGTGCCCCTTTACAAGAAGCAGGTGGCATTAGAGGAGGAGGAGGAGTATCCCCAAGTCCTTCATTATCGTTTGAGCCCATGAGCCTGCTGCTGGACCTGTCCTCCTCCTCGGTGACCGACTCGCTGGGATGGTTTGCGTTTGCAATGCGTGACTAACTGCAGTGCTGGCTTAGAAACCAGCCATCACTTCCTTGTGCCCCCAGAAATGCCCGCAGCCTGCCTGCCTGCCTGCCCGCCTCCCCGCCTCCCCCGGGGTGCTGCTGTGGTGGGGCATCTGCCAGGACTGACTCCTCGCCTGCTCTGCCTGCCTGGTGCCTGGGAGATGGGCTTTGCAGTTTGTGCCCAGCACCCTCCGGCACGCTTGCTCCCAGTCATCCTCCTCTGTGCCCCTCAATGCATAACTGCTGGCTTAGAAAGAAACAACCAACCATCTTTGCCTCACTTCCTCCTTGCGCCCGCTTACGGGCTGGTTTGCTATGCGTTAGTGCTCAAGCCATCCTTGCGGCACTACAATGCATGCTGCCTGCCTGCCTGCCTGCCCTCCCTTCTCCCCTTCCCGCCTCGCAGGGATGGTGTCTTGCTTTGACTCAGGGGAGAAGTCCTTCTTGGGCTCACTTAGACTTTATCAAGTTCAAAAATCCATTTTTCAAGTGTGGAAGAAGATTTAGGGTTATCTCATGGCATGTTGGGATTTCCTTTCAACTGGCCCCAGTGAGCTGTCTGCATTGCAACTTTCAAAAATTCCCCAAAAATCAGGGGATGATGGAATTGCCTTGAAACTTGGCGTCCATGTGGACACATGGATAAGCTATCATGGTGCTGAGTTTGAGGTTTCTAACGTGCAAATTGATGGAGCTATCGAAAGGGGTGTGAATTAGGGTTATGGGTGGTGAGTTAGAGGTTAGAGCCCCGCCAAAAATCAGGGGATGATGGGATTGCCTTGAGTCTGGGCGTCCATGTGGACACATGGATAAGCTTTCATGGTGCCGAGTTTGAGGTTTTTAACGTGCAAATTGACGGAGCTATCGAAAGGGGTGTGAATGGGGTGCCTGATTTTCAAAAATTCCCCAAAAATCAGGGGATGATTTTTATTTATTTATTTATTTATTTATTACATTTTTATACCGCCCAATAGCCGAAGCTCTCTGGGATTGCCTTGAAACTTGGCGTGCCTGTGTATATGTCCATGAGGTGTCATGGTGCCAAACGTGAGGTTTCTAACTTTCACAGAAAAAAAGTTGTATACTTTTTTAGCTTTCAATGCAACCCTATTGGGGGGGGGGGAAACGGAGCTCCGATCTGGATCCGGAGCTCCGCAGCGGAGCGGAGCAACACAGGCGGAGCGGGGGCGGAGCGAAGCGGGCCGATCCGCAAATTGCGGATCTGGAAGAGAAGCAGATCGGGGGTCCGTGCACACCCCTAATTAAAAAAAAGAGAGGGGGAACAGGCATCCACCTCTGCTGCCTCGTTCCTTCCACCCCACTCCCAGTTTGTCTGTTACATGAATCTACAGAGCTCTGCATATAAAATTTATAGCTTACATCATCTCTAATCTGTAGCATCGTAGCATTGTATATGCATATATGCGCATGTCTGCATTCATAACTGCACTATAAAAAAATCAGGAAATAAATCGCAGTTGCGGCTGCAGTGTGACACTCTTTACCTTGATTTGAATTAACAAAAATTTGGGTTTTTATTTAATGAGGAGTAATCCTGTTGTTGTATAGGTGGGGTCTTGCTTTACTCCTTCAAATAGTGCTGTTGAGAAATCTCCCAGATGTATTCCCCTTCAAGGATGAATGGTTCTGTTTTCATGCCTCCATTCTCAGGACACTTTAGAATGTCTTTTGGTGGTGTTTTTGAGCTTACCTGTTGGAGTTTGCAAGGTGGCCCAGAGTGTTGTGTGTGTGTTTTCTTTCTGTTACATGTTGCTCCAGCACTCTAGAGCCTCCCTGGCAGTTCATGCTTCCCAATCTGTAAATACCCCATGGGAGGTGAAGTCATGATCCCCTCTGCTGTGAGTGACTTGAAGTGTGGGCAGCTAGGGAGATTGTGGTCCACCAGAGAGTTGTACAATGAAAGGGAAGACATTTCAAACGCATTCCTCCGCCATCTCACAACTAAGGCAATGCACCCAGGAGAATTTCTTCAAAACTTTATTTCTGAAAGGAACAGTTACAGCATGTTGTGTTTATGCATGTTCAGATATGAAACCACATGCATTCTTTTTCAGATGTGGATGATTGCAAGAAATGCTCGGACGAAGACTATCCAAGCAACACTCGGGATTTCTGTATTCCCAAGGACATAAGCTTCTTGTCTTATCAAGAACATTTGGGGATGGGTTTAGCCGGTGCCACTCTTTTCTTTTGTATCACCACTTTATTGGTGTTGGGAACATTTATGAAGCACCACAACACTCCCATTGTTAAAGCCAACAACCGGGATCTTACCTATATTCTCCTCATCTCCCTCCTGCTCTGTTTCCTTTGCACGTTGCTGTTTATTGGCCGCCCTCACAAAGTGACATGTCTACTCCGACAGACTGCTTTTGGCATAATTTTCTCAGTGGCTGTTTCTTGTGTGCTGGCAAAAACCATTACAGTGGTTCTGGCTTTCATGGCCACCAAACCAGGATCCAAGATGAGGAAATGGTTGGGGAAAACACTGGCCAATTCCATTGTTCTTTTCTGCTCCCTTCTCCAAGTAGGCATTTGTATTGTATGGTTGTCAACATCTCCCCCATACCCAGATGTTGACATGCACTCAGTGACTGGAGAAATAGTATTGGAGTGTAATGAAGGATGTGTGACTATGTTTTACTCTGCCCTGGGCTATATGGGCTTCCTTTCAATTCTGTGTTTCATGGTAGCTTTCCTTGCCAGGAAGCTGCCGGATAGTTTCAATGAAGCCAAATTTATCACATTCAGCATGGTAGTATTTTGTGGTGTTTGGTTATCCTTTGTTCCAGGTTATCTGAGCTCCAAGGGAAAATACATAGTTGCTGTGGAGATCTTCTCTATCTTAGCCTCCAGCTCTGGACTCCTCGGTTGCATCTTTTCTCCCAAATGTTTCATTCTTGTTTTGAGACCAAAGCTGAACAACAGGAACCAACTAATAAGAAGAATTTAAATGACTATGTTCTTTGTTATGCATTTTATTCTAGAGATATTTTTGCAACTTTTCTTCTCAACCTATACCTCATATATACGTTACCGAAAACTCAAGTAATTCTGCCTATTTGGAAACCTTCATTTGAAAAATCAAACCAATTTCATATTGATTGAGGGAAACTACCTTACATAAGAACGTAAGAGGAGCCGCACTGGATCAGACCAAGGGTCCATCTACTCTGGCATCCTGTCCACACAGTGGCCAAGCAGGTGTTGATCAGCAGCCCACAAGCAGGACCCAAATACCCCTCCTTTACTTGTTATACTTAGGGCTCATCTACATCAAGCATGATATTCCACTATGAAAGCAGTATGAAATTGGTATATGGTATGTGTCAATGGGCCCCAACAGTTGTCAGTGCACTTCAGTACCGCTTTTACCTGTTCTGTGACTCCTGCCTTTTTTATGCCTCTTTCATACCACTTTCATAGTGGAATATCCTGCTTTGTGTGGATGATCCTGTGGCGTTACACCCCACAAGTCAATTCCAAATGTATGTCTGCAGTTTGTAAGTCTGTGGTTTTTAGAATGTTGGCCTGAGTGGGCGGAGTTAGAATGTCTTGGGAGGGGGGAGGAGTGATATATAAGGGAAGGACTGAGGGGATTTAGAGTTCTTTCCAGGGAGACTTGTTAGGGACTCTTAGAGTCTGTAGTGCTCTCTGTATTTATGGTACTTAAGTTTTGGGAAATTTGAGAGTCAGTGTAGTGAGTGATGTCTTTAGAGTGTGGTGTGCACATAGTGGAAGTATATTAATCAATACTGAGAATAAAGAAAGTTCAAGAGTGATTGTGTGAGAAAAAGGAAAGCGCGAATGTGAGAGTGACAGGATTGTATGGAAGGATTCAAAAAAGGTTTTTAAATGTTGTTATTTGAAACAAAGCTTATGAACTTTTAAAAATACATTTTGATTGTTTGTTTTAAAACTACCACAAAAATCCCACGTGTCTGTTTGGCATTTATCATCTTAAGTTTACACATTCAGCACCCACTCTGACAATCATTCACCTCAGCAGATATAACTCACAGCACATTATTATATATATTAAAATCCATTCTCCATTTTAAACCCCTTTCTCCACATAGTTTGGAGGAAGGTGGGTTTTATCCCTTGCCTCAGGCGTATCAAGTGGTGGTGCTTGGCTTGAGCAGGGAGTAGCCTCGACCAGGTCTGGTGTTCAGAGCCTGTATCACCCCATAAGAAGTGGTGGTAGTGGTAAGGTCTGTTGTTCAGAGCCTGTGTCGTGGCAGATCCCTTAGTTTCTCTTTCATCATTGTTATTTATTACAGTCACAGACCAGCAAAATCAACACCAAAACATGCAAAGGATAGATAAAAAGTAATATAAAAACAAAATACAGCTTGGTGAGTTTCTTTTCTCAGGAGGATTGCAGCATTATATTTCTAATTTGCCTTGAGGTCATGACAAACTTAGGGGCCCTTTCAATTATACGGGATGACACGTCCCTTAAATATATTAATACCAACGTTGTGGGGTTACATCCAGAAAAGGCTTTTAATAAAGGAAAGATTGACTTTTTTCTGCAGTCATCATACATGTTACAAGGCAAAATGACATATTCAACAGATTCTATTGCTCCAGAACCACAGGGACATATCTGTTCATTAACCGGGATTTTACTAAATCGTCCTTCTAGTAATGCTAATGGCAACACATTAAAGCGAGCAAGGGTAAATGCTCTCCTATACTTGGGAATGGTTAAACCATACAGATATGAAGCTGCAGTGAGTCCATAGTTATTAAAATTATTATAGAATAGTAGAGAGCAAGATTTGTTAGCAGTAGTTCTTAAAAGGTGTAGATCTAGGTCTATTAATCTTTGAACAACAAGAGATTGGACCTTCTTGAGTAGGGTGACCATATTTTGGAAACCAAAAAGGAGGACAACATGGTCGTGTCCAGTACCAAGGGGGCATGCCCACCCGAACATAGCCTTGGTCACATGTCTGATTTTACAGTACACATTTAAGACAAATCTGTTCTACATAACATCTTAATGTTAAAATCACTGAAATAAAGAACAAGTGAGAGATTCAATATATCTGAAATTAACTTCACTCACTCCTACTTTTGTAGGTTTTGCTGTACTTTGAAGCTTTTGATATACTCTGTGTGTTACATTCTCCCCTTCCCTCAAATATCTTTTCTGGCTGTATCTTCACTCATTGCAAGCTGCTGTTGTTAACAAGGTTTGCTTCTGCCCCAAATCTGTTTCAAATTTGGTACAGCTAAAGATCTACCTAAAAGCTTTCATGGTGCCAACTTTCAGCTCTTTATCAATAAAAATGACAGTTTAAAAAATAATAATTTTAAAACCTATTTTTTAAAAAAATTCCTAAAAAATCAATGGATGAACAGATCTGTTTCAAATTTGGTGTGGCTAAAGCTCTACCTAAATCCTATCATGGTACAAAGTTTCATCTCTTTATCTTTAAAAATGATGATTTTAAAAATAATAATTTTAAAACCTCAATTTTTTAAAAAAATCCTAAAAAATCAATGGATGAACGGATCTGTTTCAAATTTGGTGTGGCTAAAGCTCTACCTAAATCCTTTCATGGTGTAAAATTTAATCTCTTTATCTTTAAAAATGACAATTTTAAAAATAATAATTTTAAAACCTCAATTTTTAAAAAATTCCTAAAAAATCAATGGATGAACAGATCCACTTCAAATTTGGTATGAGTAAAGCCCTTCCTAAGAGCTACCATTGTGCCAAGTTTTATGTCTTTATCTTAAAAATGACAGAGTTATAAGCATTTTTGTTAATTCCCATTAGAGCTGCTCTTTGGGGGAAAAAAATCCGGATTTCCCCTCCCCCTCCCAGATTTTCCATCAGAAACCTGGGCAAATCTGGGCAAATCTGGGCAAATCCGGTCATATGGTCACCCTATTCTGGAGCCCATGGTTGCCCACAGCTTCCACAGAGAATCCCAGCCTAAGTAACTTCTTCTCCATCTCTCTCATCCAATGAGTGACATAGGGATCTGAGAGCATTAAAAAGAGATAGCTACCAGGAGCTGCCAGGAAGTGTAACCATAGCCACCATTTAAAGGCCTTGATCCATGCCTTGCATCCAGCTGATCTAATACCCACTTTCAGATAAATAGCTGCATTCCCCACACAGGAAGGGAGGCCCAGTCATTTTCTAAGAAATACTGATTGGACTCTTTCAATTTGGGCATTAAATCCTAGTATCCAAATAGGAATACCATAAGTAAGTTCGGCCAGAGTCTTAGCTTGTAAATTTGAATTGCAAAAAGGATGAATTGACCACCTTGCATAAAAAAGAAACTTAGGATCAGCTGCTGATTAGAATTTGCTGAATTAATTGTCTGCCTTCTCTGTTTAGACCAAGCTCCAGTGCTCTGCATTTGTATGCCTAG
This sequence comes from Elgaria multicarinata webbii, assembly GCF_023053635.1. NCBI lineage: Eukaryota > Metazoa > Chordata > Lepidosauria > Squamata > Anguidae > Elgaria > Elgaria multicarinata. The sequence continues at coordinate 25,233,786 of NC_086181.1, read as the reverse complement.
ATATTTTATATGGAAAACTTGCTTAATGATATTACCATTTAAAGTCCATCTATATTGCTTCCGAGCTTTAGAGAACACCAAGCTATTCTCAGAGCAATAGGTCCCAAATGCAGAGAGCAATTGTTTTAAACCAATTCTATAAAGTGATAACAGTATGACATCATCAGCATACAAAATTAAAGGTACCTTGGTGTTGGATAATTTGGAAGCATGGGAATCAACACTACAAAGAGAAGAAGCCAGATCATTTAAAATAGATTAAAAAGAAAAGGGGCCAAAAAAACAGCCCTGTCTTACACCTCTTGTAACCAGGATTGAGTTGGAAAGTTGTTCCTGCTGCCCACATCTGACTTGACAAGTGGTCTGATTATACAGACATCTAATGAGAAACAGTAGGCGCTTGTCCATAGAACTTTTGTATAATTTGGACCAAGTCGAAGGCAGACTTAAGGTCGACGAAGGCAGTAAAAAGCTTACCATCAGGAATTGAGGTATATTTCTCTGCCAGGTGAGCTAACACACAACAATGGTCTAAGGTTGAGCAACCAGGTTTAAACCCAATCTGTTCCTCACCTATTATATTATTATCCTCCATCCAATTTAGAAGCTTACATTTAAAATACCTGGCATAAAGTTTCCCAATGACTGAGGCCACAGCTAGACCTAAGGTTTATCCCGGGATCATCCAGGGTTCACCCCTGCCTGAGCACTGGATCCCCTGTGTGTCACCTAGATGAACAGGTTTGACCCCTGGATGATCCAGGGATAAACCTTAGGTCTAGCTATGGCCCGAGAGAAGGCTGATAGGGTGATAATTTGCTGGATTGGTCGTGTCACCTCTTTTACAAATAGGGACTATAATTACTTTACTCCAGATATCTGGGATCTTTCTGGAATTATTAATAAAAGTGAATTGAGCTGCTAATAGGGGAGCCCACCATTCTGGATTAAATTTTAAAAGATCAGGGGGTATAGAATCTGGGCCTGGAGCTTTACTAGATTTAATTTCAGTGATCAAGTTGACAATTTCACAATGAGTAACAGATTGCCACTCTGGGACATCAGGGAATAGTTGGAAACTGGATGCTAAGAAATTATTTGGATCCTGAAGAATTGCAGAATAGTATCTTTCCCACTCACAATTGGAGATACAACAAGCAGGATGTTCTTGTCGCTCTGACAGAGTGCTTGTGACAATTTGTCAGAATACTTTGCTATCCTTCTTTTGTGTAGCATATAGTAGGGGTGTGCACGGACCCCCCGCTCCGCTTCACTTGCAGATCCGCCATTTTCCGGATCGGGCCGCTCCGCCCTGCCCCCGCTCCGCCCACTTCCGCTCCGCTCTGCTCGGAGCTCCGGATCCGGATCCGGAGCTCCGTTTTCCCCCCCATAGGCTTGCATTGAAAGCTAAAAAATTATACAACTTTTTTTCTGTTCAAGTTAGAAACCTCACGTTTGGCAACATGACACCTCATGGGGGTATACACACGCATGCCAAGTTTCAAAGCAATCCCATCATCCCCTGATTTTTGGGGAATTTTTGAAAATCGGGCACCCCATTCACACCCCTTTCCATAGCTCCGTCAATTTGCACGTTAGAAACCTCAAACTCGCCACCATGAAAGCTTATCCAGGGATACATACGCACGCTGAGACTCAAGGCAGTCCCATCATCCCCTGATTTTTGGGGAATTTATGAAAATCCAACACCCCTTTCCATAGCTCCGTCAATTTTGCACGTTAAAAAAAAACCTCAAACTCACCACCATGAAAGCTTATCCAGGGATACATACGCACGCCGAGACTCAAGGCAGTCCCATCATCCCCTGTTTTTTGGCGGGGCTTAAACCTGCAAAATATGGAACTTCCAAAACTCCAAGTGAGCGCAGGAAGGACTTCTCCCCTGAGTCAAAGCCACACACACACAACATCCCTGCGAGGTGGGCAGGGGAGGAGGGAGGGAAGGCAGGCAGGCATGCAGCTGGCATTTCTGGGGGCATAAGGAAGTGAGCCAAGGATAAGCCAGTAATGCATATAAAATGGAATAAATCAATAAATAAACAAAGGAGGGGTGGAATTAAAAGCAGCAGTGTTGCTCAATAAACAGCAAGAAGATTTTTTTAAAAAAAGGCTATATCTGTCTTTTACCAGCAATAGGGGGACGTGCCCGGGGGAGGGGGAAGCAGCTGCCAGTTCAACTCAAGACAGCCACCAACAGCTCTGAGATTAAGAAGTAAACGCTCACTTCAACTCATAACAGGCATCGCTCCACCACTAAAAAGTGAACATTCACTTCAACTCATGATAGGCATTGCTCCACCGTTTTACTCTCTTTGGAAGGCTCTAATGGCCTTCCAGTGCAGGAGAGAGTGGGGGCACGTCCACAATGAGATGCCCTAGGGGAGCTCATCCCCTTGCACCACATCTTTTCAGTTGTTCCCCAAAGTTAGGGTGGGGAGCAGTGCTGTGTTTCTATCTCTTATTCTTGGCTTAGTATATGATTTCAGGTTGTGTTTGTGCATTTGGTGGGGCTACTGTGTTAAAAAACACGGGGAAAAGCCCGTTCAGATGAAGAAAGAGAAGTTTCCCAGAATCCCAAGTTACCTGTTTTGCCTATGCCCTCCTGTAACTTTGGGATCATCATGACCAGGAGCTGACTCTGCCCCTCAGCCCTTTGAAAAAGGTATTTTTCCCGCCGATTTTTTAAAAACATCTAGCGCGCGACCCGTATGACGCAGAAAGTTGAGAGTAGTCTCAAAATGACCCCCATCCACGACTCTCTGTGCACAAGAATTTTCAGAACGATAGCTTAAACCGCCCCCCAGTTATCCCCGATTCTTTCCCTCAATGCAATCCTATGGGCGAAAAGCCGAAAACGCCGTTTGAGCCGCGCGGTTGACCCGATTTTCAAAAAAATATAGCACGCGACCCACACGACGCAGAGAGGTGAGAGTGGTCTCAAAATGACCCCCATCCACGACTCTCTGAGCACAAGAATTTCCAGAACGATAGCTTCAAAAACAACCTAGTTATGCGTGATTATTTGCCGCAATGCAATCCTATGGCGAAATGTTTTCAAGATGGCGACCGGAGCGCTCCGCCTGAACTAGGAGCTCCGAAAAATGGTCGCTTCTCTTCGCCTTGCTTCTAGGGGTCCGCGGTCCGCTCCTACTCCGCCTCTGGGTAAGGCGGAGCAGGCCAATCCGCTACTGCTTCTACGCTCCTAATCGGAGCGGATCACACCCCTAGCATATAGTAGTTGATTCCATTTCTCTCTCTCTCTTTAGTTCTTTTCTTTCAAATAATAAGTGGTTTGTATTCTCGTTGCAGTTTATAATACACTTCAGGAAGACATTTATCACCCCTATTATGGTATATAGAATAAACCTGGCTAATCTGTTTCTTGAGCAACATACAATCATGGTCGAACCAGGTCTTGTTCCTATAATATTTAGCACCAGCCAGAGAGCTATCTGTCCCTAGATTCCTTTGGACAGCAGAAATAAGCACCTCATAATGATACAGCTTTCCTTCACCAGTAGAGGCTAAAATATTTTCTTATAATTGAAGATAGACATAGGATTTTATAGAAGAGATGAACTTACACTCTGTCCTATTAGTCCATTTAATCCTTCTCACACAAGACAGAGAGGAGTCCAATAATGGAGGTCCAATAGGCAAGTGAATGTTTGAGGGAGGGTTAATTAATGTAACTAAAGGATAGTGATCACTGTCTGTATAACCATCAACATAAAAAGCTTGAACTGCCCTTCTAAATGACTGGGTAACAAGGACATAGTCATCAACACTACTTCCTAACAAAGAACTGAAGGTAAACTCACCCATCGTATCACTTGGAATGCTTCCATTCAAGATAATTTTATTATGCCGGCATGCAAGAAGAGCTAGACATGTGCCAGCAAAATCTGTTGTAGCATCTTAGTTTCTTTGTCAACCAAACTTCTTAAAACCAATCAAACACTTTAAAATGATGGCTCTAATTAAGTTCTGGGGACAAATGGAGAGGGGGAGAGGGGGAGGGAAAGGTAGGGAGGATGAGTGGGGAGTTCAACGGACTCCCAGTTAGCCTCATGGTGGGTGGAGGCAGCAGCTCACCGCTGCCCCAAATTGGGCTGAAGCACCCCGAAGCACCTACAAAGCCCTAAACAACAGGGGACCAGCATACCTAGTACACTGTCTTCTTGTATATGCACCCAGACAACAGCGGTGCTCCTCAGAGGAGGTCCTGCTGGCCATTCTGACATCAACAGAATGTCACACGAAGAACCTCGGTGGCAGGCCTTCTCTGTAGCAACACCCACCCTCTGGAGAACTGTCCCTCATGCACATTGGGAGGCAGAAAATGTAACCCATTTTAAACGCCTTCTGGAAACTTTTCACACAGGCCTTCCTTGGATTTTGTTTAGCTGGTTTTATATTGCCTTTTTAACTTTAACATTTAGATTTATCTGACACGTGTTGTATTTTGTGGTGTTACTTTTGCACTGCCCAGAGAGCCTTGGCTGATAGGCAGTATAGAAATGTAATAAATAAATAAATACTGGGGACAGTAGGAGGCCTTCTCCTTTTCCTGTAGCCTTCCAGATAGTACAGTTGCCACTTACCAGAGACTGGAAAGATAAGTATGTCTTCCCATTCCCCGGGTGTCTGTGTGCCCAAACCCCCAGGGTACATACACCCTCAAGAATGTGTTTGTGCCCCTCCAGGATATGTGTGTGTGTGTGTGTGTGTGTGTGTGTGTGTGTGTGTGTGTCCACTCCCCTCCCACCCAGCCCTCCTCCTGGCTTGCTGGTATCAGCAGCTCAGCAGTGTATTAGATACATGGAAACCTCCAAGCTCATCTGGCTTCCTTCTTTGGCTTCCACCTCATGAGGTTACAGCTCATTTGATTGTGCCCTTATTCATGTGGATGTTTGGTTTGTTCCTCTCCCCATCTCCTCCCCTTAATAAACCTGAAGCCACAACTTCTATATCGCTACTGGCAGTGATGCCTGTAGGGGTCACTCGGAGGAGAAGCGGGCTAAAGCCCACTTTTACCAATGTTCGCAATGCAGCCCTCCCCGCATCATCCCAGTGACCTTGCACAGAATTTCTGGAATGAAGGGTGTGAGGTTACATTCTCCGCCATGGTAATCATGTGCCCACTCACTGGGATGGAGGTGAGATTAAAGCCTATCCCCATTCCCATGTGTCTCTCTGTGTGCCTGTTTATATTTCCCTCAACCCAGTGTGTTCGTGCATCTATATTATTATTTTTTATTATTATTATTATTTATTTATATAGCACCATCGATGTACATGGTGCTGTACAGATAACACAGTAAATAGCAAGACCCTGCCGCATAGGCTTACAATCTAATATGCATGCAGTTCCCAGAGTCCCTGCCAACACTGGGTGTGGCAGAAAAGATTCTGCATCTTTGCTGTAGTGAAAAGGGATTGAGGATGAAAGAGCAAAGGAGAGTGTTGGTACATGGAGCATAAGCCATAAATGAGTACAATATGTAAGACTATACGTGTCATCAGACGGGGTGGGTGGGGTATCATGTTTCTTTACTGTCACTTCACCACCCCTGCTTCTGTCCCACATTACTTTTTTCTTCTCAAAGAGGATCGAGGATGTAAACAAAGACCATGTGGCCCATTCAGGGGGCATTTTTATCATGCTGCTTTTCCTGCACACAGCAGGAAATGGCAGCACATTCCATTTTTTAAAAAAAAGTTGGATAAAAGGGGGTCTATTTTATATGGAAAGAAGGCAAGGAGGAGCGGGAGGTATGCGGGAGGCAGAAAAAGCACACACTCCTCACATACCTTTTTCCTGAGCAGAATCACTAGGATCCAGCCACCGTGGAAACTTCCAGCAGTGGTATAGCCACTTCTGGAGATAGCGGGTGAGCGGTGCAGCCACTGCAAGAAGTGGGTGTCCATTGTGCCCCACAACCAATCAAAGCTGCCATCCCTGCTATGTAATGTCTTTGCTGCTTACATGGCACAGAGAAGTTAAGGTGGGATATTTGTCAGTGATTTTATGCATAAGTAAAAATTAGGTATTATTTCCTGCAGAGTAGGGAGGTGCTTTGGAATCCAGAGTGATGCTGTGACCCTTCAAGACAAAGTGGGATTCCTTCCAAAACAAACAAAACCGTATTAGCACTCTCCCAGAACAATGTGAGTGATGTGGTTATTCGGAGGGTGCATATGGGAGACACGCTGCGAACTTGGCCCTGGGCAGCGGCATCAAGAGATGCCATCAGAGTGCTGGGACACTACCCAAATGCCAGGGCTACTGTTGGCATACACCTCTACCAACCCACAGATTCCCAGTCATTCTCTATCTTCACTCTCTATACACTAGGGGATATATGAGAATTTTGTTTTTGCCGACAAAAAGTGTGAATCTGATCCATTCATAGCTCTAAATGTGAGTGCAGGATCGAGCAGGCTCCACTGAAAATACTTGCAAATTGTCAAATATGTGCTCCCCCACCACACACAAACACACACACGGAAAGGGGGGAAGATGTGTAAATGAACTGATCTGAATGCCACAAAGAATCTGGAAGCAGAAGTAAAGATGCAGGTTAAAAGCTTCATGTAGAAAACCCACACCTCCAGCGACTGCAGTGATGTATTTAATCCAGGAGTCGGAGAGGTTAAAGAAACCTGTAGAGGGGAAGAGAAACACATAACACTACCATAACCCCTTCGTCACCTCAGGTGACACAAAATGTACCCACGGCATGTAATGAAGTGGAAACCACAAGCAGGACATTCGACTATGAAAGTGGGATATAAAAGGCAGGAGCCACACTACTGCTTTATAGCGGTATTGAAGTGCACTGACAACTGTTGGGGCCCATTGGCACGTACCATAAACTAGGCATGTGCTCCGCTCCGATTAGAAGCGCAGAAGCAAGAGCGAATTGGCCTGCTCCGCCTTGCCCAGAGGCGGAGTAGAAGCGGACCGCGGACCCCTAGAAGCAAGGTGAAGAGAAGCGCCCATTTTCGGAGCGCTCCGGTTTCCGCGTTCCGCTTCTATCGCCATCTTGAAACATTTCGCCCATAGGATTGCATTGCGGAAAAGAAAGGGGGATAACTGTGTTGTTTTTGAAGCTATCTTTCTAAAAATTCTTGTGCTTGAAGAGTCGTGGATGGGGGTCATTTTGAGACAACTCTCAGCTCTCTGCGTGGTGCGGGTCGCGCGCTAGAATTTTTTAAAGAAACGGCGGGAAATACCTTTTTCAAAGGGTTGAGGGGCAGAGTCAACTCCTGGTCATGATCACATGATCCCAAAGTTGGAGGAGGGGATAGGCAAAACGGGTAACTTGGGATTCTGGGAACTTCTCTTTCTTAGTCTGAATGGACTTTTCCCAGTGTTTTTTAAAAGAGTAGCACCACCAAATGCACAAACACAACCTGTGAAATCATATACTAAGCCAATAATAAGAGATAGAAACACAGCACTGCTACCCACCCTAACTTTGGGGAACAACTGAAAAGATGTGGTGCAAGGGGATGAGCTCCCCTAGGGCATCCCATGTGGCCATGCCCTCACTCTCTCCTGTACTTGGAAGGCCATCAGAGCCTTCCAAAGAGAGTAACCTGGTGGAGCAATGCCTATCATGAGTTGAAGTGAGAGTTCCACTTTTCAGAGCTCTCGTGGTGGAGCAATGGCTTTCATGAGTTGAACTGACAGCCTTGCTTCTTAAAAGACTGGTTGACCAGTCAAATTGGCAGCTGCTGCTTCCCCCTCCCCTGGGCACGTCCCCCTATTGCTGGTAAACGACAGATATAGCCTTTTTAAAAAAGTTCTTCTTGTTGTTTATTCAGCAACACTGCTGCTTTTAATTCCACCCCTCCTTTGTTTATTTATTTATTTATTCCATTTTATATGCATTACTGGCTTATTCTTGGCTCACTTCCTTATGCCCCCAGAAATGTCTGCTGCCTGCCTGCCTGCCTTCCCTCTCTCCTCCCATGCCCGCCTCGCAGGGATGTTGCGTGTGTCTGGCTTTGACTCAGGGGAGAAGTCCTTCCTGCGCTCACTTGGAGTTTTGGAAGTTCCAAATCCATTTTTCAAGTGTGGAAGAAGATTCATACTCCCCAATTCATGGCATGTTGGGATTTCCTTTGAAATGGCCCCATTGAGATATCTGCAGGTTTAAGCCCCGCCAAAAAACAGGGGATGATGGGACTGCCTTGAGTTGGGGCGTGCGTGTGTATCCCTGGATAAGCTATCATGGTGGTGAGTTAGAGGTTTCTAACGTGCAAATTGACGGAGCTATCGAAAGGGGTGTGAATGGGGTGTTGGATTTTCATAAATTCCCCAAAAATCAGGGGATGATTTTAGCTTAATGCAAGCCTATGGGGGGGGGGAAACGGAGCTCCAATCCGAATCCGCAGCTCCGCAGCGGAGCGGAGCGGACATGGACGGAGCGGGGCGGAGCGAAGTGGGGCCAATCCGAAAATCACGGATCTGGAAGTGAAGTGGAGCAGGGGGTCCGTGCACACCCCTACCATAAACCACTTTCATAGTGGAATATCCTGCTTGGTGTAGATGAGCCCCAACACTCACTCCCCCAACTTTTTGTTGGTGGTTACACATGTAAATCTATTATTATTATTATTATTATTATTATTATTATTATTATTATTATTATTATTATTATTATTATTTACATTTATATACCGCCCCATAGCTGAAGCATTCTGGGCGGTTTACACCTGTTATTTCTGGTCCCCCCTTTCTAACTTCAGATAATTCCAAGCCCTACTTACTTTTCATATCTAAGTGAGAAGAAGAAGAAAAAAATTCTTAAAATGTGGCAAACAAGTTTTCTTTAACAATTCCATTGGGAATCCCCAACTTCAATAATTAGATAGCAATTAATTCTGCTGCTTCTCAAAACCTCAGTGGAATTTCAGTGACCCTTAGAAAAACTAATAGTGGAAACTGTGGAGGAGTGTGTGTGTGTGTGTTTGTGTGTGTGTGCGTGTGCGTGTGTAGTTCTATTTACTGCTTGGGAGAGGGAGTTGTAACAGGCATAGATCTCATCTTCTCATCTTGGATATTCCAGGTTTCAGGAGACAATACTACTGAAATCAAGGGTTTTTTAAGAAAGGTGACTACAGTGACAGAGAAGTACAGGAAACCAACAAGATCTTTGATTAGACTTAATAATTGCCATTTTACTGAGGATGATGGTTTCAGAGATCTTGCTTGTGGTACTGTTTACTCCCCAGTTAAGCATAGCTCACATTGTGAAATGCAGTGTCTACAATCCACACCATCCACTGCACACCTATCATCAACCAGGAGACCTCATCATTGGTGGCATCACTTCTCATGGTGGCTTCATCTCCAGTCCAATCGACTTCACTGAAGACCCCCCTCCAGCATTGCATGAAGACTTTATGTAAGGACTACTTTTTGTTTGTTTTTATTTCCATGCATTTCTGTCATGAGAATGGACAGTCGTACAGCTGCAGCCTTAAAAAAATGTGGCTCATTAGTATAATTAAGGGAATGCTGAAAAATAGAAGAATCTCTTCTCTTCAAGCTAGAGAGAAAAAAGACCATGTGGGATACATTTACTTTTAAGCCTGTTTTGTACTACAAAAGAATTAAAGATTATACTATATACATAATATAGAATTATGAAAATGTCATGGAACATGGTGGCAAAAATTATAACAAGTGTGAAATATACTACTGATACAAGACACATTTGTCTTTCTAGTGTTGTGTCTAAGGCTTACCAGCACATCCTGGCCCTGGAATTTGCAGTGAAGGAAATCAATGAAAACCCTCAGATCTTACCCAATCTCACCTTGGGCTTCCACATCTACGATAGCTATTACAATGCAAGGAAGACCTATCATGCCACAATGCTACTTATATCAGCACTTGAGAGATTGAACCCCAACTACATATGTAACATCCAACATAGCCTCATAGCTGTAATTGGGGGACTAGACTCCCAAGTCTCCCTTCATGTGGCAACTATGTTGGATATCTATAAGATTCCACAGGTAGGACTCCTCTGTGTGTGTGTGTGTGTATGTGTGTGTATGTGTGTGTGTTTGTGTGTGTGCACAGTATGGGGAAAATCCAACGTACTAAATCTCTCAATCTCTGTTCTGGGAGATGAAGTTTGGGACAGGGTTTTTTGGTGGACAGATTGATGAAAATATCAAATATCAATTTGCCCCTTTCACAGTAGCTGCTGTGAAAGGGGCCAATTCCAAGTTAGACACAATTAACAAATGACCCGGAAACAAAACTGCCAGTATCAGACTGCCCTTGTGCGAATCTAATGGGTGACCACACTTGGAATACTGCATACAGTTCTGGTTACCACATCTACAGTAAAAAAAGGGGGGAAAAAGATTTTGTAGGTGTTGACAACATGCAGAAAAGGGCAACTAAAATGAGCAAGGAGCTAGACCAACTCACCTATTAGGAAAGGTTACAATGCTTGGGACAATGATTTAACTTAGAGAAAATACAAATGAGGGGAAACATGATAGAGGTATATAAAATTATGCATGGAGAGCGTGGATAGTGAGACACTTTTCTCCCTCTCTAAAAATACCAGAACCTGGATTCTCCAAAGAAGGTCATTTGTGGGAAATTTATGAGAAATAAAACAAAGCATTTCTTTTAACAGTGCATATTTTAACTATTGGCTTATCTACACCAAGAAGGATATTCCACTATGAAAACGGGAAACAAAAGGCAGGAGCCACACTACTGCTTTATATAACGCTACAGAAGTGCACTGACAACTGTTGGGGCCCATTGACACATACCATATACTGTTTTCATCCCACTTTCATAGTGTTATATCCTGTTTAGTGTAGAGGTGTCATGGGCCCCAACAGTTGTCAGTGCACTTCATTACCACTATAAAGCAGTGGTGAGGCGCTTGCCTTTTATGAACCACTTTCATCCTGCTTTCATAGAGGAATATCCTGCTTGGTGTAGAAGAGCCCAAAGTGTCTATTACAGCAACAGACAAATCTGGGTCTTTAGTGCACCACTGAGAGCCATCCAGCTTCAAGGCAGTGGTAAAGCTGGAGCTAAGCACTGCATAAGATACCACACCTTATGCAGGTTTCATCCAGCAGGGGCTTGGCTGAACTTGGAAAGTGCCTAACACAACATGTCAAACTGAAAGGTTTTTTTTATTTTATTTTTTTGGTTATTGAATAAAAAAATGTTAATAAATAAATGCAAATTCCAATATACAATAAATACAAATGGTACTTTCAACCTCCAATTATAGATCAATCAAAGGACGTTCTTTTCAACATATAGACTTTTTTTAAATATGTCAAGTGAAGAAAAATCCATTATAGGATAGCTGTATGAGACTTTGCTTCTTTGTGTGTGAAGGTGGGAGGGAGGGAGAAAACATTAGAGCAATATAATTTGGGAAGACACACTGTTCACACATGGCAAGAGCAGTGTTCAGAAAGACAAGCGAGACAAAGCAGATTACAATTGCAATGTATCTTCCCCCTTCCCTTGAAGTTCTTCCCTAAGAGATCAACCCATTTAGGTGCCCTCTTAGTACCTCCTCTGGAACTGTAGCATGGGAGCAATAACATTCACTTATTTCACATGAATCCTGTAAGAATTGCTATGAATATATGAAACTTCATTATGTCTTTCCTCACCTATCTCTTTTTAGCTCATATATGGCACCTCTCCAATAATGAACCACAAAACTCCAGGACTTCCATTCTACCAAATGGTCCCTCAGGAAGCCCTGCAATACAAGGGGATTCTCTCTTTACTTCTGCATTTCAGGTGGATTTGGATTGGGGTGCTTATTATGAATGATGACAATGGAGAAAGATTTGTGCAAAGTGTGTTTTCAGAGTTTTCCCAGAATGGTGTCTGTTTTGCCTTCATAGAAAGAATCCCCAAATACAGTTTTGATGATAAATTTCAGGAGATGCTACAGCAGGGTATAAAAATATATGATCAAGTCATGGGTAGCAATGCGATTGCACTGGTAGTGTATGGAGGCTCTAATTCCATCGTGTTTCTGAGATGGTTTCCATATCTATCAGGACTAGAGGAAGTGTTAAATAAACCAAAAGGCAAAGTGTTGATAATCACAGCCCAGATGGAGCTTGTTTCATTTTTGTATCAAAGGGATTGGGACACAGAACTATTCCATGGTGCTCTTGCTTTCACACTTCACTCCAATGACCCGCCAGGATTCAAATCTTTTCTTGAGAACACAAACCCTTTCAGCACAAAAGGAGATGGTTTTATCAAGGACTTCTGGAAACAGGCCTTTGACTGTGTGTTCCCAAATACAGTTCTGGGCAATGTGGAGAACGGGGATATTTGCACTGGAGAGGAGAAGCTGGAAAATCTCCCAGCACCATTTTTTGAAATGAGCATGACGGGACACAGCTACAGCATCTACAATGCCGTCTATGCCTTGGGCTATGCATTAGATACCCTGTTCGCATCTAGACTCAAAAACACAGTGATGGTACATGGAGGGAGATCAAAGCTTCAGAATCAACCATTGTGGTTGGAGGTAATAGGCTAAATATTTTCATGGGGCAATGAATCACATATTGGGCATTACAAGAAATTATGATCTGTGTAGGAAATTGACCACCCACCATCTTTTCCTGATATTTTCCATCTTCCTTTCTTTGCATATGTCAAAACCAGGAAGACAGCCTTCTTTCTTTCCTCTTTGTTGTCTTTAAACTATCAATATGATTGACCAACACTATTGAACTTTTCCTGATTAATCTAATATCCCATCCTTTTATATTTAAGTAAGAGTGAGACCATTTTCTCCCACTCAAAAAAACCCTATGCCTAATTTACTTTTCCTCCTAACAGCAGTATTTTCAAAACCTTTCCCTTTCCCTTTCCCTTTTCAATCTAGCTCCATCACTTTCTGAAAGGTGTGTCATTTAACAACAATGCAGGAGATGAGGTGTCCTTTGACCAGAATGGGGAGTTAGTTGCTGGATTTGATGTAATCAACTGGATTGTTTCCTCAAATAACTCCATTAATTGCATACAAGTTGGACGTGTGTCTCCGCAGAGCATTCCAAGCCAAATATTCAGCATCAATGAAGATGCCATAACATGGCACCATTGGTTTAACCAAGTAGGATGTTCTTTCTTTCTTTTTTACACTATTTATACTGTCTAACTGTCAAAGCTCTCTTCAGGAATTTACAACAATTTCTGAAGACATTTAATTTTAATTGACCTCTGACTCCCTATGCAACTATGTAAAATCAGTTTCGTTGAAGTATGATGCATAGATAATGTATTTTTAATTTCTCCAAAAGTCACAGTTTAGGTAGTATGGTTAATACAGAGTGGGAAAAATCTTGAGCCAATAATTAACTGCTCTAGTGACAATGGTAGATTTAACTGCCATTACGCCGGTTTCCAAGTATAAAATTGAAGCAAGTGTAGAGCTGTGCACAAGTGGCCTCTCAAAATTCTCCACCCTATTAGTAGGCAATTTCAACAAATTTCTCCAGAGGGAGGAGAAATTCTCCAACAATTTCTCATAGCTAGGCATCAGCAAGGGTGGTAGAACAACCTAAGGGCTTTGGGGTTTGCTGCTATGGTTATTTTCTGCATTGTTGTTGTTGTTTTTGCACTGCCACTGGAAGTGGCAATAGCGTCAACTGTGTTGGCAGTGTGGCTACCATTTTGCATCTTCCACAATACCCCATATATCTAGCATCATTCCAGGGCATGGCAGGGGATCAGCTCTAGTTATTCTTCAGGCTTCAGCACCTTCCCTAAGGTCTTTCTGAGGGGTGATTCTGGCTACACCTTTTCAATAATAATAATAATAATAATAATAATAATAATAATAATAATAATAATAATAATATTTCTTACCCGCATCTCCATTTTGATCAAGGTGAGGAAGAACAATAAATTTAAAACACATAAAATATCAATTAAAAACATAGTATACAGTGTTAAAATTTCCTTTAAAAACATACTAAAAACATAATGAAAGTGCTGACAACACTAGGGGTGTGCACGGACCCCCCGCTCCGCTTCACTTGCAGATCTGCCATTTTCCGGATCGGGCCGCTCCGCCCCGCCCCCGCTCTGCCCACTTCCGCTCCGCTCCACCCGGAGCTCCGGATCAGGATCCGGAGCTCCGTTTCCCCCCCCATAGGCTTGCATTGAAAGCTAAAAAATTATACAACTTTTTTCTGTTCAAGTTAGAAACCTCATGTTTGGCACCATGACACCTCATGGGGATATACACACGCACGCCAAGTTTCAAAGCAATCCCATCATCCCCTGATTTTTGGCGAATTTTTGAAAATCGGGCACCCCACACACAACATCCCTGCGAGGTGGGCAGGGGAGGAGGGAGGGAAGGCAGGCAGGCATGCAGCTGGCATTTCTGGGGGCATAAGGAAGTGAGCCAAGGATAAGCCAGTAATGCATATAAAATGGAATAAATCAATCAATAAACAAAGGAGGGGTGGAATTAAAAGCAGCAGTGTTGCTCAATAAACAGCAAGAAGAATTTTTTTAAAAAGGCTATATCTGTCTTTTACCAGCAATAGGGGGACGTGCCCGGGGGAGGGGGAAGTAGCTGCCAGTTCAAGACACTGACAGCCACCAACAGCTCTGAGAAGAAGTAAAACGCTCACTTCGACTCATAACAGGCATTGCTCCACCACTGAAAAGTGACCATTCACTTCAACTCATGATAGGCATTGCTCCACCGTTTTACTCTCTTTGGAAGGCTCTAATGGCCTTCCAGTGCAGGAGAGAGTGGGGGCACGTCCACGATGAGATGCCCTAGGGGAGCTCATCCCCTTGCACCACATCGATTCAGATGTTCACCAAGGTTAGGGTGGGGAGCAGTGCTGTGTTTCTATCTCTTATTCTTGGCTTAGTATATGATTTCAGGTTGTGTTTGTGCATTTGGTGGGGCTACTGTGTTAAAAAACACGGGGAAAAGCCCGTTCAGATGAAGAAAGAGAAGTTTCCCAGAATCCCAAGTTACCTGTTTTGCCTATGCCCTCCTCCAACTTTGGGATCATCATGACCGGGAGCTGACTCTGCCCCTCAGCCCTTTGAAAAAGGTATTTTTCCCGCCGATTTTTTAAAAACTTCTAGCGCGCGACCCGTACGATGCAGAAAGTTGAGAGTAGTCTCAAAATGACCCCCATCCACGACTCTCTGTGCACAAGAATTTTCAGAATGATAGCTTAAACCCCCCCCCCAGTTATCCCCAATTCTTTCCCTCAATGCAATCCTATGGGCGAAAAGCCGAAAACGCAGTTTGAGCCGCGCGGTTGACCCGATTTTCACAAAAATATAGCATGCGACCCAGACAACGCAGAGAGGTGAGAGTGGTCTCAAAATGACCCCCATCGACGACTCTCTGTGCACAAGAATTTTCAGAATGATAGCTTCAAAAACAACGTAGTTATGCGCGATTATTTGCCGCAATGCAATCCTATGGTGAAATGTTTTCAAGATGGCGACCGGAGCGCTCCGCCTGAACTTGGAGCTCCGAAAAATGGGCGCTTCTCTTCGCCTTGCTTCTAGGGGGTCCGCGGTCCGCTCCTACTCCGCCTCTGGGTAAGGCGGAGCAGGCCAATCCGCTACTGCTTCTACGCTCCTAATCGGAGCGGAGCACATCCCTAGACAACACCACTCCTGTAGCAGATGTGTGGTTGGGGGCTGGGCTGGGCTGGGGAGGGGGCAAAGCCTGTCACTGTGTCAAAGCCTGCCCTTCAAATTCCTGAAAAGTTGTGTTTCACATGGAAGAGGCTTCCATTTTCCTGCCTCATTCTCAGGTTCTAAATGTATCTTGGTGGGTTCCCCCCCTTACCAAATCATGATAAGGTGGCCGAGGATACTGTCTGTATTTTTATTTCTGTTACACATCTCTGCATTGCTCTATAGTCTCCCAGGATGCCTGCAATTCCTGAACTGAAAAGGCCCTATGGAAGCTGAAACTAAGTAAGAGACGGGGAGGGAAACCCTCACCAGAAACTCTCAACACAAAACCCTCAACAGAAATCTCAGGACACAACAAAAGACTGCAGAAATTATAATACAGTCGCATACACAATTAATAGTGCTAGTGTAAATCAAAGTGTAATTATGAAGTTCACAAGAATTGTTCTAACACTTTCTGAGATTTAATAATGATAAATGAGGTCATATAAATAATGAAGAAAGTCAATACAGTTGTCTTTTCAAATCAGATTATCTCAGGTGAATTTTGACAGACATAAAAGCCGTCATACATAGTAAATAAGGTCAATACAATTATAAGCTATTGTTAAAGCTTGAGACAGAGAATGAACAAATAAAGGAATGTATGATAAAATGGGATCAAAACTTTGGGTATAAGGTACCAATGGAAATATGGAAAAATATGTGGGTAAAATCTTTAAAATATACGTTAAGTACCAGACTTAAGGAGAGTTTTTATAAGATGCTGAATAGATGGTATATGTCTCCTCCAAAACTAGCAAAAATATACAGGGTTTGTCTGGGTGACTGTTGGAAATGTGAATAACAAGAAGGAACCTTTTACCATATGTGGTGGTCATATAAAAAAGCAAAATCTTTCTGGACTCAGATTCACTTACCAATGCAAATTCTTAAAAAGATAAATATACAAATGAAAACAGAAGCATTTTTATTGGGACCTATGGATGATCAACTTAAAGAAAAAAGGAGGACTGTTGTTTCTGTTTACGACAACAGCTGCCAGACTGTTGTACGCACAATACTGGAAAAAGACACAAATACCATTAACAGAGGAATGGCTGCTCAAGGTTTTGGAGTTGGCAGAGATGGCGAAACTTACAGCATTAGTGAGGGAAAAATCAACAACCTCATTTGTACTGTACTGGAAACCTTTGTTGGAGAATATACAAGAGTTGCAAAATAATGATCTATTTGTTTGTGGATTCTGTATATGATCTGTGGTTTTTACATAACACTGAGCTGGCTAAAGGGTAGTAATTGAAAACCTATGTCTGACCTGAAGATTGCCTCAAATGGAATATGGCCTTATATGTTTCGTATATGTGTTTTTATTAGAGGTAGTGTATTATATTATTAGTCAAGTATGTGATGTTTTGTAATTTTTCCCCTTCTTCTCCCCCTCTTCCCTGTGCTTTGCTAATAATAAAACTGTTGAAATTCAAATACAATTATCTTTTCAACCCTGATTATCTTAGGTGAGTGACCTCTAATCATTGGACAGCAACTCCAGAACGTGGTGTCTACTGGCTCAAGCCATGAAATCCCTCCTACATCTTTGGCATTTGTATCCTGGAATATAATTTGGCTGGGAAAACATTACGGCAAGAAAATAAGTTTTTGCATTGGAGTAAATGAGCTTTTTTTGAAGCAATCCAGTTTATTATTTCCCTACCTAATCCTCAACCCTATCATTCAATGCAAAGTAAGAGAGGAATGCAGTGTGGCTGTATTTTGAATATTCCAGTCCCACATACAATAGTTTTCTAAAGAAGAATAGAAACAACACCACATTCTGAAGTTGCTGTCGAATTTATCATTGTTAAATCTCAGACAGTGTGAAGTCTAGTTATAATTGTGTTATGTGATTCATCAGACTAAGTGTTAACATGGGCTCCAATGGCTCTCTATAAGAATGAAAATTAGCAATGGGCTGTTCCATATCAAGTGCTCTCTTCTGTGCCTGTTCACACATTATGGGGGGGGGAGGGAATGTGGAAAGGCCCTGTAATATTAAGGATTCCAAGATTATTCTTTTGAAGATTATAATTACCCTTTTTCATTTATGGATTAGGTACAACCTTTTTCTGTATGTAGTGAGAGTTGTCATCCTGGTTCTAGCAAAAAAGTGAAAGAGGGAGAGCCATTTTGCTGCTATGATTGCATCCCATGTCCAGACGGGAAGTTTTCAGACCAAGAGGGTAAGAAATATACTGTTCAGATTTAAAACAAACAAACAAATAAACAAACCCAGAATGCTTGTAATCCAGAGCAATATGGATATAGAATATGTAAATAAGGACTGAGAGGCAGTTGCTGGTGTGTGTGTGTGTGTGTGTTTGAGAGAGAGAGAGAAGGCGGGATAATTTGTCCCCTGTTATTCTAAACACATTCAGTTATTTATTTATTTATTTATTTATTTATATAGCACCATCAGTGTACATGGTGCTGTACAGAGTAAAACAATTAAATAGCAAACCCCTGCTGCATAGGCTTACATTCTAATAGAATCATAATAAAACAATAAGAAGGGGAAGGGAATGCACCAAACAGGCACAGGGTGGAGTAAAACTAACAGTATAAAAGACCAAAATCAAGTTTTAAACGCTTTAGAAAAAAGAAAAGTTTTTAACTGTGCTTTAAAAACTGTGATTGAACATGTAGTTTGCAAATGTTCTGGGAGAGCGTTCCAGGCATATGGGGCAGAAGAAGAAAAAGGACATACCCGTTGTCGTATGGATGGGGGCTTGCTTTACTCCTTCAATTAAATTTAAAATGCATGTTGAATGGCCACAATGAAGGACAGTTAAGCTAGTATCTAAAAAAAGGAAGACAGCTCTCAAAAATGAGGGTTAACTCCTGTGCAAAGAGATTCTCAAACTTGGGGCTTGTCAATATGGCTTGTTTGACCCGACCTAAATGCACATATTTGCGTTTAAGGACACAAGAAACAGCTGTCCATTCACCATAGCACCGGGTTTAAAATGTGATAATGTGCATATTTGCATTTGCTATTTACCACAATTTTTGGATCACGTGTTATGGTTATGTGTATTTGGGGGAGTTAATTCACATTTTGACGTGTGGGCAGAGCTTTGAGGGTAGGACATGTGATTGGCCATTTTCCCAATTTCTTACCTATCAGCTGCCTTGTTCCTTCGCACCATTTTTAGTTTGAATTCTCTGATTCTGCAGAGCTACACAGAGAAAGCTTATTAAAACAAAGAGGGGGGAACGGGCATGCACCCCTGCTGCCTCGTTCTCCCCTTCCTCGTAGTTTGTCTGTTATATGAACCTGCGGAGCTCCGCAGGTAAAATGTATAGCTTACATCATCTCTCCTCCGTAGCATCGTATATATGTATAAGAGCATGTGTGCATTTAAAACTGCACTATAAAAAAATCCAGGAAATAATTTGCTGTAGCTGCTGCAGTGTGACACTCTTTACCTAGATTCGAATCAACGAAAATTCAGGTTTATATTTAATTAGGAGCAATCCCGTTGTCATATGGATGGGGGCTTTCTTTACCCCTTCAAATAGTGATGTTGAGAAATCTCCCAGATGTATTCTCCCTCAAGGATGAATGGTTCTGTTTTCATGCCTCCATTCTCAGGACACTTAAGAATGTCTTTTGGTTGTGTTTTTGAGTTTACCTATTTGAGTTTGCAAGGTGGCCCAGAGTGTTGCGTGTGTTTTCTTTTTGTTAAATGTTGCTCCAGCACTCTAGAGCCTCCCTGGCAGTCCATCCTTCCTGATCTGCAAATACCCCATGGGAGGTGAAGTCATGATCCCTTCTGCTGTGAGTGACTTGAAGTGTGGGCAGCTAGGGAGATTGTGGTCCACCAGAGGGGTGATTGTACAATGAAAGGGAAAACATTGAAACACACTCCTCAGCCATCTCACAACTAAGGAGAATTTCTTCAAAATTTTATTTCTGAAAGGAACAGTTACAGCATGTTGTTTTTATGCATGTTCAGATATGAAACCACATGCATTCTTTTTCAGATGTGGATGATTGCAAGAAATGCTCAGATGAAGACTATCCAAGCAACACTCGGGATTTCTGTATCCCCAAGGACATAAGCTTCTTGTCATATCAAGAACATTTGGGGATGGGTTTAGCCGGTGTCACTCTTTTCTTTTGTATCACCACTTTATTGGTGTTGGGAACATTTATGAAGCACCACAACACTCCCATTGTTAAAGCCAACAACCGGGATCTTACCTATATTCTCCTCATCTCCCTCCTGCTCTGCTTCCTTTGCACGTTGCTGTTTATTGGCCGCCCTCACAAAGTGACATGTCTACTCCGACAGACTGCTTTTGGCATAATTTTCTCAGTGGCTGTTTCTTGTGTGCTGGCAAAAACCATTACAGTGGTTCTGGCTTTCATGGCCACCAAACCAGGATCCAAGATGAGGAAATGGTTGGGGAAAACACTGGCCAATTCCATTGTTCTTTTCTGCTCCCTTCTCCAAGTAGGCATTTGTATTGTATGGTTGTCAACATCTCCCCCATACCCAGATGTCGACATGCACTCAGTGACTGGAGAAATAGTATTGGAGTGTAATGAAGGATCTGTGGCTATGTTTTACTCTGCCCTGGGCTATATGGGCTTCCTTTCAATTCTGTGTTTCATAGTAGCTTTTCTTGCCAGGAAGCTGCCGGATAGTTTCAATGAAGCCAAATTTATCACATTCAGCATGGTAGTATTTTGTGGTGTTTGGTTTTCCTTTGTTCCAGGTTATCTGAGCTCCAAGGGAAAATACATAGTTGCTGTGGAGATCTTCTCTATCTTAGCCTCCAGCTCTGGACTCCTCGGTTGCATCTTTTCTCCCAAATGTTTCATTCTTGTTTTGAGACCAAAGCTGAACAACAGGAACCAACTAATAAGAAGAATTTAAATGACTGTTCTTTGTTATGCTTTTTATTCTAGAGATATTTTTTCAAGTTTTCTTCTCAACCTATACCTTATATATATCTTCTGACAACGCAAGTAATTCTGCCTATTTTGAAACCTTCAATTGAAAAAGCAAACCAATTTCTTATTGAATCAGGGAAACCACATGTATAAGAACATATGAGACGCCATGATGGATCAGACCAAGGGTCCATCTAGTCCAGCATTCTGTTCACACAGTGGCCATCCAGCCTTTTACCAGCAGCCCACAAGCAGGACACAAATACCCCTCCTTTACTTGTTATACTTAGGGCTCATCTACACCAAGCAGGATATTCCACTATGAAAGCAGTATGAAAGTGGTATATGGTATGTGTCAGTGGGTTCTAATAGTTGTCAGTGCACTTCCTGCTTTCCTGCCTTTTATATACCACTTTCATACCACTTTCATAGTGGAATATCCTGCTTGGTGTAGATGATCCTTTAGTTTCTTTTTCAACTGATCTTCTTAAAACCAATAAATCACTTTAAACTGGTGGCTCTAATCAAGTTCTGTGGACAACTGGGGAGGGAGAGAGGAAAAGGGAGAGGTACAGAGGATGAGTGGGGAGTCCAATGGACTACCAGCTAGCCTCTTGGTGTGTAGGGGTAGCAGCTCACCACTGTCCCAAATTGGGCTAAAGCAGCCTGAAGCAGCCCTGAGGCATTGCACAATGCAATGTTACACCTCTCCCCATTGGGTAAATTCACCCATGTTACACCTCTCCCCATTGGGTAAATTGACTAAGCATCCCTGGTCAAGGATTTAGCTGGAGTGCTCAAGCTGTTTCTTCATTTGGGGAGGCTTAATTGTTTATGAGCTTTTCCCAGTTAAAATAGTCTGTGTGCAGCAAAGCCAATCCCCACCCCAAATGTTGGCTGTAGAGTGGAGTTCAGTGAGGAAGTGCAATATCAGTGTTGGAGTGGAGTTCATCACTGCCTGGTACTCAGCCAAAGATGGGATGACATCAGTAGCATAGACAAACCCTAATGTTAGGAGTCATGCCCTCCAATATCATCCAGACCATGGAAGGCTCTCTCTGTGTGTGGGAATTCATTCAGCCTCAACTCACGTTCCTCACCCCTTGTACAAAGGAAGTGTAATTTGTCATAATGTTGAAAGGGAAGAGTAACTTGGATCCCTTGAAAGAATCTTTGGGGGAATCCAATGTTATTTAGTGGAACTACTCTTTATAGGAGTGTTCGTCTGTGTGGCTCCACCTTGTATAACTGTAAATGAAAACAAATATTAGATAAATATGTAAGTCTTTTGTGAACTCTCCTTCCAAAGGAAAGTCAACCTAAGTAAGAGCTGCCCTCACTTTCAAAGGTGAAGAGTTCCAGTGTCAGCTGTTGGTAACAAAGTTTAGAGCAATCCTTGTGAATATATTTATGTAAACATGTCAACCTGTATATGTAAACATGTCAACCAAGTGCTAATGTTGCCTGAACCTTCTCATATTATCTCCTGGGAATAAGAGCTTGGCTTCACATGGCATGAAGCTCCCAAAAATACTTCTTCCCTGCTCCAAAGACACATTTGCATGAACAAGACCTGGTAGGTTTACACCTGGTAGGGTGACAACACACATTGCTTGTGTACACACATGTACACACACAATTGTCAAGAGAACTAATGGCCGCAATTAGAGAAAATTTCATACACAAAGCTCTTTGGTATTATTTATTTATTTATTACATTTCTATACCACCCAATAGCTGAAGCTCTTTGGGCTGTTCACCAAAATTAAAACCATGAAGACAAACAAAAGTATAAAAACACAGTACAACAGTACAATGTAAAAGCACAACCAGGATAAAACTGAGCAGCAATGCAGAGAATACAGATTTAAAATAGTAATTTCTTAAAAAAAAAACTAAGATGATAAACTGTTAAAATGCTGGGAAAATAAAAAGGTCTTCATCTAGCACCAAAAAGAGTATAACATAGGTGCCAGGAAAACCTCTCTAGGGAGCTCATTCCACTGTAGAGAAGGCCCTCCTCCTGGTAGCCACATGACTCACTTCCTTTGGCAGAGGCTCACAGAGAATAACCACTGAGGATGATCTTAGGGTCTGGGCAGGTACATATGGGAGGAGGTGTTCCTTCAGATAACCTGGCCCCAAGCCATTTAGGGCTTTGAATGATAATTCCAGCACTTTGAATCGGGCCCAGATCTAGACTGGCAACCAATGAAGCTGGAAAAGGACTGGTATGGTGTGGTCTCGTTGGCCAGTCCCTGTTAATAAACATGCTGCCCTGTTTTGTACCAGTTGAAGTTTCTGGATGGTTTTCAAAGGCAGCCCCATGTATAATACATTGCAGTAATCCAGACTAGAGGTTATCAGAGAATGGATAACCTTTGTAACTGCAGCTAGGCTAACTCTATCCGGTTAAGGGTGCAGTTGGAATATCAGCCTAAGATAATAAAAGGTGCTCTTTGCCACTGAGTTCACCTGCTCCTGAAGTGACAGTTCTGCATTAAAGAACACCCCACCTCAGGGAGGAATTTACAACCTCCTGGACCCAATCATCAATTCCCTCCTTATTTGATGTCATGAGTTATGAAGGACAGGGATCAAGCATACAGAAGGTCAACTGGACTTGGCCAAGCACCATGTCCACATCCTCAGGCCTCAATAGCTGAAAGTAATCCAATAACACAAGGCCAGATGGCGCTCTGAACGCCTCTACTAGTGGAACTGCATTAAGCATGGTGTTCAATTCATGACAAATCTGAGCGACTTTATGTTCAAAGTGTCATGCAAACTCATCACAGTGTGCTACTGATGGTTTGCTAGTTTGGTTCCCTCAAGGAACCTTATTAAGAATTTCACAGCATAAGGAATAAACTTTAAATAACCTCTTCTCAAGTAAATATCCCTCCACATCCAGCTAAGTGGAATAGAAAATTCAGAAAATGCACAAAAATGCTTTCTTCTGCAATTGCACAGGGAATCTGAATTCAGGAAATTGTCTTCCTTTTAATTAGCGAAAGGACTGTAATTAAAGTCACTGCTTGTCAAAGTCCCTTGTGGAACTGCAGTTCCAATAATAAAAAATAACAGCCTGTTAAGAATGGGACACATATACTAGGGGTGTGATCCGCTCTGATTAGGAGCGTAGAAGCAGTAGCGGATTGGCCTGCTCCGCCTTACCCAGAGGCGGAGTAGGAGCGGACTGCGGACCCCCTAGAAGCAAGGCGAAGAGAAGCACCCATTTTTCGGAGCTCCTAGTTCAGGCGGAGCGCTCCGGTCGCCATCTTGAAAACATTTCGCCATAGGATTGCATTGCAGCAAATAATCGCGCATAACTAGGTTGTTTTTGAAGCTATCGTTCTAGAAATTATTGTGCTCAGAGAGTCGTGGATGGGGGTCATTTTGAGACCACTCTCACCTCTCTGTGTTGTCTGGGTCGCGTGCTATATTTTTGTGAAAATCGGGTCAACCGCGTGGCTCAAACGGCGTTTTCGGCTTTTCGCCCATAGGATTGCATTGAGGGAAAGAATCGGGGATAACTGGGGGGGGGGGTTAAGCTATCATTCTGAAAATTCTTGTGCTCAGAGAGTCGTGGATGGGGGTCATTTTGAGACCACTCTCACCTCTCTGCGTTGCCTGTGTTGCGTGCTATATTTTTGTGAAAATCGGGTCAACCGTGCGGCTCAAAAGGCGTTTTCGGCTTTTCGCCCATAGGATTGCATTGAGGGAAAGAATCGGGGATAACTGGGGGGGGGTTTAAGCTATCATTCTGAAAATTCTTGTGCACAGAGAGTCGTGGATGGGGGTCATTTTGAGACCACTCTCACCTCTCTGCGTTGTCTGGGTCGCGTGCTATATTTTTGTGAAAATCGGGTCAACCGCGTGGCTCAAACGGCGTTTTCGGCTTTTCGCCCATAGGATTGCATTGAGGGAAAGAATCGGGGATAACTGGGGGGGGGGGGTTAAGCTATCATTCTGAAAATTCTTGTGCTCAGAGAGTCGTGGATGGGGGTCATTTTGAGACCACTCTCACCTCTCTGCGTTGCCTGTGTTGCGTGCTATATTTTTGTGAAAATCGGGTCAACCGTGCGGCTCAAAAGGCGTTTTCGGCTTTTCGCCCATAGGATTGCATTGAGGGAAAGAATCGGGGATAACTGGGGGGGGGTTTAAGCTATCATTCTGAAAATTCTTGTGCACAGAGAGTCGTGGATGGGGGTCATTTTGAGACTACTCTCAACTTTCTGCATCGTACGGGTCGCGCGCTAGAAGTTTTTAAAAAATCGGCGGGAAAAATACCTTTTTCAAAGGGCTGAGGGGCAGAGTCAGCTCCCGGTCATGATGATCCCAAAGTTGGAGGAGGGCATAGGCAAAACGGGTAACTTGGGATTCTGGGAAACTTCTCTTTCTTCATCTGAACGGGCTTTTCCCCGTGTTTTTTAACACAGTAGCCCCACCAAATGCACAAACACAACCTGAAATCATATACTAAGCCAAGAATAAGAGATAGAAACACAGCACTGCTCCCCACCCTAACCTTGGTGAACAACTGAATAGATGTGGTGCAAGGTGATGAGCTCCCCTAGGGCATCTCATTGTGGACGTGCCCCCACTCTCTCCTGCACTGGAAGGCCATTAGAGCCTTCCAAAGAGAGTAAAACGGTGGAGCAATGCCTATCATGAGTTGAAGTGAATGGTCACTTTTCAGTGGTGGAGCAATGCCTGTTATGAGTTGAAGTGAGCGTTTTACTTCTTCTCAGAGCTGTTGGTGGCTGTCTTGAACTGGCAGCTACTTCCCCCTCCCCCGGGCACGTCCCCCTATTGCTGGTAAAAGACAGATATAGCCTTTTTAAAAAAATTCTTCTTGCTGTTTATTGAGCAACACTGCTGCTTTTAATTCCACCCCTCCTTTGTTTATTGATTGATTTATTCCATTTTATATGCATTACTGGCTTATCCTTGGCTCACTTCCTTATGCCCCCAGAAATGCCAGCTGCATGCCTGCCTGCCTTCCCTCCCTCCTCCCCTGCCCACCTCGCAGGGATGTTGTGTGTGGGGTGCCCGATTTTCAAAAATTCCCCAAAAATCAGGGGATGATGGGATTGCTTTGAAACTTAGCGTGCGTGTGTATATCCCCATGAGGTGTCATGGTGCCAAACATGAGGTTTCTAACTTGAACAGAAAAAAAGTTGTATAATTTTTTAGCTTTCAATGCAAGCCTATAGGGGGGGAAACGGAGCTCCGGATCCGGATCCGGAGCTCCGAGCGGAGCGGAGCGGAAGTGGGCAGAGCGGGGGCGGGGCGGAGCGGCCCGATCCGGAAAATGGCGGATCTGCAAGTGAAGCGGAGCGGGGGGTCCGTGCACACCCCTAACATATACCCTCTAACAATTGGAGCTAAAGATGGGGACTAGGAAAAAGAAAGAATCTACCAGTCTGATCACTTATACTTTATATTTTGAACACATTCAAGTCAGGCCATTGTAATCATGGACTTGGTGAACTCTCAAACTAGTGTTTTGGATGAAGAAAGTGAAATCTCCATATAAAGTAAAAAAAAATTGTACTCAGTACAATGGTATTAGTGGTCTTTCTGATATTACTGCTTCCTCACATTACATGCAAGGCTCGCATTGTCAAATGCAGCATCAGCGACCCTCACCCTCCACTTCAGAAGTACCATCTATCAGGAAACCTCCTTATTGGTGGCATTGTTTCTCAGAGTTTCATCATCTCCACATCAACACCCTTCACTGCTGGACCATCACAAGTATTGTTTGAAGATCTTACGTATGGTGCTCATTTTAACTTTGTTTGCATTCCCTTTTTTAATTTCTAGGTTTCTCCAGTCTAAGCAGCTGCAGCCCGTAATGATAGATTGGGCTTGTTCAGAAGACAACTTAAACCCTGCTGGTTAAGGCTTTTTTGTTAGTCAGCAGGGTTAAGGTGTCTTGTGTGGTGCATCTTACGAAATCCTGCTCACTTACTAACCACAGTTGGACTGTCTGCAGCAGGATTAGTGGTTCTAACCGTGGCTTAAAGTGTTGTGTGTGACAGCATGGCTTGTGGTTAGTAGAGAACCACAGTTTCACTAACCACAGAGCCTGAAGTGTTGTAGGAAAAGGCCCATTACAATGGGCTGAAGGGGGTGTTGGTGGAAATGAACATAGTTAAGTCTATGCTAGAGAACAAAAAAGAAACCTGCTTGATCCCATATGGTTAAATCATGTATGTGTTCCCCCTGATAAAGAAGAGAATTTCAAATGGCATTCTCCCAATTTGAATTGCCACCCAGGAGCTATTTCCACCTAGCAGAAAATGTACTGATATAATAGAAGCCACTCCCGGTCACTGGAACAAAGTATATTTGAATATACCTCCTCTACTATGGGCCCTATTACTTAAAACAAATGAACAACCAGAGGAGATTCTGATCAAGGATTTTCTGTGCCACATCATCTTTGGGCTTAGAATCATAGAATAGTAGAGTTGGAAGAGGCCTATAAGGCCATCGAGTCCAACCCCCCACTCAATGCAGGAATCCGCCTTAAAGCATACCTGACAGATGGTTGTCCAGCTGCCTTTTGAATACCTCTAGTGTGGGAGAGCCCACGACCTTCCTAGGTAATTGGTTCCATTGTCAAACTGCTCTAACAGTCAGGAAGTTTTTCCTGATGTCCAGCCGGAATCTGGCTTCCTGTAATTTGAGCCTATTATTCTGTGTCCTGCACTCTGGGATGATCGAGAAGAGATCCTGGCCCTCCTCTGTGTGACAACATTTTAAGTATTTGAAGAGTGCTATCATGTCTCCCCTCAATCTTCTCTTCTCCAGGCTAAACATGCCCAGTAGTTTCAGTCTCTCTTCATAGGGTTTTGTTTCCAGACCTCTGATCCTCCCTCATCTTCCATTTACAAATCTCTGCATCATGCTCTATGTTCCTCTGTGGTGAATCTATTTCATTATGTACCTCCTCTCTCAATTAATACTTTAACCATGCTGTCCATTCCTCCTAATATTTCTGTGACTTGGCTCCAGATATAGCAGTCTATTTGTTTCATCTTATTTACTTTGCAGAAACTGTTTAGTAGGGATGTGCTCCGCTCCGATTAGGAGCGTAGAAGCAGTAGCGGATTGGCCTGCTCCGCCTTACCCAGAGGCGGAGTAGTAGCGGACCGCGGACCCCCTAGAAGCAAGGCGAAGAGAAGCGCCCATTTTTCGGAGTTCCGAGTTCAGGCGGAGCGCTCCGGTCGCCATCTTGAAAACATTTCACCATAGGATTGCAATGCGGCAAATAACCGCGCATAACTAAGTTGTTTTTGAAGCTATCATTCTGAAAATTCTTGTGCACAGAGAGTCGTGGATGGGGGTCATTTTGAGACCACTCTCAACTTTCTGCATCGTACGGGTCGCGGGCTATATTTTTGTGAAAATCGGGTCAACCGCGCGGCTCAAACGGCGTTTTCGGCTTTTCGCCCATAGGATTGCATTGAGGGAAAGAATCGGGGATAACTGGGGGGGGGTTTAAGCTATCATTCTGAAAATTCTTGTGCACAGAGAGTCGTGGATGGGGGTCATTTTGAAACCACTCTCAACTTTCTGCATCGTACGGGTCGCGGGCTAGAAGTTTTTAAAAAATCGGCGGGAAAAATACCTTTTTCAAAGGGCTGAGGGGCAGAGTCAGCTCCCGGTCATGATGATCCCAAAGTTGGAGGAGGGCATAGGCAAAACAGGTAACTTGGGATTCTGGGAAACTTCTCTTTCTTCATCTGAACGGGCTTTTCCCCGTGTTTTTTAACACAGTAGCCCCACCAAATGCACAAACACAACCTGAAATCATATACTAAGCCAAGAATAAGAGATAGAAACACAGCACTGCTCCCCACCCTAACCTTGGTGAACAACTGAATAGATGTGGTGCAAGGGGATGAGCTCCCCTAGGGCATCTCATCGTGGACGTGCCCCCACTCTCTCCTGCACTGGAAGGCCATTAGAGCCTTCCAAAGAGAGTAAAACGGTGGAGCAATGCCTATCATGAGTTGAAGTGAATGGTCACTTTTCAGTGGTAGAGCAATGCCTGTTATGAGTTGAAGTGAGCGTTTTACTTCTTCTCAGAGCTGTTGGTGGCTGTCAGTGTCTTGAACTGGCAGCTACTTCCCCCTCCCCCGGGCACGTCCCCCTATTGCTGGTAAAAGACAGATATAGCCTTTTTTAAAAAATTCTTCTTGCTGTTTATTGAGCAACACTGCTGCTTTTAATTCCACCCCTCCTTTGTTTATTTATTGATTTATTCCATTTTATATGCATTACTGGCTTATCCTTGGCTCACTTCCTTATGCCCCCAGAAATGCCAGCTGCATGCCTGCCTGCCTTCCCTCCCTCCTCCCCTGCCCACCTCGCAGGGATGTTGTGTGTGGGGTGCCCGATTTTCAAAAATTCCCCAAAAATCAGGGGATGATGGGATTGCTTTGAAACTTGGCGTGCGTGTGTATATCCCCATGAGGTGTCATGGTGCCAAACATGAGGTTTCTAACTTGAACAGAAAAAAAGTTGTATAATTTTTTAGCTTTCAATGCAAGCCTATGGGGGGCGGAAACGGAGCTCCGGATCCGGATCCGGAGCTCCGGGCGGAGTGGAGCGGAAGTGGGCGGAGCGGGGGCAGGGCGGAGCGGCCCGATCCGGAAAATGGTGGATCTGCAAGTGAAGCGGAGCGGGGGGTCCGTGCACACCCCTACTGTTTAGCTTATAAGAGCTACCACAACAGCTGTCATGTATTCCTGTTGCTTGATAACAAACTGTATCAGTCCTTCCTTGCTCTTATTTTAATTTCTTGAAAAGCTGTGTTACATTCAAGGGGCTTTCATAGGATATCTGTTGGCAAATGACTGTCATTTGCAATATAAATATTTTTGGTATGGATGTCTGCACTACAGGATTAGAACAGCAATAGAAAAAAGTATATTCAATTAATGAAAACCCTTTCGGTTTAACATGGTGTATTAAGGGCTATCCATTTTTACAGCTGTTAAGGGATAATCCCTTAACTAGGGATGCCACAGGAGTTTGGGAAGGGGTTGGAGTACAGCAGACATTCCCCCACTTAGTCTCCTGGACTCTAGTCCACAGACTTCCGCACTTGCCAAACTTGGTATGCGCTAAGTTGGGCAGTGTAGCAGTGATTGTGTGCGAGAGAGAGAAAGATAGAAAGAGAGTTTCTCACATTTTAAGTAATCAAACAGATTTTGTGTAAACCAAATTCTTGCTGGATTTATTGTCTTTAATTGTTTTTGTTTTTTGTTTTTTGTAATTATGTTTTTATTGCTTTTAACATTTTAACTGCTTTTCTGTGTTTTTTGTTGTAAGCTGCCTTATAAGCTGTCCTGAAAAGTGTCCAAGAAATGTTATAAATTAATAAAAAGGCTCACTTATTTATTTATTTACAATATTTATATCCTGCTCCCCATTGAAAATTTCAGAGCGGTGTACAAGATAAAATAAAATAAAAAACAGAATAAAACACATTAAAATAGATTTTAAAAGAAGCAACATGTACAGTGACCCACAGCTGGTCATCAAGAAAAGGCTTCCTGGAATAATACCGTTTTCCGGAGGCGCTTAAAGGAATACTCCTATTAGAGGATGGGTCTATGTGGAACCACCAGAAGCATGCCCTTGAATGACCTCAGTGACTGGGCAGGTTGGTAGGGGAGAAGGCGCTCTCTCAGGTATCCTGGTCCCAAGTTGTTTAGGGCTTCGTACACAAGTACAAGAACTTTAAACCTGGCCCAGTAGTGAATAGGCAGCCAGTGCAGTTCCCTCAGCAGAGGAGTTACATGCCGGAAAAGGGCAACTTGAGGCAACAGCCAAGCTGCAGCATTTTGCACTAGCTCCAGCTTCTGGAGCTTTAACCCAATTGCAGTAACCCAATCTTGAGGTTATCAATGCCTGTACCACCTTGGCCAAGCTATCCCTGTCCAGCAGAGGCCATAGCTCACGAACTAGTCGAAGCTGGTAAAAGGTACTCCAAGCGCCGCCGCCACTTGAGCCTCCAGCAACAGAGATGGATCTAAGAGTTATAATTATTTCTCTTCTATCTCCTCTTCAATCTTTAGCTCATATATGG
Source organism: Elgaria multicarinata webbii (assembly GCF_023053635.1). Taxonomy (NCBI): domain Eukaryota; kingdom Metazoa; phylum Chordata; class Lepidosauria; order Squamata; family Anguidae; genus Elgaria; species Elgaria multicarinata. The sequence goes on along the minus strand of NC_086181.1, from coordinate 25,202,961 downwards.
CTCTGATCCAGTGATGAATGACAAAACCCCAGGACTTTCCTTCTACCAGATGGCCCCTCAGGAAACCCTTCAGTACACAGGGATTCTCTCTTTGCTTCTCCATTTCAGGTGGACATGGATTGGGGTCATTGTTACAGATAATGACAACGGAGAAAGATTTGTGCAAACTGCACTTCCTCAGTTTTCTCAGAGCAGTGTTTGTTTTGCCTTCATAGAAAGAATCCCTAAACTCACTTTTGTCACAGAATTGATGGAATTAATAAAACAGGGGACAAACATACACAATAAAGTGATGGGTGGCAAAGCCAATGTATTAGTGGCCTATGGAGAATATTATTCCATGGCATATTTTAGATGGCTTCCACTTTTAACTGTGAAGAATACGGCAATAGGCAAAGTGTGGATAACTGACAGCCTTGCTTCTTAAAAGATTGGTTGACCAGTCAAATTGGCAGCTGCTGCTTCCCCCTCCCCTGGGCACGTCCCCCTATTGCTGGTAAAAGACAGATATAGCCTTTTTTAAAAAAGTTCTTCTTGTTGTTTATTCAGCAACACTGCTGCTTTTAATTCCACCCCTCCTTTGTTTATTTATTTATTTATTCCATTTTATATGCATTACTGGCTTATCCTTGGCTCACTTCCTTATGCCCCCAGAAATGTCTGCTGCCTGCCTGCCTGCCTTCCCTCTCTCCTCCCCTGCCCGCCTTGCAGGGATGTTGTGTGTGTCTGGCTTTGACTCAGGGGAGAAGTCCTTCCTGCGCTCACTTGGAGTTTTGGAAGTTCCAAATCCATTTTTCAAGTGTGGAAGAAGATTCATACTCCTCAATTCATGGCATGTTGGGATTTCCTTTGAAATGGCCCCATTGAGATGTCTGCAGGTTTAAGCCCCGCCAAAAAACAGGGAATGATGGGACTGCCTTGAGTCGGGGCGTGCGTGTATATCCCTGGATAAGCTATCATGGTGGTGAGTTTGAGGTTTCTAACGTGCAAATTGACGAAGCTATCGAAAGGGGTGTGAATGGGGTGTTGGATTTTCATAAATTCCCCAAAAATCAGGGGATGATTTTAGCTTAATGCAAGCCTATGGGGGGGGGGGGAAACGGAGCTCCGATCCGAATCCGGAGCTCCGCAGCGGAGCGGAGCGTACATGGGCGGAACGGGGGCAGAGCAGGGGCGGAGCGAAGCGGGCCAATCCGAAAATCGCGGATCTGGAAGTGAAGCGGAGCGGGGGGTCCGTGCACACCCCTACCATAAACCACTTTCATAGTGGAATATCCTGCTTGGTGTAGATGAGCCCCAACACTCACTCCCCCAACTTTTTGTTGGTGGTTACACATGTAAATCTATTATTATTATTATTATTATTATTATTATTATTATTATTATTATTATTATTATTATTTACATTTATATACCGCCCCATAGCTGAAGCATTCTGGGCGGTTTACACCTGTTATTTCTGGTCCCCCCTTTCTAACTTCAGATAATTCCAAGCCCTACTTACTCTTCATATCTAAGTGAGAAGAAGAAGAAAAAAATTCTTAAAATGTGGCAAACAAGTTTTCTTTAACAATTCCATTGGGAATCCCCAACTTCAATAATTAGATAGCAATTAATTCTGCTGCTTCTCAAAACCTCAGTGGAATTTCAGTGACCCTTAGAAAAACTAATAGTGGAAACTGTGGAGGAGTGTGTGTGTGTGTTTGTGTGTGTGTGTGTGCGTGTGTAGTTCTATTTACTGCTTGGGAGAGGGAGTAGTAACAGGCATAGATCTCATCTTCTCATCTTGGATATTCCAGGTTTCAGGAGACAATACTACTGAAATCAAGGGGTTTTTAAGAATGGTGACTACAGTGACAGAGAAGTACAGGAAACCAACAAGATCATTGATTAGACTTAATAATTGCCATTTTACTGAGGATGATGGTTTCAGAGATCTTGCTTGTGGTACTGTTTACTCCCCAGTTAAGCATAGCTCACATTGTGAAATGCAGTGTCTACAATCCACACCATCCACTGCACACCTATCATCAACCAGGAGACCTCATCATTGGTGGCATCACTTCTCATGGTGGCTTCATCTCCAGTCCAATCGACTTCACTGAAGACCCCCCTCCAGCATTGCATGAAGACTTTATGTAAGGACTACTTTTTGTTTGTTTTTATTTCCATGCATTTCTGTCATGAGAATGGACAGTCGTACAGCTGCAGCCTTAAAAAAATGTGGCTCATTAGTATAATTAAGGGAATGCTGAAAAATAGAAGAATCTCTTCTCTTCAAGCTAGAGAGAAAAAAGACCATGTGGGATACATTTACTTTTAAGCCTGTTTTGTACTACAAAAGAATTAAAGATTATACTATATACATAATATAGAATTATGAAAATGTCATGGAACATGGTGGCAAAAATTATAACAAGTGTGAAATATACTACTGATACAAGACACATTTGTCTTTCTAGTGTTGTGTCTAAGGCTTACCAGCACATCCTGGCCCTGGAATTTGCAGTGAAGGAAATCAATGAAAACCCTCAGATCTTACCCAATCTCACCTTGGGCTTCCACATCTACGATAGCTATTACAATGCAAGGAAGACCTATCATGCCACAATGCTACTTATATCAGCACTTGAGAGATTGAACCCCAACTACATATGTAACATCCAACATAGCCTCATAGCTGTAATTGGGGGACTAGACTCCCAAGTCTCCCTTCATGTGGCAACTATGTTGGATATCTATAAGATTCCACAGGTAGGACTCCTCTGTGTGTGTGTGTGTGTATGTGTGTGTATGTGTGTGTGTTTGTGTGTGTGCACAGTATGGGGAAAATCCAACGTACTAAATCTCTCAATCTCTGTTCTGGGAGATGAAGTTTGGGACAGGGTTTTTTGGTGGACAGATTGATGAAAATATCAAATATCAATTTGCCCCTTTCACAGTAGCTGCTGTGAAAGGGGCCAATTCCAAGTTAGACACAATTAACAAATGACCCGGAAACAAAACTGCCAGTATCAGACTGCCCTTGTGCGAATCTAATGGGTGACCACACTTGGAATACTGCATACAGTTCTGGTTACCACATCTACAGTAAAAAAAGGGGGGAAAAAGATTTTGTAGGTGTTGACAACATGCAGAAAAGGGCAACTAAAATGAGCAAGGAGCTAGACCAACTCACCTATTAGGAAAGGTTACAATGCTTGGGACAATGATTTAACTTAGAGAAAATACAAATGAGGGGAAACATGATAGAGGTATATAAAATTATGCATGGAGAGCGTGGATAGTGAGACACTTTTCTCCCTCTCTAAAAATACCAGAACCTGGATTCTCCAAAGAAGGTCATTTGTGGGAAATTTATGAGAAATAAAACAAAGCATTTCTTTTAACAGTGCATATTTTAACTATTGGCTTATCTACACCAAGAAGGATATTCCACTATGAAAACGGGAAACAAAAGGCAGGAGCCACACTACTGCTTTATATAACGCTACAGAAGTGCGCTGACAACTGTTGGGGCCCATTGACACATACCATATACTGTTTTCATCCCACTTTCATAGTGTTATATCCTGTTTAGTGTAGAGGTGTCATGGGCCCCAACAGTTGTCAGTGCACTTCATTACCACTATAAAGCAGTGGTGAGGCGCTTGCCTTTTATGAACCACTTTCATCCTGCTTTCATAGAGGAATATCCTGCTTGGTGTAGAAGAGCCCAAAGTGTCTATTACAGCAACAGACAAATCTGGGTCTTTAGTGCACCACTGAGAGCCATCCAGCTTCAAGGCAGTGGTAAAGCTGGAGCTAAGCACTGCATAAGATACCACACCTTATGCAGGTTTCATCCAGCAGGGGCTTGGCTGAACTTGGAAAGTGCCTAACACAACATGTCAAACTGAAAGGTTTTTTTATTTTATTATTTTGGTTATTGAATAAAAAAAATGTTAATAAATAAATGCAAATTCCAATATACAATAAATACAAATGGTACTTTCAACCTCCAATTATATATCAATCAAAGGACGTTCTTTTCAACATATAGTCTTTTTTAAATATGTCAAGTGAAGAAAAATCCATTATAGGATAGCTGTATGAGACTTTGCTTCTTTGTGTGTGAAGGTGGGAGGGAGGGAGAAAACATTAGAGCAATATAATTTGGGAAGACACACTGTTCACACATGGCAAGAGCAGTGTTCAGAAAGACAAGCGAGACAAAGCAGATTACAATTGCAATGTATCTTCCCCCTTCCCTTGAAGTTCTTCCCTAAGAGATCAACCCATTTAGGTGCCCTCTTAGTACCTCCTCTGGAACTGTAGCATGGGAGCAATAACATTCACTTATTTCACATGAATCCTGTAAGAATTGCTATGAATATATGAAACTTCATTATGTCTTTCCTCACCTATCTCTTTTTAGCTCATATATGGCACCTCTCCAATAATGAACCACAAAACTCCAGGACTTCCATTCTACCAAATGGTCCCTCAGGAAGCCCTGCAATACAAGGGGATTCTCTCTTTACTTCTGCATTTCAGGTGGATTTGGATTGGGGTGCTTATTATGAATGATGACAATGGAGAAAGATTTGTGCGAAGTGTGTTTTCAGAGTTTTCCCAGAATGGTGTCTGTTTTGCCTTCATAGAAAGAATCCCCAAATACAGTTTTGATGATAAATTTCAGGAGATGCTACAGCAGGGTATAAAAATATATGATCAAGTCATGGGTAGCAATGCGATTGCACTGGTAGTGTATGGAGGCTCTAATTCCATCGTGTTTCTGAGGTGGTTTCCATATATATCAGGACTAGAGGAAGTGGTAAATAAACCAAAAGGCAAAGTGTTGATAATCACAGCCCAGATGGAGCTTGTTTCATTTTTGTATCAAAGGGATTGGGACACAGAACTATTCCATGGTGCTCTTGCTTTCACACTTCACTCCAATGACCCGCCAGGATTCAAATCTTTTCTTAAGAACACAAACCCTTTCAGCACAAAAGGAGATGGTTTTATCAAGGACTTCTGGAAACAGGCCTTTGGCTGTGTGTTCCCAAATACAGTTCTGGGCAATGTGGAGAACGGGGATATTTGCACTGGAGAGGAGAAGCTGGAAAATCTCCCAGCACCATTTTTTGAAATGAGCATGACAGGACACAGCTACAGCATCTACAATGCCGTCTATGCCTTGGCCTATGCTTTAGATACCCTGTTCGCATCTAGACTCAAAAACACAGCGATGGTACATGGAGGGAGATTGAAGCTTCAGAATCAACCATTGTGGTTGGAGGTAATAGGCTAAATATTTTCATGGGGCAATGAATCACATATTGGGCATTATGAGAAGTTATGATCTGTGTAGGAAATTGACCACCCACCACCTTTTCCTGATATTTTCCATCTTCCTTTCTTTGCATATGTCAAAACCAGGAAGACAGCCTTCTTTCTTTCCTCTTTGTTGTCTTTAAACTATAAATATGATTGACCAACACTATTGAACTTTTCCTGGTTAATCTAATATCCCATCCTTTTATATTTAAGTAAGAGTGAGACCATTTTCTCCCACTCAAAAAAACTATGCCTAACATACTTTTCCTCCTAACAGCAGTATTTTCAAAACCTTTGCCTTTCCCTTTTCAATCTAGCTCCATCACTTTCTGAAAGGTGTGTCATTTAACAACAATGCAGGAGATGAGGTGTCCTTTGACCAGAATGGGGAGTTAGTTGCTGGATTTGATGTAATCAACTGGATTGTTTCCTCAAATAACTCCTTTCATTGCATACAAGTTGGACATGTGTCTCCGCAGAGCATTCCATGCCAAATTTTCACCATCAATGAAGATGCCATAACATGGCACCAATGGTTTAACCAAGTAGGATGTTCTTTCTTTTTTTATACTATTTATACTGTCAGTGCCAAAGCTCTCTTCAGGAATTTACAGCTATTTCTCGAGACTTTTAGTTTTAATTGACCTCTGACTCCCTATGCAACTATGTAAAATCAGTTTCGTTGGAGTATGATGAATAGATAATGTATTTTTAATTTCTCCAAAAGTCACAGTTTAGGTAGTATGGTTAATACAGAGTGGGAAAAATCTTGAGCCAATAATTAACTGCCAACTGTGTTGGCAGCATGGCTACCATTTTGCATCTTCCACAATACCCCATATAACTAGCATCATTCCAGGGCATGGCAGGGGATCAGCTCTAGTTATTCTTCAGGCTTCAGCACCTTCCCTAAGGTCTTTCTGAGGGGTGATTCTGGCTACACCTTTTCAATAATAATAATAATAATAATAATAATAATAATAATAATAATAATAATTCTTACCCGCATCTCCATCTTGATCAAGGTGAGGAAGAACAATAAATATAAAATACATAAAATATCAATTAAAAACATAGTATACAGTGTTAAAATTTCCTTTAAAAACATACTAAAAACATAATGAAAGTGCTGACAACACCACTCCTGTAGCAGATATGGGGTTGGGGGCTGGGCTGGGGGGGGGGGGCAAAGCCTGTCACTGTGTCAAAGCCTGCCCTTCAAATTCCTGAAAAGTTGTGTTTCACATGGAAGAGGCTTCCATTTTCCTGCCTCATTCTCAGGTTCTAAATGTATCTTGGTGGGTTCCCCCCCTTACCAAATCATGATAAGGTGGCTGAGGATACTGTCTGTATTTTTATTTCTGTTACACATCTCTGCATTGCTCTATAGTCTCCCAGGATGCCTGCAATTCCTGAACTGAAAAGGCCCTATGGAAGCT